>NC_090436.1:284328928-284631958 GCF_031143425.1 Pleurodeles waltl
TACATTCATTAGCAGCTATAAATGATCGTCCAGTGTTTACCAAACTGTGGGTCAGCGACCCTCTGGTGGGTCGTGAGGCAATTTTTTGTGGGTTGTGAAAGTCCAAGCAATAAATAAATATACCTTTAAATTCTGTATTTGTCTTGCCACATTTGCAGTGTTTAAAATACAATGCTCAGATTTCAGGCTATGTCTTCTGACAACTATGTTCTTTTTAACACGTGGATTAGTGTTTACCAACTCCTTTCACTTTGCAGTTAGAAAAGAAACGTAAAGTGGTTTATGTGGCAAACTTGCTTGGGTACAGGTGTGTAAAAGGAAATGCTGTAGGAAGTCATATTTTTGTTATGCACAACAAAATATAAATACATGTAAATGAACTGTACACACTCAGCAGTTAGTAAAGCAAAAATGAAGCACATTTGCTTGTCATTCTGAAATGTGATGGAAACAAAGATTTTAGTAGGATCTAAACAAATCAAAACTCTTTACTTGGTGGTGGACAAATTATACTTATTCACTGAAATCTCATTCCACACATTATCATTTTTGTGCAGTATAGTCTTCTCAGTACAACTGTATGGCTGTGCAAATTTAGTGATGATTTCAATTGAAGATGTGCTATCTGTAAATGACCATTTGCTACCACTTGATGATTTAGTTACATTAAAGATCGCCCCCCTCATGTCCATCAAAGCTAGATGGGTCACTAAATATTGGGCTGTGGTTCTAAAATGTTTGCGCAGCACTGGTGCAGTCAAATACTTTCTTTTATGGTAAAAGGAGTTTTTATACATGACTATAAAGTGTAGTGCGGCACACGCAACAGTGCATACAGTTCCCTGAGGTCAGGGCTCCAGTGTGTAATAGGCAGTCCTCTGAGTTCCACCTCTCTCTTGCTACTGGCAGTGGGCCCCACTCACTATAGGCAATATTCAGGTTTGGGCCCCTCTAGCAGTCTGAGTCTTAGGAGTTCCACTCTGACTTTGTCAGAAAAGATAAACGTGTTCACCACAGCACTACCTGGCAGACAAGTTCCTTTGGGGCCTTTCGGCCCTCCGCTCAGTCTTACCTGCACATGCAGGGATTGTCTGACCAAAGTCCCTGTGAGTGTTCCTTACAGGCACGGCAGCTGCAGCAGCTGCATCTGGTGGGGACCACCAGTGACAGTGGCCCCAGCTGGGTGTCCTTGGCACTCCTCTGATGCAACTGTAAGTTTCCTTTGGTCTTCTCCAGAGGTGGGGGGATTTCCGAGGTGCCTGGTTCCGATCCTCAGTCACTGCTCTGCTCTGTACGGGTCACAACAATGTCCTTTCTTCATTATGATGACATCAACCAGGCTACTATCCTTGTCTCTTTCTGGTGGCTCCTTCTGACATATGGGGTCACAACACCTGCTCCTCACTTGGACAACAGCCTGATGGTCACCGCAGTAGGCTCCTCTTAACGGCGATGCCTTCTGACATACAGGGTTGTCAGCATACACACAGCACATGGGCAACTGCCTGATCAGCATGGCAAACTTCACAGCATCCCCCTTTGGCATACAGGGTCACCGATTTACACTCCGCATATGGTGACAACCTTCTCAGCACTGCAGTGATGATGACCACAGCTATCTTCACAGCAGCCCCCACTAACATATGGGGTCTCCAAATTGAACCTTCACACGAGCAACAACCCAACTGGTGCTGCAGTCATTTCCTCACACCTCACTACAGGGATCCGCTCCCCAGGTAAGCCCACTGAAGCTCGCTCCATTCAGTAGTCTCCTCCTCCTCACAGGGCACACTGGTCTTGGCAAGAAGTCAGGTACTGGTGCTACAGGGGCAGCGGGTCTTAGATGTCACTGAGTGCTGTCCCATCACCCAGCTGAGAAACTGTCAGGGCTTAGCCTCCAGCCCTGGTAAGAGGCAGAAGTCTTGCAGAGCTTCTCCTCCTTGCACAACCCATCGGGCTGCTTGACAGTTGACGATTTTGGGGGCCTTGAGCTCCCCTTCTTACTGTCCATTTAAGACACCAAATTTAATTTAGGATCTAATTCCTTAAAGTTTGTGTTGGGGGTGTGTTTTCTTTTGAAGTGTCCTCTCTTCTTCCCTGCCCTTTCTCCAGAAAGCCATCTGTGACAAATCTGGTAGCCCCACAACACAGGTGATGGCAGTGACTAGAGGGTTGCACTTGAATGTCAGCCACAGTGTATCAATAGGTCACCCCAGAGCCATGGCCCTACGCCTTATGATTCTCATAAGAGCCCATCTCCTTCCTGAGATGTGCCCAGACCCTCTTCCAGTGACCTCTCTCTGAATCAAAGACCACCCTTTTAATTGTGCAGGAGAACCTGACTCTCCTTCCTCCAATGTGTGTCCCACAAAGGCTGCAGCAATGCAGCATTCCACAAATCTGTCGGAAGGGGTGCTTAAGGGGGGTTACTGTACCTCCTCAGCCCTGGGTCTCCCAAAATGGAACCTACAATCTTCCAATGAATTCTACCATTCACAGGCGCACATACACGCAGTACGTGCATACAACAAACACACAGTGCACAGCTGTACATACTAACTTGATGTAGGCCGAGGGTGAGTTAAGCAAACACGCAGCAAAACTATAGATGAGTAAGCCTGGAAGCCTTACTCTAGTGACAAGGATAAAATGACCTGTTCATTTTTACTGATCAATACACAATATGCTGCCACCTCTGCACTCACTTGTCTGCTTAACTCCTGGCAAAGGCAGTAGCCTTTCACCACTATGAGGACAGCCCTTTAGCCACCCTTCCTGGCACATCAAGTCTGCAGTCCATGAGACAAGCCTATGCCTTGGCAGGCACGCACACATGATCTGTGTTCACACATGACAACAACAATCAGCACTAGGAATCCAGACATCTTTGCAGCTGGCACACTCAGGACAGGGTTACACGTCCATCAAAATGCAAGGGACTTTTCTGTCCCAACAGACACCTATCCCGGATAATGCCAAATCAACTCCTAACAAGGTGTGGTGGTCAGATTGGGCAAACCAGAAGGAAAGTCTATCAGCATTCTGTTACTCAACCCAGCACCGCACTCTACTACAAAGTCTAACCCTTGGGATTCTCTCCCTTCATTGCCAACCTTTTCAGTTGCTTATGAACCGTTTGTACTATAAATTTAGTGGCAAACAAATAAGGGGAGAACTTACGCAAGGCCCATGCTATGGCAAAGCACTCTTTCTCAATAGCCATTCTGTTCTCTGGGTAGTAACGTCCTACTAATAAAGGCTATTGGACCCTCTTTACCTCTGTCATCCAGTTGAGATAACAGTGTTCCAACTCCTTTGCCAGAGGCATCCCTCTTTACAATGAAAGGCTGACTATATTCAGGTGCTTTACGTGCAGGTGCAGTGCATAGTGCCTTTTTCAGTTCCTCTAATGTTTTTTGACACCCTTTAGTCCATATCATCTTCCTGGGCTGTTCTCGAAGGTCTAGGCAGTCAATGGGGCAACTATACTTCCGTACATTGCCACAGCATTTATGTTATACCTGTTGAGTCCTTAAAGGCCCTCACGCCATTCTAAGTAATAGGCACTTCCCGCTTAATCGCAGACCGAATCTTGGCATCCAACAGGTGAGTCCTCCCATTCCTAACCTCATGCCTAAGGTAGGCTCCAGAGGACTAACCCAACTGATGCTTGGTCAACTTGAAGGTCAGTTTTACCTCCTGTATTCTAGCCTACTCCTGCTCTAGGTTCCTCAGGTGGTTGTGCCATGAATTGCTGAACACTGCAGTGTCATCCAGGTAGGCCAAACAGAACTCCTTTAGCCCTGCACAAACATGGTTCATCAGGTGCTGGAAAGTGGCAAGAGGTTTTTTACACTCAAAGGGGATCATCTTAAACTGATATAGCCCCTCTGGCATAGAAAATGCATTCTTCTTGGCATCTGGTGCTGTGCAGTTTACCAGTACGTACTGGTCAGATCCAATGTCCACAGGTATTTTGCAGCACCTAACCGATCCACATACTCATCTGCTCTTGGGAGTGGATGGGCTCCAGTTTTGGTTACCTCAAGTAAGGCTCGGTAGTCCCCACAGAACCTCAAACCATTTGACCCCTGCTTTAGTTCTAGCATCACATGGCTAGACCACGGGCTACTAAATCTCTCAATGACCCCTGGGTCCAACATTTTGGCAATGTCTGCCTTCATGGATCCCTAAACCTGGTCAGACATTCTGTACATCATGCCCTTCACCAGCAGACTGTTCCCTTTGTCTTTGTTATGCACACAGACAGGTGTCAACCCTGGATCCAATGAAAAAAGGTTGGCAAACCTTGCCAATTCCTCTCCACACACTCTTTGCTGCTCTGGCGTTACCCCAGGGTCTAGCTGAACCCCTTCCACAGTGCCATGCCTCAAGTCACTCTGCAGCAAGTCAGGAAGAGGGTCACTGCTTTCATTAACGTCCTCTGCCATAGCCATGGCATTCACTGTGTAATCTGTCTGGAGGTATGGCTTCAACGTGTTCACATGGAACATCCTCTTGGGTTCCCCTGTGGCACTTGTGTCTACCAAGCAGTTAACCTCAGAAATATTTTGAACTACCTCATATGGCCCACACTACTTGTAATGCAAAGCCCTGGGACAAATACGCTTTAGCACCACCACACCCAGACCTTCCTTATAACCAGTCAGTGCAGCTTTCTGGCTGTATCACTCCCACATCAGTGCTTGGCTAGCATGAAGGTTTTCCTTTGCCTGACTCATGTGCTGCACCATCTACTTCCTGAGGCTAATCACATAGTGCACCATATCCTTCTGGTGAGACTCTGAGGTTCCTTCCCACTACCCTTCTCCTGCTAAATTGAGTAGACCCCACACCGGGTGTCCATACAGAAGCTCATAGGGACTGAAACCTACCTGCTTCTGTGGAATCTCTTGGTAGGAAATAAGAGACATGGCAGGAGAAGATCACTCTTCCTCCTGAGGTTCTTTGACAGAGGTCCCATCACCCTATTTAGTGTCTTGTTAAACCGCTCCACCAAATCATTGGTTTGTGAGTGGAAAGCCATGGAGAAGTGGTATGTAACACCAGTTTGCGCCCACATCTTTCTCATGTGAGAGAAGATGACATTTGTACCCCAGTCTGAAATTAATGTTCACAGAAATCCAAACCTAGAAAAGATCGTCAAGAGAGCTCTTGCCAGCACTCGTGCAGTCATGGTCCTCAGGGGCACAGTATCTGGCATGATCCACTACAACAAAAATGTTATTATTCCCTTACTGTGAGAGTTGTCAGATGGACAAACAATGTCTATTCCCACCCACTCAAATGGAACACCTACAACTGGTAGAAGTATTAATGTGCCTTTGTCCTCCCTCCTGTCCTACCACTCGTGGCAAGCAGGACAAGTTCTACAGAACCTCATGTCTGCACATCCCTAGCCAGTAGAACAGATGGTCCAACCTATCCTGGGTGTTAGAAATGGGGTCTTTGGTTGGCAGTCAGGTTACCCCGTGTCCAAGCAAGGACCCTCACTCTAGTCAGGGTAAGTCACACGCAATCCAAATTATCCTGTGCCCACCCTCTGGTAGCTTGGCACTGAGCAGTCAGGCTTAACTTAGAAGGCAATGTGTAAAGTATTTGTGCAATAAATCATACAATACCACAATATAGCAGCACAAAAATACACCACACAATGTTTAGAAAAATACATAATATTTATCTGGATATTTGCAGGTTGAAATGATCAAAGGTACAATAAGTAAATGTAGAGATATCACTGAAAAGTGATATAAAGGTGATCATTACAACCCTGGCGGACGGTGTTAAAGCGGCGGTAAGACCGCCAACAGGCCGGCAGTAAAAAAAATGGAATTACGACCGCGGCGGAAACCGCCAACTAAGACAGCCACTTTAACACTCCGACCGCCACGGCGGTACAAGCAAACATCGCGGCGGTCACCGGCAACAGACAGGCAGAGGACAATGTACTGCCCACAGTATCACAACAGGCCAATCCGCCACCTTCTCCGGGGCGGATTCACCGCAGACAAAAACACGGCGGAAACAGGACTTCGAAGGGAAAACGCTCACCTCTACACACCCCACGAGGAATCAGGACACCATGGAACCAGAGCTGCAGATCCTGCCAGCCCTTATCTTCTTGCTCCTCTACCAGGAGCACGAACGCAGGCGGCGAAGACCACGGTGAGTACTGCACCTATGACACAGGGGAGGGGGAGGGAAAAAACAGGGACACACACATGCAACACACAATACCCCCACCCTCACCCACCACAACACACACACTAATACATATTGATACATTACAGTTACACCCCCCTACCCCCCTGGAAGAATGCAAAGACCAAAGGAAATGAGTGTAACCATTGTAATATATTAAAATCCAGTATGCAAAAATATATATACACACTATCAACAAATATATACACCAACAATAGTAGTCCAGGTAGTGCTCCATTGAAGTCCGTGGAACACTGGGCCCACACGGTATGGGCGAGACCCACACAAGATCTCCGACCATGACGGAGAGAACACTGCAGGGGCATCAGATAGCAATAAAAGAGGCACCTCAGGGGGAGGGAAAGGTTGGGCATCTCAGCCGGTTGAGTGCACAACACCAAATCCACGAGGGGGCCACATGCCCACTGTTCCATCCTGGGGAGTGCAAAGCCACAGTCTCTCAAGTCTCTACAGTGGGTGGGTTGCCCACTGTGCCATCCTGGGGAGTGCAAAGCCACAGTCTCTCAAGTCTCTACAGTGGGTGGGTTGCCCACTGTGCCATCCTGGGGAGTGCAAAGCCACAGTCTCTCAAGTCTCTACAGTGGGTGGGTTGCCCACTGTTCCATCCTGGGGACTGCAAAGCCACAGTCTCTCAAGTCTCTACAGTGGGTGGGTTGCCCACTGTTCCATCCTGGGGAGTGCAAAGCCACAGTCTCTCAAGTCTCTACAGTGGGTGGGTTGCCCACTGTTCCATCCTGGGGAGTGCAAAGCCACAGTCTCACAAGACTCTACAGTGGGTGGGTTGCCCACTGTGCCATCCTGGGGAGTGCAAAGCCACAGTCTCTCAAGTCTCTACAGTGGGTGGGTTGCCCACTGTTCCATCCTGAGGAGTGCAAAGCCACAGTCTCTCAAGTGGATAACAGTCTCCACTGGTTCTGGAGGGGGCCTTGTGCCCAGAGTGCTTCATCCTGCCAAGGACTGAGGTAGTGGATGTCATTCTCTACTGGTTCTGGAGGGGGCCTTGTGCCCAGAGTGCTTCATCCTGCCAAGGACTGAGGTAGTGGATGTCATTCTCCACTGGTTCTGGAGGGGGTCTTGTGCCCAGAGTGCTTTATCCTGCGAAGGACAGAGGTAGTGGATGTATCTCTCCACTGGTTCTGGAGGGGGCATTGTGCCCAGAGTGCTTCATCCTGCCAAGGACAGAGGTAGTGGATGTCAATTTCCACTGGTTCTGGAGGGGGCTTTGTGCCCAGAGTTCTTCATCCTGCCAAGGACTGAGGTAGTGGATGTCAATCTCCACTGGTTCTGGAGGGGGCCTTGTGCCCAGAGTGCTTCATCCTGCTCGTGGTGGCCTCAGTAGCATCAGAGCTTTTGGCGCTCATGGGCCTGCGGTGCTTGTGGCGGCGGTGCCCTGTTCAGCGGTGCTTGTGGCGGCGGTGCCCTGTTCAGCGGTGCTTGTAGCGGCGGTGCACTGTTCAGCGGTGCTTGTGGCGGCGGTGCCCTGTTCAGCGGTGCTTGTAGCGGCGGTGTCCTTGGCAGCGGTGCTTGTGGCGGCGGCGCCCTGTTCAGCTGTGCTTGTGGTGGCGGTGCCCTGTTCAGCGGTGCTTGTGGCGGCGGTGCCCTGTTCAGCGGTGCTTGTGGCGGCGGTGCCCTGTTCAGCGGTGCATGTAGCGGCGGTACCCTGTTCAGCAGTGCTTGTAGCGGCGGTGTCCTGTTCAGCGGTGCTTGTGGCGACAGGCTCCTTTGCAGTGACTCAGCTGCTGGTGGTCCTCTCTGGCCCAGCGGGGCTGGTGCTGGCGGTACTCTCTAGCACAGCGGGGCTTGTGCTGGCGGTCCTCTCTAGCCCAGCTGGGCTTGTGCTGGTGGTCCTCTCTAGCCCAGCGGGCTTGTGCTGGCAGTCCTCTCTATCCAGCGGGGCTTGGGCTGGCGGTGGCCTCCTGGCCAGTGGGGATTATGGCGGTGTCCTCCTGGTCAGCGGGGATGATGGCAGTGGCCTCTTGGGCAGCAGGGCAGGTGCTGGCGGTGGCCTCCTGGGCAGCGGGGATGATGGCAGTCTTCTCCGCCATGCTGCTCTTCCCAGACCTGCTGACTTTGTTGTGGCCCTTCCCCACCTTGGAAGGTGTCGCAGCTGATTCGCACTCCCACCTGGACCCCTGGGAGCGGCTTTGGTGGCTGGAGCCTTCCCCCTCTCCTGCCGGGCACTGGCCAACTTTTGATGCTTCACAGGTGGGGGACTGTCCGTGCTGTGGCTCCGTGCCACACTGACTGCCCTGGTGGCCAGTGCACTCCAGATTCCGGTGACTACAGGCACCACTGGTCCCGGAGATGTTGTGGCTGAGGTGCTAGGTTAGGACCTGGAGAGTCGGGCCCTAGGAGATGGACAGGGTGGGGGAGGTGTGGGAAAGAGGTCAAGGTTGGACAGGAAAAGTTTTTTGGAGACACTGGGATGGGTAGCTGGAGGGGGTTTGGGAGTGGAGGAAGAGGTTGTGGTTGTAGGAGGTGTTTGTTTGGTGACTTTGGGTGAAGGTGCATGCGCTGGAGGCTGTCGTGACGTGGATGGCTGTTGGGTGGGTGTGTGCCTGCGTTTGTGTATCTTGGGAGGGGGCGTCACAGACACACTGTGAAAGGACACAGGGGACGTGTGAATGGTAGTGCGGGTGGTGAGTGCACGTGAGCGGGGTGTGGTGGTGTGGGTGCTGGTGATGGCAGTAGTGGCTGTAGATGTAGTGCATGCAGGTGTGAGTGTAGACGAGACTGGGAGGGAGGAGGGAGATGAGGAGGAGGGGGACAGAGTGGAGGCAGTGGATGTTGCTGTGTCTGCATGTGTCTGATGCTTGCATGAGTGCCTGTGGGATGTGTGGTGCTTATGTTTGCCTGAGCTTCCCTTGTGTGTTGAGGTGTGTGCATGCTGGTCTGAAGGTGTGCTTGGGATAGGCTGAGGTAGAGGGGATTGGGTCTGGGTGGAGGAAGTTGGAGGGGGGAGGCTAGAGACAGGGACAATGGCTGCCATCAGTGCTGAGGCCAGAGTCTGAAAAGCTCGCTGAAGGGCCGCCTGACCAGAATGAATGCCCTCCAGGAATGCATTTGTTTGTTGCAACAGCCTTTCTACACCATGGATGGCATTCAAAATGGTAGACTGCCCAACAGTGAGGGACCTGAGGTGGTCAATGGCCTCCTCACTGAGGGCAGCAGGGGTGACTGGGGCAGGGCCTGAGGTGCCTGGGGCGAAGGTGATGCCCACCATCCTGGGTGAGAGGGCACGGGGCAAAGGCTGAGGGTCTGCTGGGAGGGTGGTGCTGGTATGGGGGGTGGCGGCTGTACCTGTAGATGCGGGGGGCACAGATGTTGCCGCCACCACAAGGGAGCTCCCATCAGAGGACGAGTCTGTGTCACTGGTGTCAGCTCCTGTCCCCGCCGTGGAGCTCCCCTCGCCCTCCGTCCCACTGGTGAAATCAGACTCTGTAGTGTCGCCCTCCAGGGCCATGTGGGATGCAGCTCCCTCCTGCTCCGGTGCCACTGCTCCTCCGCCTGATGATGCTAATGCACACAAGAACAGGGAGACCACAAAAAGGGGGGGGACGACAGAAGAAAGACATGTTGAGTGTATGCATTACCGCTACCGTTGGCGGACACGACAGACACAGAAGCCCCCTGCACTATGCTGTGCTCCTGGGCTCCACTGTTCAATCCCTGGGACATGGCCTACAAGGCGATGGACAATATCTGCACACATGGATGACACAGGAGCATGACTAGGTGTACTTGGCACTCTACAGAGGTGGGGTGGGGTTCCACATGGCCTGCTTTATGGTGGGACCTTGCCTACTAAACTCGCCCTGGCCTAGGGAAACCCACAGCCCACCTCCCCCACCCAGACACCTCCACTGCACGCAAAATCAGCAGGATGAGAGTGTACTCACCCCCTTGTGGCTGCTGTGATGCCCCCAAGCGCCCATCCAACTCCGGGTACGCCACCACCAGGATCCTGAACATCAGGGGGGTCATGGTGCGACGGGCACCCCTCCCACGTTGGGAGTCCATCCCCAGCTGAGCCTCCGTCGTCTTCTTGCTCCAGCGGCGAATGTCCTCCCATCTTTTCAGTCAGTGGGTGCTGCGTCTGTGGTAGACCCCCAGGGTCCGGACGTCCTTGGCGATGGCATGCTAAATATCTTTTTTCTGGTGGGCGCTGACCTACATGAATTGTACAGGGGGAAAAGAAAAGTTATTACCAACTGCACTGTCACAGTAATTGGCCCCCATCCCTACCCTTGCCATGTGGCACATGCACTCATCGTCGTTTCATGCACTCCTCAATCTCCCCCCCAATCTTTCATCCCCCACACTTCACACAGGCATAGCCCATACAGCAAGCTCCCAGTGTACTTACCTGTTTGTCTTGAGGACCGTAGAGTAGTGTGTACTGGGGGAGGACCCCATCCACGAGTTTCTCCAACTCCTCCGATGTGAAGGCAGGGGCCCTTTCCCCAGACACTCGAGCCATTATCTCTTCCAGACCGAGGTCACAGCAGCACTTGCAGTGTAGGTCCTCTCCTGTCGAAGATCAGGTATCGAGTGATTGAACAGATAGAAAATGGCGGTCATGTCTGCGGCGGTGCGTACAGTCACAGCCGGCGTACATCGTCATTGGCTGCTGGGACCCATAGGGTCCAATGTTAACCAATGCAGCATTGCGCCACAGTCTTCGACCGCCTACCACGACGGTGTACAACGCCAGCGCAGTTACCTCACATCCCATTGTCCCACTTTACAGGTCAGGCAGCCGCCATTTCAGGGGCCCACATGGCTTAATTTTTAACTGCGTCACACATCCCTAGGCCTAGTCTCAACATACATACAGGCCACTTTTCGGATTATGAGTCATGTTCTGTGTAAACTGTGGGTAGTACCTCTGAGTTGTTTGACTCTATGCTCGCTGTTGTCCTTCATAGGCACCGTCCTCTGGGACATGTGAGGAGATGGCGGCATCCTCCAGTGTACAGACCGCTGGTGGACCTGTCGACAATCGAGGAAAGACATGTGATCATCACCTACAGGCTTGACCATGCCACAATCCAGGAACTGTGTACCCAGCTGGAGCAAGACCTGATGTCAGATATCCGCCATCCCACAGGAATCCTCCCTCAAGTGCAGGTGCTGTCAGTACTCCATTTCCTTGCAAGTGGGTCATTTCAAACAACAGTGGCCATCACATAAGGGATGTCCCAGCCTATGTTTTCCAACGTGTTGTCCAGAGTGTTGTCTGCCCTGCTGAAACACATGCGTAGCTACATCGTTTTCCCTCAGGTGGAGGATTTGCCTACAATGAAAGGTGATTTCTTTGCCCTGGGACATATCCCCAACATCATAGGTGCCGTTGATGGGACCCATGTGGCTTTGGTACCCCCCGCAGGAGTGAACAGGTGTACAGAAACTGGAAGAGTTATCATTCCATGAATGTGCAGATGGTGTGTTTGGCAGACCAGTACATCTCCCATGTGAATGCCAAGTTCCCTGGCTCAGTGCATGATGCCTACATCCTGCGGAATAGCAGCATCCCTTATGTGATGGGTCAACTCCAGAGGCACCGTGTGTGGCTATTAGGTGAGCACCTGGGAGCAAGACAGTGGGAATGGTTGTCAGGGTCTGGGGATATCCCTACAGGTTAGTGTGTGTCTAACAGTTGTCCCTCGCCATCTGCAGGTGACTCTGGTTACCCCAACCTGTCATGGCTACTGACTCCAGTGAGGAATCCCAGGAGAAGGGCAGAGGAATGCTACAATGAGGCCCAAGGGCGAACTCAGAGGATTATAGAGCGGACCTTCGGCCTCCTGAAGGCCAGGTTCAGGTGCCTCCATATGACAGGTGGATCCCTATTCTACTCACCAAAGAAGGTTTGCCAGATCATCGTGGCCTGCTGTATGCTTCACAACTTAGCTTTGCGACAATAGGTGCCTTTTCTGCAGGAGGATGGTCCAGATGGCGGTGTTGTTGCAGCTGTGGATAGTGAAGACGAGGAAGCAGAAGAAGAGGACATGGACAACAGGAACTCAGTGATGCTGCAATATTTCCAGTGAGACACAAGTAAGAATACAGAGCTGCCTACTACATGTACTTTAACACTACTACCTCTCTACTGTCTGTCGTTTTCACCCAGTGTATGGTCACTGTGTTGTCACTTTTCCTTACGATTTCACAGATATGGGTCCCACAGTATGACATCTGCTATGTTTCCTCATGGACTAGAGCTGTGTGACATAGGTATGTTGATATTACAATTGAAAGAGCATTTTGTCACTGTAATTGCTAATACACAATTTCGAAATCACAGACTGACTCCAGATTGTTTTGTGCTTCAAGGGTGTTTATTTAAGTGCTCAATATTGGAGGGGGTTGTAAAATGGTGAGGGGGGATGGTGGAGGAATGTCCATGGCAGAGTCCAGTCTATTCGTCTCACAGGTGCATTGCCCAAATGGGCATAGGAAGTGGAGCTGTGGCAGTTTGAGGATGGACAGGTTGACAAAGTGGGACAGAAAGATGATATTCAGGGTGGTCTCATTTCTTGGTGGGGGTCTTGGCATCGTTCTCTGTCTTTGTCCTGGATCTCAGGGACCATTTGCGGGGTGGTTCTCCCTCTGCAGGGGGTGGGGTGCTGGTGTGGGGGTCCTGTGGCAGGGCGTCCTGTCCACTAGCGCCGGCGGAGGTGGTGGGCAGTTCATCGTCCATGCTAGTGTCAGGGGACCCTTGTGCCACAGTGTCCCTCCTGGTGTTGTGTACTTCCTTCAGTACCCCTACGATGGTGCCCAGGGTGGAATTGATGGTTCTGAGTTCCTCCCTGAAGCCCAAATACTGTTCTTTCTGCAGGCGCTGGGTCTCCTGAAACTTGGCCAGGACCGTTGCCATCGTCTCCTGGGAGTGGTGGTATGCTCCCATGATGGAGAAGAGGGCCTCGTGGAGAGTGGGTTCCCTTGGCCTGTCCTCCCCCTGTCACACAGAAGCCCTCCCAGTTCCCCTGTGTTCCTGAGCCTCCGACCCCTGGACCGTGTGCCCACTCCCACTGCCCCCAGGTCCCTGTTGTTGGGGTGGTGGGTTAGCCTGGGTTCCCTGTAGTGGTGGACACACTGCTGCTTGACGTGTCCTGGGGACAGAGGTATGGGCCCGCTGGGTGGGTGCTGTGCTGGTGTTTCCAGAGGGAGGAAGCTCTGTAGTGGCCTGTGACTGTGTGAGGGGAACCAACTGTCCCGAGGTCCCCGATGGGCCGGGCTGGTCATCTAGATCCAGTTGGACAGAGCTGCTGTCATCACTGTGGGCCTTTTCTGTTGGTGGTGTGGACTTGTGTGGACCCTCCTGTCCGGTGACGTTGGGTAGGTGTCCTGCAGGGGTATAAAAGGATGTTTATTACATCTGTGTGTGGCATGGTGTGCAATAGGTAGGTGACCGTGTACCCCAGTGCTTGCATTCCTGTGTGGGACCTTGTGTGGTGGTGGTTTAGGGGGGTGTATGGGTATGGGCAGTGGCCATGCGTTGTTGATGGGTGTCCATGCTTTGTTGTTGCATGCAGGGCTTGGTGTTGGGATGGGTGGTTTGTGATATTGGGACATTTGTGAGGAGTTGGAGTGATGGGGGTGATGGTGAGGGTGTGTGTATGTGATGGCATGCAGGTAGGGTGGGGGATGTAATAGTAAAGCTTTGACTTACCAGAGTCCATTCCGCCATCTACTCCTGCGAGGCCCTCAGGATGCAGAATCGCCAAGACGTGCTCCTCCCATGTTGTTAGTTGTGGGGGAGGAGGTGGGGGTCCGCCGCCGGTCCGCTGAACCGCAAGGTGGTGTCTTGAGACCACGGAACGCACCTTCCCCCATAGGTCGTTCCACCTCTTCCTAATGTCATCCCGATTTCTTGGGTGCTGTCCCACTGCGTTGACCCTGTCCACTATTCTTCGCCATAGCTCTATCTTCCTAGCTATGGAGGTGTGCTGCACCTGTGCTCCAAATAGCTGTGGCTCTACCCGGACGATTTCCTCCACCATGACCCTGAGCTCTTCCTCAGAGAACCTGGGGTGTCTTTACCGTGCCATGGGGTGGTCTGGGTGATGTGTGGGGTGGTGTGTGTGGTGAAAAGTGTGCTGATATGTAGTGGTGTGTTGTGTGAGGTGCGTGGAAGTTCTGTGGGTGATGGTATTGTGTGCCTGTGGATGCTTGGTAGTAATTTGTAGTGTCTCTCTTTGGCCTTCTCTCGGTGATTCTGGTCGTAGGGGTTTGTGGGTGAGGTGGGTGTGTGTTTTATATTGTATTGGGTGTGTGGGAGTGGTGTGTGTATGTGTATCAGGTGTGTGTATTTGGAATTGTCCAATTTGGCTGTGTTTTGTAAGTGTGTGTATTTTGAGCGCGGCGGTGTGTACCACCAATGGAATACCGCGGTTGAAAGACCGCCACGTTGATTCGTGTGTCGTGATAGTGTGGGCGTGTTTCTGTTGGCGTGACGGTGGAGGATTTGTTTTCGCCAGTTTATCACTGACCTTTGGTGTGGCGGACTTGTGTGGGTGTCTGAATTTTGGCAGATTCCGTGCTGTGGGTCATAATAGCTGTGGTGGATTTCCGCGGCCGCGGTGGTGTGTTGGCGGTCTTCTACACGGCGGTAAGCGGTTTTTACCACCAATGTTGTAATGACCGCCAAAGTGTCTTAAGTCTTTTTAAAGCACACAAAGTCTCTTTCAAGCACAAAGTACCTGGTTCGCGTGAAAAATCTCCGACAAGGGCCGCAGAGGAGGAGAAGTGTGGAAACAGAAGGGTGTGCATTGATTTCTCGGGGCGCGCACGGCGATGCATCATTTAGTTTCCACGCAGGGACGGCTGTGCATCGATTTCCGGTGCTCGGTCGTGTATCCTCTTTGGGTTGTGGGGTTTTCAGACGCCCCGGGGTCTGTGCGTGAAATCCCGGGCTTGCAGAGTGAAGTCACAAGCGCTGTGTCAATCCGGTGGGCGTTGCGTGGAATTTTCTCCGGCACGGCAGGCACTGCCTCGATTCCCTCTGGAAGTCGGGCTGCGTCGTCCCAGGTCGGCGGTGCGTCGATCAGGTGGTCCGTGCGTCGAAGTTCCAGTCGCAACGCAGGTGCCGTGTCGATCTTCTCGTTGCGACGTCACGCCGCGTCGTTCAGGTTCGGTGTGCAGTGAGTTTCTCACCGCGGGCAGGCTATGCGTCGGTTTTAGCAAGCTGTGCGTCTAATTTCCTCCCCACAAGGAGTCCAGTTGCAAGAGAGAAGTCTTTTTGCTCCTGAGACTTCAGGGAACAGGAGGCAAGCTCTATCCATGCCCTTGGAGAGCACTTCTTCACCACAGCCAGAGAGCAGCAAGGCAGCAGGGCACAGCAAGGCAGCAGTCCTTAACAGAAAATGGTCAGGTGAGTCTTTTGGGCAGCCGGGCAGTTCTTCTTAGCAGGATGCAGGTTCTGGTTACACGTTTTTTCTCCAGGAAGTGTCTGAGTTGGAAGGGGCAGAGGCCCTGTTTATATACCCAAATGTGCCTTTGAAGTGGGGGAGACTTCAAAGAGTGGCTTAGAAATGCACCAGGTCCCCTTTCGGTTCAATCCTGTCTACCAGGGTCCCAGTAGGGGGTGTGCCAGTCCTTTGTGTGAGAGCTTGCCCTCCACCCTCCCAACCCAGGAAGACCCACTCAAAATGCAGATGTATGCAAGTGAGGCTGAGTATCCTGTGTTTGGGGTGTGTCTGAGTGAATGCACAAGGAGCTGTCAACTAAACCCAGCCAGACGTAGATTGTAAGGCACAGAAAGATTTAAGTGCAGAGAAATGCTCACTTTCTAAAAGTGGCATTTCTAAAATACTAACATTAAACTTCACCAGTCAGCAGGATTTTATATCACTATTCTGGCCATACTACATATGACCTTCCTACTCCTTTCAGTTCAGCAGCTACCACTCAAACAATGTATGAGGGCAGCCCCATGTTAGTCTATGAAGGGAGCAGTCCTCACATCAGTGTAAAAACATATTTGGGAGTTTTACACTACCAGGACATGTAAACTACATAGGTACATGTACTGCCTTTTGCCTACGCAGCACCCTGCCCTATGGGTCACCTAGGGCATACCTTAGGGGTGTCTTATGTGTAGAAAAAGGGGGTTTAGGCTTGGCAAGTACTTTTAAATGCCAAGTCGAATTGACAGTGAAACTGCACACATAGACCTTGCAATGGCAAGCCTGAGACACTCATGGGAGGATAAGGGGCTGCTTAAGTGGGTGGCACAATCAGTGCTGCAGGCCCAGTAGTAGCATTTAATCTACAGGCCCTGGGCACATATAGTGCACACTACTAGGGACTTATAAGTAAATTAAATAGTCCAATTGGGTATGATCCCTGTAGCACTGGTTACAGAGTTTAAAAACCGGAAAAAACAGTGTCCAAAAAGTGGAGGGAGGGAGGCAAAAAGTTAGGGGTGACCACCCTAAGGCTGTCAGGTCTAACATGTGTCCCCCCCGATGAAAGTAGGTAGAGCTACCCAACCTCCTGGGAGCTCTCATCGCTAATGCAGAAGTATCTGGAGAGACCATCAGCATTGGCGTGGTCAATCCCCCGGGCGATACTCCACCGTAAAGTCCATCTCCTGTAGGAAAATGGACCACCTCAAGAGTTTAGGATTCTCACCCCTCATCTGCATGAGCCACCTGAGGGCCCTGTGGTCTGTCTGAACCCGGAAGTGAATCCCAAACAGGTAGGGTCTTAACTTCTTCAGTTCCCAGACCACAGCAAATGCTTCTCTCTCAATTGCACTCCACCTCTGTTCCCATGGTAATATCCTTCTGCTACTGGTTGGTCTGAGCTCTCCTCATTTAGCTGTGCTAGAACAGCCCCTATGTCATGCTCTGAAGTGTCTGTCTGCACAATAAATTCCTGGGAGTAGTCAGGGGCCTTGAGCACGGGGGCCGTGCACATGGCTTCTTTCAGAGTATCAAAGGCTTTCTGACAAGCCTCTGTCCTATTCACCAACCTAGGTTGTTTCTTGGAAGTGAGTTCTGTCAAGGGTGACACAATGGTACCATAGCCCTTGACAAATCCATGGTAGTATCCAGTGAGGCCTAAAAAGGCTCTCACTTCAGTCTGTGTTCTGGGTGGTTGCCAGGCCTTGATAGTTTCAATCTTGGCCTGGAGTGGCTGCACCTTGCCACCACCTACTAGGTGTCCCAAGTACACCACGGAACCCTGCCCAATCTGGCACTTACTAGCCTTGATGGTCAGGCCTGTCTGTCGCAGAGCCTGAAGCACCTCCTTGAGGTGGAGTAGGTGTTCCTCCCAGCTGGAACTGTAGACAGCTATGTCGTCTAGGTAGGCTGTGCAGTAGGCAGCCCTGCCAGCTAGGACCCCGTTAACCAACCGTTGGAAGCTAGCAGGGGCATTTTTCAACCCAAAGGGCATCACGCGGAACTGGTAATGGCCATCAGGTGTGGAAAATGCAGATCTCTCTTTAGCCCCCTCAGTCAGGACGATCTGCCAGTACCCTGATGTAAGATCAAACGTACTCAGGAACGTGGCAGTGCCTAGCCTGTCAATGAGCTCATCAGTTCGGGGGATGGGGTGAGCATCAGTCCTTGTGACTGAGTTGAGACCCCGGTGGTCCACACAGAACCTGAGTTCTGGTTTCACACCGGGGGCAGCAGCCTTAGGAACCAGCACCACAGGGCTGGCCCTGGACCACAGATTTCTCAATAACCCCTAAAGTCAACATCTTGTAGAACTCCTCCTTGATGCTGGCCTTCACCTTATCTGATAGCCTGTAAATGTTGTTCTTCACAGGGGTCTGTCACCTGTGATAATGTCATGAACACATAAGTGGGTCAGTCCAGGAGTAAGGGAGAACAGGGAAGAGAACTGCTCTAACAACTCATAGCAGTCTCCTCTCTGATTTAGACTCAGGGAGTCAGAGAGAATGACACCCTCCACTGACCTATCACCTTCTTTGGCAGAGAGGAGGTCGGGGAGAGGTTCACTCTCCTCTTCCATGCCCTCATCTGTGACCAGGAGCATACTGATCTCAGACCTCTCAAAGTGAGGTTTGAGCCTGTTGTGAAGGAGGACCCATAGGGCGTGCCTAGGGGTCTTGAGGTCCACTAGGTAAGTGGTCTCTCCTTTGTGCTCCTTGATCTCAAATGGGCCAGTCCAGCAGTCCTGGAGAGCCCTGGGCTCTACTGGCTCCATCACCCAAACCATGTCCCCAAGTGAAAACTCAACCAGAGTGGTCTTCCAGTCATACCACTTCTTCATCACCTCTTGACTGGCCTCAAGGTTACTCTTGGCCTGCTTCCAGAAGTGTTGGGTTTGGTTGCAGAGGGCCAGCATGTATCTGACCCCATCCTGGGGAGGTGTCTTGTGTGCTTTCTGCCAGCCCTCTTTAACTATTCTCATTGGTCCCCTGACGGGGTGACCATAGAGAAGCTCAAAGGAGCTGAACCCCACCGCTTTCTGGGGCACCTCCCTGCAGGAAAGCAACAAGCATGGTAGGAGGACGTCCCACTTACGCCTCATGGCTCCAGTCAGGCCATTAATCATGCCCTTTAGGGTCTTGTTGAATCTCTCAACAAGCCCATTGTATTGAGAATTATAAGGGCTGGTAAACTGGTAGGTCACCCCCATACTAATCCCACATGGACTTCATGTACGCCGACATGAAGTTTGAGCCCCTGTCAGACACAGCTTCGTTAGGGAATCCCACACAGTTAAATATTCCCAACAGGGCTCAGGTCACCACCGGTGCAGTCACTGTTTTCAGAGGGATTGCCTCTGCATAGCAGGTGGCATGGTCCACCAAAACCAGGATAAACCTGTTGCCCAAGGCAGTTTTGGGGTCCAAGGGACCAACAATGTTGATGCCCACCCTTTCAAAGGGGGTGCCAATGGCGGGGAATGGGAGAAGGGGAGCTTTAAGCTTTTGCCCTGTCTTCCCACTAGCCTGGCAGGTGGGGCAAGCTCTGCAGAAATTATCTAAGGCTAACCTCATTCTGGGCCAATGGAAGTGGGTGACAAGCCTGTTAAAGGTCTTGTCTTGGCCCAGATGTCCTGCCAGGGGAATGTCATTAACCAGACCCAGTAGGAGGCCCGGTAAAACTGGAGGACAACCAGCACACGTGCTGCCCCAGGACCTGGAACCTTAGGCTCACTGTAAAGGAGATCATTCTTCCAGTAAATATAGTGATTGCCAGAGGCGTCACCTGCTGCTTGGGCTTTGGCCTGTCACCTCAGACCCTCAAGGGTGGGGCATTCCTTCTGTGTCTTGCAGAATTCTGCCCTGGTTGGCCCCCCCTCTAATTGCTAGCCAGCAAGTTCAGGTAGGTTACCCAGGTCAGCTATGTCCTCCCCAGTTGGCTCAGGGGCCTCCTCCTCCTCAGGGTCCACCACCATGGGAACATCTGAGGTGGGTTTCCCACGCCTCTTGCCCTTCCTCTTTGCAGATGTGTGGGCCATTGTTCCAGGCTCCAGACACCCTTGACTCCCTTCCCGGGCAGCCATGGACCGTGTGGTCATGCAGACCCCCTCAGGCAAACCTAACATCTCCAGGTGGGATCTAAGCTCTACCTCTTTCCAGGCAGTATGCTCAAGATTATTGCCTAAAAGACAATCTACAGGCATGGCAGGACTCACAGCTACTTTCAGAGTACCAGAGACCCGCCCACACTCAAAGGGAACCAGAGCCACAGGTAGGTGACTCTCGCGATTGTCAGTGACTATGACCTGGTGAAATGTATTAGGGACTATCTGCTCTGATGACACCAGCTGAGTCTTGACAGTAGTCAAACTGGCACCTGTGTCCTGGAGAGCCTCCAACCTTTGCCCATCAATGGTGACATACTGCCTATACTTGGAAGTATTTTCTGGCCGTTAGGCTTTAGGCACAATCTCTCTTTCTCCCAGGGACACCAGGGAAACCTCTACCTGTTCCCCAAAGTTAACTGGGACCTCCCAAGCGCTACACTAGCCAACCCAGGTGTCTGTCCAGTGGTGGACTGTGCCCTCTTGGAAGAATGGGAGTCGCCCTTAGAGTGTCCATGCTGGTAGCACTCTAAGAATTTGGAGATTCATTTCCCTAATGTTTTATCAAAATACCATGTCTTCTTCCCTAATCTAGAAGAGGAATGGTGACCACCCCCCTTGGGAATTCTTTTGGGGACCTTTTGAGAACCCCTTATCTTTAAGTTTTTCTCCCTCCTCTTTCTTCTGTTGGGAACCCTGACCACCTTTGTGGGTGTCCCCCCAGAAGCCTTCTTTGACACTCTGGTGCAAACCCAGAAGTCTGCCTCCTCAGCAAGCTTCCTGGGGTCAGTCAGCTTACTATCTACCAAGTGCTGGCGCAACTCTGTAAAAGAAATATTGAGCCTATGCTCTCTCACAATTAAGTCATATAACCCTTTATAATCATCTACTTTGCTGCCCGCACCCATCCATCCAGTGCCTTGTTGGAGAAATCCATAATAATCCACCCAAGTTTGTGTTGAAAGTTTGATGCTGTCTCTGAACCTCTGACGGTATCTCTCAGGGGTCAGCCCAAACTTGACCAGTAAAGCGGCTTTCATGTGTGAGTAGTCATTTCTCTTCTGTGGAGCAAGTGTGCGAAGTGTGTCCCTCCCTAAGGATGGTACATAAAACCACATGGCCACCCCCCAGTGCTCCTCAGGTGTCCTATTGGCCCTAAGTGCAACTTCATAGGCAGCCAACCACTTGTCAATGTCATCTCCCACCACAAAACTTAGCACCACATTCTTGGGTATACAAACCTGTTTGTCCCCAACCAGACCTGCACGTAGGCTGCCACCATCACTGCTGGACTCAGACTGTCTCGCCTTGATCTCCTTGAGACTCAGTTCATGAGCCAACAACATTTTCTTTCTCAGCCAAGGCTCTTTCTGCTTCAACCTGTTTGGCTGCTCTTTCAGCCTCAGTTTGCTTGGCTTCTCTCTCTGCTCTCCTTTCCTCCTGTTGAGCCTCAATTCTTAACTTTGCCATCTGCAACTGAAACTCTCTCTCCTCTCTCCTTTCCTCTGCGGTCAGGCCTTGATCAGAGACACTGCTCCCTGGTTTTGCAGGGGGCACAATTGCAGCACTAATCTCATCTAATGAAGGCAAAAAATCCTCTGAGGGGCCATCTTCTGGACCCTCCTCTTAACATCCTCCTCAGCAGGGGCTTCTGCCCAGGCCCTCAGTGCCATTTGGAATTCCTCCTACCTGGAGGCTTTTTGGGTAGGTACACCCATATCCCTGCAGAATGCCCTCAGCTGTTTAACAGTGTAGGTCTCCAGCAGAGTCATATCAAAATCTTCATCTCCTGCTTGAGATCCAGGTAGAGACAAGTTGATTGAGGATTTTAGTCAAAAATTGACAGGAAAAACGAAATTGCCGAAAAGAGATAAAAATCAAGTTGACCTTCAACTGTGGGTAGGTAGTGAAATACTTAGCTACTGTATATCACTGCACAAATACAAGTCCTATCCTCACCGCTGATCACCAATGTTAGAAATGGGGTCTTTGGTTGGCAGTCAGGTTACCCCCTGCCCAAGCAAGAACCCTCACTCTAGTCATGGTAAGTCACACACAATCCAAATTATCCTGTGCCCACCCACCCTCTGGTACCTTGGCACTGAGCAGTCAGGCTTAACTTAGAAAGCAATGTGTAAAGTATTTGTGCAATAAATCATACAATACCACAATATAGCACCACAAAAGCACACCACACAGTGTTTAGAAAAATGTATAATATTTATATGGATATTTGCAGGTCAAAACGATCATAGATGCAATAAGTAAATGTAGAGATATCACTGAAAAGTGATATATAGGGGGTCATTCAGACCCCGGCGGGCAGCGGGAGCCGCCCGCCTGGAGGGAACCGCCATATGGCCGCTCCGCGGTCAAAAGACCGCAGAGGCCATTCTGGCTTTCCCGCTGGGCTGGCGGGCGACCGCCAAAAGGCCGCCCGCCAGCCCAGCGGGAAACCCCTTCCCACGAGGAAGCCGGCTCCGAATGGAGCCGGCGGAGTGGGAAGGTGCGACGGGTGCAGTTGCACCCGTCGCGAATTCCAGTGTCTGCTGAGCAGACACTGGAATTCAAAGTGGGGCCCTCTTACGGGGGCCCCTGCAGTGCCCATGCCATTGGCATGGGCACTTCAGGGGCCCCCAGGGGCCCCACGACACCCCTCACCGCCATCCTGTTCCTGGCGGTCGGAACCGCCAGGAACAGGATGGCGGTGAGGGGGTCGGAATCCCCCATGGCGGCGCAGCAAGCTGCGCCGCCATGGGGGATTCCCAGGGCAGCGGAAAACCGTCGGGAGACCGCCGGTTTTCCTGGTCTGACCGCGGCCAAACCGCCGCGGTCAGAATGCCCTGCGGGGCACCACCAGCCTGTTGGCGGTGCTCCCGCATCCCCGGCCCCGGCGGTCCATGACCGCCGGGGTCGGAATGACCCCCATAGTGTTTTAAGTCTTTTTAAAGCAAAGTCTCTTTCAAGCACAAAGTACCTGGTTCACGTGAAAAATCTCTGCTAAAGGCCGCAGAGGAGGAGAAGTGTGGAAATAAAGGGTGTGCGTCGATTTCTCGGGCCGCACACAGCGATGTGTCATTTCGTTTCCACACAGGGACGGCTGTGCGTCTATTTCCGGTGCTCGGTCGTGGATCCTCTTTGGGTTGCGGGGTTTTCAGATGCCCCGAGGTCTGTGCATGGAATCCTAGGCTTGCGGAACGAAGTCACAAGTGCTGCGTCAATCCGGTGGCCCTTGCGTGGAATTTTCTCCCGCACGGCAGGTGCTGCGTCGATTCCCCTCTGGAAGTCGGGCTGCATCGTCCCAGGTCGGCTGTGCGTCGATCCGTTGGGTCGTGTGTCGAAGTTCCGGTCGCAACGCAGGCGCCACGTCGATCTCCTCCTTGCGAAGTCGCACTGCGTTGTTCCGGTTTGGCGTGCGGTGAATTTCTTACCCCGGGGCAGGCTGTTCGTCGGTTTTTAGCAAGCTGTGCATCGAATTTCCACCGCACAAGGAGTCCAGTTACAAGAGAGAAGTCTTTTTGGTCCTGAGACTTCAGGGAACAGGAGGCAAGCTCTATCCAAGCCCTTGGGGAGCACTTCTTCACCACAACCAGAGAGCAGCAAGGCAGCAGGGCAACAGCAAGGTAGCTGTTCTTCACAGAAAGCAGTCAGGTGAGTCCTTTGGGCAGCCAGGCAGTTCTTCTTGGCTGGATGCAGGTTCTGGTTACAAGTTTCTTCTCCAGCAAGTGTCTGAGTTGGAAGGGGCAGAGGCCCTGTTTATATACCCAAATGTGCCTTTGAAGTGGGGGAGACTTCAAAGAGTGGCTTATAAGTGCACCAGGACCCTTTTCAGTTCAATCCTGTCTGCCAGGGTCCCGGTAGGGGGTGTGCCAGTCCTTTGTGGGAGAGCAGGCCCTCCTCCCTTCCGGCCCAGGAAGACCCATTCAAAATGCAGATGTATGCAAGCGAGGCTGAGTATCCTCTGTTTGGGGTGTGTCTGAGTGAATGCACAAGGAGCTGTCAACCAAACCCAGCCAGACGAGGATTGTAAGGCACAGAAAGATTTAAGTGCAGAGAAATGCTCACTTTCTAAAAGTGGCATTTCTAAAATAGTAATATTAAATCCATCTTCACCAGTCAGCAGGATTTACATCACCATTCTGGCCATACTAAATATGGCCTTCCTACTCCTTTCAGACCAGTAGCTACCACTCAAACAATGTATGAGGGCAGCCCCAATGTTAGCCTATAAAGGGAGCAGGCCTCACAGCAGTGTAAAAACGAATTTGGGAGTTTTACACTACCAGGACATGTAAACTACATAGGTACATGTCTTGCCTTTTGCCTACACAGCACCCTGCCCTATGGGTTACTAGGGCATACCTTAGGGGTGTCTCATATGTAGAAAAAGGGGAGGTTTAGGCTTGGTAAGTACTTTTAAATGCCAAATCGAATTGGCAGTGAATCTGCGCACACAGGCCTTGCAATGGCAAGCCTAAGACAAGGTTAAGTGGCTCCTTAAGTGGGTGGCACAATCAGTGCTGCAGGCCCACTAGTAGCATTTAATCTTCAGGATCTGGGCACATATAGGGCACACTACTAGGGACTTATAAGTAAATTAAATAGTCCAATTGAGTATGATCTAAAGTTACCATGTTTAAAGGGAGAAAGCATATGCACATAGCACTGGTTAGCAGTGGTAAAGTTTGCAGAGTCTAAAAACCAGCAAAAACAGTGTCCAAAAAGTGGAGGGAGGCAGGCAAAAAGTTTGGGGTGACCACCCTAAGGCTGTCAGGTCTAACACTGGGTCTTTCCAATGCTCAAGTGTCCTGCCAAGGGTGCTTCATGGGCCAATAACAACAAGAAATTACGGTGCACTGATGGAACCATTAGCTTCTTGCTAGTTCCTGGCTTAGCGTTCACCGGGTCACTATAAAGTAGGCCATCCTTCCAGTCAACATAGTGTTTCCCAGTTTTACGGTCCCATCAGCGTAAGTCACCCGTCCTGTGCCTTGTGGAAATCTTCCTGGGTACACCCCCCAGCATCTAACACATCCTAAAGCTCTGGAAATGACCCAAACTCCAGCACCTGTGGGAGCCTCATACTCCTTTCCTTTCAGAGCAGAAGCAATGACTTTCATTGTCACTGCCTTCACAGAGTCTGCCGTTTCCTGCAATCCACCTTGTCCCAGTCCCAGCAAATCAGGAATGATCTCAATGTCTTTCTGAGACAGGCACCCAGCTGACCTTACCCAGCACCTTCCTTTTCCCTTACTCCGACATCAACCATGGCCACCGTGCTGTTGAACTCAAACCTAGCCCTGGCCCAGATGTGCCATGTCCTCTTCCCTGGCTACCAAACATGTATCCTTGGAACCAGGGAGTATCTCCTCAGGCTTAAGGTACTTCATCTCAACCATAATGTGGAAGGATCTAGTGTCCCTCAGGGAGGCACTTTCCTCCCATTGATACCTTTTTCCTGCATAAACCCTATCATGTTGGGATGCATGTGCTTCAGAGCAACTGGGTCCCTCCCCTAAATGTCCATAGCTACTAAGATGAGTGCCACCGGTCCCTCGTGGGTACCTTTACCCATGTGCAACCTGCTCACCATCACGGGTGCTGCCTGATCAGGGTCTTTCACCTGATAATTCCTCTTGAAGTCTCCTATCACCAGCACTTATAGCAAGTCACCAAGTCTTCTGGACTTGGAAGAACTTCCATATCCTCCCTTCTCATGCTGCCTCTTCCTGCACGCACCATTACCATTCACTTTTTGCCTGGGCCCTCCCAGATTTCCATGAGAATGAATCTGGCCCATATCCACCAATTTTGAACCAGTCTAAGGCCAGTTCCTCTCCTCCTTTGGCTTAGTACCGTGCTGCTCCAACCCTTGTGAACCCTGTTAGTGTACCACTTATCAGCGAGCTTCTCAGGAGCCCTCTATGTCAGATCAGGCAGGTATCCTAATTCCTAATTGTTGTTTCTGCTTGAGTTGGTCTGTCACCATCAACTGGATAAGAGAATAAAAGTTCTTGGCCTCCATCCCTCTGGCCGATTCATTTCAGTCACATAATACTCCATAAATCTAAGTCTCAAACCAAACATCATCTGCTCTCTTGCAGTCCCGGAATCTCTGATGGTACTTGGCTGACCTCAGCCCAAACTGTTTTATTAGACACTCCTTCATTCAATTGTAGACCATCTGGTCTTCCATAGGCATCCTTCAAATGACGGCTCCCCCTTCCAATGGCATGTGCCCCATTAAGACAGCTGCCTTAGACACCTCATTCAAGGTCTGCAACTTACAAGTGACCTCTAAGCTCACAAACATTGTAAGATATCCTGGCTTTCCACATGCACAAGATCTCCTGGAACATTGGCCACAACCTGAACTGAACTGGATGTAGAATCACTTATCACATATGGAGTTGTCATTGCCACCATCCTAAGTTATTCCTTTCCCTTTTCTAGCTCTTTTTTCTTTTCATTCTGTTTCTCCATCCACATTCTCTTTCTCCTTCAATTCTGTCTGTTTCTCTTCCCTCTCCTGCAGTTCCTCTTCCTGGCCCTGTTCCTCATGTCTTCCACCTGTCTCCTCTCCTCTTGTTCCTGGTGAGCTAGTCTTAATGGCTCCCTCTCAAATTCTCTGGCCTTCTCTTCTTCCTCAGCCTTAGCCTTCTGGTGACCCAACAGCAAGCTCAGGGTCTCTGCTAGACTCAAAACCCACAGGGGATTTACTCCTGTTATTGGTCACACTGGTTCCCTAGAAATTCAAGGTGGTGGGCATACCTGGTCCATTCTAGAAAGTAAATGTTGTGCGTGTTTTGAGGAAACTCCTGAAAAGGCATTAGGGAACACACTCTCCCCATGTCTGGGATAGATCTGTCCTAAGGGAATTTTAGAGCCTGAATCCACAGCACTCTTTTCCTGGGTTCCTGACATGGCTCCCTCCCCAGAGTCAACTACAGCCTCATACCTTTCACCCAGTGTCTCAAACTGGTCACTAATGAAATTAGCAAGGACCTTTCTGTCCCTACTCCCGGCAATTTGCACCTCTCTGTCCGTACATAAATCTTTCATCTAATCTAAGGACAAGGTGCTAAGGTCTGTTCCCAACCCTGTGTTTTTTATGTGTGTCGACTTTGTCCATGGTTCTTAAACGTTAGGCGCCTCACTGCTTGCTGGCAATTGTTAGAACCCCGTTCAGAGGACCACAGAGCAAGCAGGAGCTACTGGGCCCATCTGTGACGGTAGACGCCTTTTACTCCTGATGTCCTGTGGCTAAGCCTGCTATGGAGCCAGAGCACCTGGGTAAAGAACCCCTTCAGCACTTGACTCTCAGTGGTAGAGCTGGTTGAGCAGTCCAAGGCTTCTCGAGGTGTAGGTAGACACAAGGAGGTGAACACAGTCTCACAATTCAAAATATGTTCAATAGCAGCAATAAATGATTGTTCAGTCAAATAATTTCTCATATGACAAAAAAGGATTATTTATATATTTATATATGACCACAAAGTGAAATAAGGCATAAACCAACAATTCTCACTGTCCCCTGAGGTTAGGGCTCTTGCGTTTAATAGGCAGTCACCTGAGTACCACTGTACTCTCACTAGTGGTAATGGTTATACACAACATTCAGGTTAGGCTACACTAGCAGTCTGAGTCTCAGGAGTCCCACTCTGACAGAGGTTAAAAGTGTTCCATTGTCGAAGCGCCATCTGGCAGACAGTTTCATCTGGGACTTTCTGACCATTCACTCAGTCTTACCCACAGCAACAGGAATTGTCTGACAAGTGTCTTAGAGAGCACTTCTCTTGTGGGCACAGCAGTGGCAGAAGCTGCCTTCAGTGAGTATCACACACAAGGCTCTGCAGGGGCCACAGCTGGGTATTCTTGGTGTTCTGTCTTCCCAACAGGTAGAAGTGGTGGCAGGGGTTTCAGTGATCTCTGGTTCCGATCCTCAGTTGGGGCTCTGGCTTGTATGGGCGCCATGGTGGGCTCTTCTTTTGATGATAGCATCATCCAGGCTACGATCCATGTCTCTTTCTGGTGGCCCCCTCTGGGATATGGGGTCTCTATTCCTGCTTCTTACATGGGCAGCGGCCCGATCAGCACAGCAGGCTTCACGGCAGACCCCTCTCGCATAGGAGGGTCAATCAACTTACACACTACACACGGGCGACCACCTGATAGGCATGGCAGTGATGATGACCATGGGTTACTTCACGGCGGCCCCCACTGGTATACTGGGTCACCGACTTGAACATGCACACTGGCAATATCCCAATATGTGCAGCACACCTCGCTACAGGGATCCATTTGCCAGGATCCACCACAAGACTTGCTCTCTCCAGCAATCTCCTTCTCCTAACAAGGCACACTGGTCTTGGAAGGTACTGGTTGTCCAGGCTCCAGGGGCAGGTGGTCTTGAATGTCACTGGGTGATGTTCCCTCTCCAAGCTGGGAGACTGGCAGGCTTTACCCTCCAGCACTGGTCACAGAAGTCTTGCAGAGCTCATCCTCCTCACACAGCCCATCTAGCTGCTTGACAGTTGACCATTCTGGGGGCCTTAAATTCCCCTTCTTATAGTCTGTTTGTAGACACCAACTGTGATTTAGGGTCTGAGCCTTCGAAGTTTGTGTAGAGGTCTGCTTCCTTTTAAAGTGCCCTTGTCTTTTCTCTGCCATTCCTCCAGAAAGCAGTCTGTGACAGCAGGAGAAACTCCAAATCAGATAGCCCCACAACACAGGCCATGGGTTTGACCTGAGGATCACACCTAGATGTCAGCCACAGTGATATATGTGTCACAAATATTCCCCAGGGCCCTGCCTTACTCTTTACTCACCTGCAAGGGTATCCTGGCACTGGCACCTGTGGTAGGTTGGTTAACTGAAAAGCCAGATCTTCAGCTTCCTGCAGAATTAGAGAAGAGAGGAGGAGAATGTTGTGGAGTAGGAGGCAGTTCCATGCTTTAGGAGTGATGTAAGAGAATCCCCGTCCTCCAGACCTGGTTCTGTGTATGTGTGGGATGTGTGTGAGTAGGAGTCCTACGGTGTGGGAGTGTCAGGGGTCGAAGGAGATGTAACTGTTCAGGTTTGTGGGACTTAAGACTTTTAGGCCCACCTTATAACATTGGCGGTAAGTGCCGCCTACTGTCGTGGTGACGGCCACCAAAAGACCGTTGCCGCTGCTAACATCCGTCCGCCATAGTATGACCACAGCCAGATTTCCACCACAAGAAGGGCGGAAATCCGGCTGTGGCCATGCTGGCGGACGGTGTTAAGGTGGCGTTGCTACCACCAGCAGCGCCACGCCAGTAGACCGCTGCCAGCCGTATTATGAAAAATAATACGGCCTGGCGGTGTTCTGCTGGAGAGCACTGCTGGCGGTAGCAGCACCCCATCCCGTCCCCTGCTGGAAGACCCCCTAAATGCAGGTAAGTTGGGTTTCCGACAGGGAAGGGGGTGGGGGTGTTGTGTGTGTGGGTTTGTGTGTGTGCATGAATGTGTCAGTGTGTGCGTGAATGCGAATGAGTGTGTAGTGTTGTTTGCGTATGTGTGTGCATATGTGAGAATGCGTGTATGAATGGAAATATGAATGCATGTCTGCATGTCAGTTTGAATGTGTGTACAGATGTGTGCGCGACTGAATGAATGCATGCATGTATGAAGGCATGTATGCCTGTGTGAGTAAGTGTGTGAATGTGTGGTGTGTGTCTGCAAGTGTGCGTGTATGGGGAGGGAGGATTGGAAGGGGTAGCATGGATGGAGGGGGTATTGTCTGGGGAGTGTTGGGGGGCTGGGCCTCCTATCAGTGACAGGGAAGGGATTCCCTAACACTGGTAGGGCCTACCGCCATGGTTCCATGATGGTAGGCAGGGTCTTAATGCTGCCGGCGGTACAGTAGCGGCCTCCGGGCTGAAGATTCTTATCTCTGGTCCGGTGGCTGCTACCGCCATGGCGGTCGGTGTGGTATATTTGCGGGTTGGCTTCATTATCATAATGTGGCGGTATGTACCGGCAGCCTGTTGGCAGTACTACCGCCACACTTACACCGACTGCCGGGGTCATAATGACCTCCGTTGTGCCTCGAATTTGGGTGTAAGGAGTTATGAATGTGCATGTTTATGTGTTTGGAGCCAGTGGAGCTCCCTGAGGTGTATTGTGATGTGACTTCTGTGTGGGAGGTTGAGGATGAGATTGGCTGCAGAGTTCTGGAAGGTTTCTAGTCTTCTGGTGAGTTGCTTGATGATCCCAGCATAGAGGATGTGCCTGTAGTCCACTCTAATGGTGACTACAGCATGAGTGACAGTTTTTCTAGTGTTGCTTGGAGTACTCAGCATCTTCAGGGTGTAGAAGCAGGATGCATCAGAGGTATTTATTACTGCTGTCATGTCCAGTTTGCTATCAGTGATTATTCTGAGATTTCTGGTGTGGGTGCTTGGTGTGGGTATGGGTCTGAGTTCAGCTGGCCACCAGTTGGAGTCTCATGGTGAGGTTTTCCTGAGGAAGATTACTACTTCTGTCTTGTCAGTGTGGAGCTTGAGGCAGTTAGCTTTCATTTAGTTAGCGACTTTGGTCATGCAGGTGATGAACTTGTTGTGTTATCTGAGAGGGAAAGTATGAGCTGCGTGTCATCAGCATAGGAGAGGATGTTGATGTCATGTGCTCACATGTATACCTTGAAGAGTGTGGGGAAGAGTTTTGGACCTTGAGGCATTCCACAGATAAATTTGCGGGCTTCTGTGGCGTTGACAGCTTGTCTTCTATCCACTAAGGAGGAAAAGATCCAGTGGAGAGCTGGTCCCTGGATGCCATTTTTGTGCAGGTGCCTGATGAGGATAGGGTGTGAGACCATGTCAGATGCTGCAGATACATCCAGGAGAATGATGAGTGCTGTGTCTCCTCTGTCAATGATGCAGGTGTCCTCTGTGGTGGCAATGAGTGCTATTTCTATACTGGAGTTGGGCCTGAACCAGGACTGCATGGTGTTGAGGAGATTGTGGTTGCTGTGGTGATGAGTAAGGTGCCAGTTGGTTAGTGTCTCAAAGTCCTTTGCTGGGTATGGTAGGAGGGGGATGGGTCTGTACTTGGAAAGCGTTTTTGGGTCAGAAGATGGTTTCTTGAGGAAATGCATGATGGAGCCATACAGCAAAGTTTTTTTTTATTTTCAAAAACAAAAGCCCAAAGTGGGATTTCGTTTCTGAAAATAAATAAAAATGCCCGCTTTGCCATGGAAGTCATCTCTCATGGTGAGGGGACATTTATATGTAGCCCCTTGCTACCAGAGTTTTCCTGGTCGTGACCTGCAGTAAAAAATGGCTATACATCTGCCCATTTAAATTTGGCAGACGGACATATAGCCAATTCTCCAACAGCTCTTGCTCCCTTGTGCGGTCAGAAGAGTTTGGCCGCAGCAGAGACGGAGTAGACTGCGTCATCGCCAGCTATGGTCTGCCCACTTTCAAATATGGCAGGCGGATCATTATGCTGGTGAGAAGGGTAACTCTGTTCCTGTTGCAAAAGAGTACCCTTTTCACCAATTTATAAATTGGGCCCTAATTCCATCTTGTACTTCTGATTTCTTATCTAGTGCAGTGGAACCTGAAACGTTTTCCTGATACATATATAGCTGTGTCTGCACCGAAGAACAAATACTTAGTTATTGGATTTGCTTATCTTAATGCTGTAAACGAGGTCTACTATGAGCGCATCTCTATGGCTTGCTAGAAATGTATTTCTGTGTTTCTTTTGGGAATGAGGGCATAAGTAACTTTGGGTGGGAGCGGATTTCCAGGTACTCTGTGGTGTACTTTGAGGGCGCCCTCAGGCATGAATTACCATAGGAATCAATCATTACAACTCCCTAGTCCCTGGTAGTTCTCTGTTTCTCCTTGGAGTTTTAACTGGAGATTTTGGCTGCTTTCAGCAGCAGAAATGCCCAGCAAGGATGCCGTGCACCCTAATGCACGCAAAGAGAATGTGCCCCGTCCCACATGTGTGTATTAAAAGACAGCCATAATTTGGTTGCAGTGGGCCATTAATACCTTAGAGCCCCTGTGCGACTGCACTTGCTTGGATAATGTTAATTATGACCATGACCCCACCCCCCCTCATTCTAACAAATATTGTGTCATATAAATGGGGCCTAGCCTGAGACTGGTTGTAGTTGTGGTCTTGCAAATTATACGTTTTTGTGAAGCCTCTTTATGCTTTGCAGTCAACATCTGCCTCTTTACTATGGGGTTGCTTCTTGACACTGATAGCCTTGTATCTGAAAATATCATGTACACCCAAGTGTACATAAAAAGTGCATTTAAGTGTACCATTTCTTAAAGTTTTCTAGTCTGTATTTGAAAGGATTGTCAGGAAAAGCAACACTTCTTTAATAAAGATGTCACATATGAAAGTTACTTTTGAATTGGTGCATTTTCATCAGCCAGCGCATGTATATATCAACAGAAGAAAGGATGTCAATCACTCATTCTTAATTTTTCTTCTGTTTTCTTTTCAGTCATATTGCGTCCTTTCCAAAAGATTCAGTGACAAATACCTGTACCGGTTCAGCTGTAATAAGTCTCTATTTCTGTTTGGACATGAAAACCGGATCAGAAAATGTGCAGTGAAGACAATGACGAATCAATATCCTTTCATAAGGAAGTATTTCTTGAAAAACTTAACATATGTGCCAACAACTGAATAACTCTGCTTAACATCAACATTGTTCATAACTAAAAGTATGGTATTCATCTCTGACCTCTTTGATAGCTCATTTAAATGAACTCTTTCTGAATGAATGAATACATTTGTTAATTTGAATTGTTCCTCTTTTCACTTAACAGAGAATTTGTCACTGTTGATGCATGGAAAAAAGAGACAAGAAATACAGTGAAAACGCAGAGAGCTTGAGGTTCTTGATTTTGAAGAGATGTTTTAGACTAGTTTTTGAAATGTAAAATCGAAGGTTACATCAACCCGAGGTGGTATAGTATTCTTCAAACGTAGTGACTAACTGGTGAAGGCTTGTTTCCTGCTTTTTAGGTTGAAACCTCCCTGACAGCACAGCTGTCTGGTTGCAAAGACATATTGAGCACACTGCAAAAGCTTACCTAGGAATGCATTCCTTGCATTTCTTATCAATGACTTTTTGTTTTGTCACTCACAGTTGCCTTATTTCTATTTGCTGGCTCTATTTGTATTGACTCATCCAGCATGAATCTGTCCGTCCCTTCGAGCATTGCCTCTCTACCACCTCTCTGACTGGCTTCTTTGTTTCTTCCACAAGTGCTCGCTTGTCTAGAACTCTTTTCTTACTTTTTTTCGAAAGCACTCGATCAAAGAGCCCAACCTTTAGTCTCAAAGCATTTTATGAGGTTCAGGTTAAGGAAGGCATTATATAACTAGTACACAATCTTTCCAAAGTGCAAATGTAAGTAACACAACCTTGCAGTATATTTGTATATTTAAGTACATGGGGGTCTGGTCTGAGTTTGTGTGCAATCTTTCAATGTATCAGGAACTTACTTCTATTCTGAAAGATGAATGTTATCCAGCTATCTATTAATTAGGTAACCCAAGCTTGGCCCAAAACAGGCCCTTGCTTAAAGTCCCCCACTGTAAATCTTTGGTCTGGGTTAAAGGTTTTAGACAATAGTCTATCCATTCGTGCTCAGCGATGTTGCATGTGATCTCACTGAGAGGGCTCTCCCCAAAAACAGGGTGATTAATCGCACTCCAAAATAGGGACACATCTTTAAGCTGTGAAGCCTTCAAGACACCTTGCCAAGCTCTTAACCTAAGTTCCTGCTTCCTAAAATTTAGGGCATGCTTATAACTAGATCTTGCCAGTCTAATTTTTTTAATATAACGAGGCTCGGCATTAGTAGTTAATTTTAAAGCCTGAAGAGCAGCAGTTCAATCTTTAGAAAACCAAAACTGAAACCAAGACTGTTCCTTTCGTACTTTTATGGGCTTACTTAAAATTAATCCACTTGCAATAGCGTCGCATAGGGTTCTAAAATTAGATATAATATTGGCAGAATCAGAGGACATCAAAAGATAACTCAGAAGCTCCTTCTGGTTTATGGTAACCAAATTTTCTAAAAATTGTTTCGAGTCAATAAGGTTCCACCACAAACTCACCCCTTTTCTTGCTGACTGTATTACATGGGCCTCCCTTTTTAACAATGGCTTGTCCATACTCAGATGGGTGATTCCTAAATTCCCCGGTTTATGGTCACTAAGGGGGTTATTCTAACTTTGGAGGAGGTGTTAATCCGTTCCAAAAGTGACGGAAAAGTGACGGATTTACCACCAGCCGTATTACGAGTCCATTATATCCTATGGAACTCGTAATACGGCTGGTGGTATAACCGTCACTTTACCGTCACTTTTGGGACGGATTAACACTCCTCCAAAGTTAGAATAACCCCCTAAATAGGAAAGGATGAATTTCACAGTCAGGTGAATATTGAGCCAAATCACTCGAAACCAGTATATCTCATCTGCCTGTGAATGTGGGTGCATCTTGATTCTCACCATTCTTATTTGGCAAGGGGAAAGTCAGAGATAGGGATGCAACCAGTTCATATAAGACTACTTCTCCATATGTGGTATGTATAAAATGATTCAAATCTGTGCCCTGATCGTCCATAAAGCCACGTCTGGTGTCTCCTACACATGGGCATTTGCAAATATTAAAATCCCCTGCCCAAATAATAGAGCAAGGATTTTTCTCTCGATCAATCCATCTCATCATTATTCTACCCAACTCCTCTAAAATCCAGATTGAAGATGCCGCAAAAAAAATAAAAATAAAAATAAAATAACCTTAAACTGCGTAGGGGCACAATGATTTAAAAATTGGAAACAAGGTCTCGATTCTATTGGCCTAACATCAAGGTTCCTAATATGATTGGCCACAAAGACCGCTTGATTGGCCACAAAGACCGCTTGACCCCCTTTCCCTCTTCCAGCAGCGGAAGGGGTTGCACTAACACAAAAAGACTTATTCCCATCTGTAACAACAGCATTAAAAGACCAGGTTTCTCAGCAGCAGATTATATCATACACCCCAATGAAAGGCAGCCAATCCTTATTACCCAACTTGTTCTGGAGGCCCACAACATTCAAAGATAACTATGACATGCCTTGTTCTACTCCATTAGTCTCCAAGGTTCTGTGGGAAATATGATGAGGGGTATAAGGGATTTCTGGTCTTCCCCCCTGTCAACCATACAGAAGAATCATGGACGGGGAGCTGAGAGAAAATAGTGCCATAGCCAATTGAAATAGAGGAAAAGTAAGTGGCAAGCACAGGAACCAATGAAAAGCAAGGAAAGCAAGGGAGTGGGATATAAGCCCCTTCTAAGATTTATATTGAATACAGTAGACTTCCCAAGCACTGTGCAGGTGAAACCTAAAAAGGGGTGGTGGGGAGGAGAGAGAGAAACAGAGAGAGAGAGTTTTATTAAGACATGCAAATATGTTTTTTGCAGTATAAAGCCTTCCACAGCTCTTTGTTGGGTCCCACCTGACTTTCAAACATTCTTCAGACAACAGTTCGTCAAGCTTTAATAAATAATTTATTGTACTACATATAGCAATCTGAACCATATGTCGCAGGGATGTTCAAGCCGATGGCCGGACCCCAATGTGGGGGCAAGGGGCAAAGGGAGGTGCAAAAGGCTGTGACGAGGTTTGCACAGTGGGGTAAGAACAATGAATTACAAGTCATATTTCTTTACTAATGCTGTAAGTTGGAGAAGTACAGTCTGTATTACAGGTACTAATACAGCTTTGATTTTCAGAGTCGGCTGCCTGTTTGTGAGGGGATTTGGGGACAGGTGTCCTCTGTAGATTTCATCTCCCTAATACTGAAATCACAAGCACACTCTTAAGCCTTTTCCTGTCGTATGGTAAGAGGCTTCCCTGTGTTTGAATCACACTTTGGAAGCTTCCTTGGATTTTACACCTATGTTCTTAGGCTCCCACCCATTCAAGTTCCCCAGCAGGATAGTTCTATCAACTGACCTCCTTGGGAAGAGTTTACAAGGCAACCAGCTTCGGGTCAAATTATCTCCCAGAATGAGTGACTCAGCTATTCAAAACACCATATTATTTGACTGGTTATGGTGGCTCAATATATATATATATATATATATATATATATATATGTGTATATATATATACATTCCACTGAAAAAACAAAGGTTACAGGGATATTATAGTTAGGAAATAGAATTAAAAAAAAACCAGAGAAATGTACTTAAAAAAACAAAGGTTAAATGGATGTTACAGTTAGGCTCACATTTTAAACATACCAAATCATAGACATTCACCAGTTATAGTTAGAGTTATCACAAACTATAACTCATGCCCTAAGGTAACTACAACTCGCGCCACCGCTATGCACAGTTATCTGATCAATAATTATAATGCATATGTTACTGTGACATTATCAATGTTGTTATCAAAGATGTCACGAGTGCTCTAATTTGTGGGGAAATAGTTACCTTAGGGCACGAGTTATAGTTAATTGAGATAACTCTAACTATAAATGGTGAATTTCTATGGTTTGGTACATTTAAACTGTGAGCCTAACTACACCGTCCCTGTAACCTTTGGTTTTACTGTGAATATCTCTTTTTTTTAATTGTAACATTATTTTTATTACCTTACGTTGATCCAACCACCGCCACAGCCTTTAGAGGTGCACAGTGATGGATGGCCACAGAGCCTGGCCTGCAGCCAGACCCTGCAGCCAAGCCCCCTAACAACCAACATCTTTAAATGCTTCCATTAAATATCAACCTTTGGGTCAGGTCTGCCTATCAGATTCTTACATGCTGGCTGTGGCTCCTCCGCCTCCCTACGACACAATGGTGGTCATTACAACCCTGGCAGACGGTGTTAAAGTGGCTGTAAGACCGCCAACAGGCCGGCGGTAAAAAAATGGGAATTATGACCATGGCGGAAACCACCAACAAAGACAGCCCCTTTAACACTCCGACTGCCACAGCGGTACGAACAAACAGTGTGGCGGTCACCGCCTACAGACAGGCTGGAGACAAAGTACTGCCCACAGTATCACAACCTACCAATCCGCCACCTTTTCCGGAGCGGATTCACCGCAGATAAAAACACGGCGGAAACAGCCATTTCAGAGGGAAAACGCTCAACTCTACACACTCCACGAGGAAGGAGGGCACCATGGAGCCGGAACTCCATATTCTACCTGCGATAGTCTTCCTGCTCATCTACGAGGAGCATCAACGCTGGCGGCGAAGACAACAGTGAGTACTGCACCTATGACATAGGGGAGGGGGAGGCAAAAGACAGGGACACACACACGCAACACCCCCGCCCCGACCCTCACCCTCTACAACACACACACCAATTCATATCCAAACATTACAGTAACAACCTCCAACCCCCCCGGAAGAATGCAAAGACCAAAGGACATGAGTGGAACCATTGTAATATATCAAAATTCAGTAACCAAATATCTACATATATATATACACATTCAACAAAATATACACCACGATTAGTAGTGCAGGTAATGCACAAGTCATAGTCCGTGGACCACTGGGCCCAAAATGTATGGGTGAGGCCCACAACAGATACCTGATCAAAACGGAGAGAACACTGCTGGGGCATCAGATAGAAATACAACAGGCACCTCAGGGGGAACGGAAGGGGGTGCACCTCAGCCGGATGAGTGCACCACGCCAGATCCACGAGGGGGCTCCATGCCCATTTATGTATCCTGGGGAGTGCAAAGCCACAGTCTCTCAAGTCTCTACAGTGGGTGGTTTGCCCACTGTACCATCCTGGGGAGTGCAAAGCCACAGTCTCTCAAGTCTCTACAGTGGGTGGTTTGCCCACTGTTCAATCCTGGGGAGTGCTTCATCCTGTGCAGGACAGACGGAGTGGATGCATGTCTCCACTGGTTCTGGAGGTGGACTGGTGCCCAGAGTGCCTCATCCTGTGCAGGACAGACGGAGTGGATGCATGTCTCCACTGGTTCTGGAGGGGGACTGGTGCCCAGAGTGCTTCATCCTGTGCAGGACAGACGGAGTGGATGCATGTCTCCACTGGTTCTGGAGGGGGACTGGTGCCCAGAGTGCATCACTCACCCCGTGACGGTCCCAGTAGCGTCACTGCCCCTGCCGCTCATGGGCTAGCGGTGCTTGAGTTGGCGGTGCTTGCCCTGTTCAGCGGTGCTTGCCATGGCGGTCTTTGCCCTGTTCAGTGGGGCTTGAGTTTGCAGTTTCTGACCTGTTCAGCGGTGCTTGCCCTGTTCAGCGGTGCTTGCCATGGTGGTCTTTGCCCTGTTCAGTGGTGCTTGAGTGTGCAGTTTCAGACCTGTTCAGCGGTGCTTGCCCTGTTCAGCGGTGCTTGCCATGGCGGTCTTTGCCCTGTTCAGCGGTGCTTGAGTTTGCAGTTTCTGACCTGTTCAGCGGTGCTTGCCCTGTTCAGCGATGCTTGCCATGGCGGTCTCTGCCCTGTTCAGCGGTGCTTGAGTTTGCAGTTTCTGACCTGTTCAGCGGTGCTTGCCCTGTTCAGTGGGGCTTGCCATGGCGGTCTCTGCCCTGTTCAGCGGTGCTTGAGTGTGCAGTTTCTGACCTGTTCAGCGGTGCTTGCCCTGTTCAGCGGTGCTTGCCATGGCGGTCTTTGTCCTATTCAGCGGTGCTTGAGTTTGCAGTTTTTGACCTGTTCAGCGGTGCTTGCCCTGTTCTTGGCACTCTACAGAGGTGGGGTGGAGTGCCACATGGCCTGCATTACGGAGGGGCCTAGCCTACAGAACTCGCCCTGGCCTAGGGGAACCCACAGCCCTCCTCCCCCACCCAGACACCTTCACTGTGCGCAAAGTCCGCTGAATGATGTTGTACTCACCCCCTTGTGTCTGCTGTGATGCCTTCAAGCGCCCATCCAACTCAGGGTAGGCCACCGCCAGGATCCGGAACATCAGGGGGGTCATGGTGCGACGGGCACCCCTCCCGCGTTGGGAGGCCATCCCCAGCTGAGCCTCCGCCGTCTTCTTGCTCCAGCGGCGAATGTCCTCCCATCTTTTACGGCAGTGGGTGCTCCGTCTTAGGTGGACCCCCAGGGTCCGGACGTCTTTGGCGATGGCAAGCCAAATATCCTTCTTCTGGTGGGTGCTGACCTAAATGAAATGTACAGGGGAAGAAGAGAAGTCATTAGCAACTGCACCGTCGAAGTGAGTGGCCCACATCCCTACCCTTGCCATGTGGCACATGCATTCACAGTCCTTCATGCACGCAGAAATGTGGCCCCTTCCTTCTTACAACCAGCCCTCTCCACTCAGGCATAGCCCATACAACGTGCTCCCTGTGTACTTACCTGTTGGTCTGGAGGACCGTAGAGTAGCGTGTACTGGGGGAGGACCCCATCCACGAGCTTCTCCAACTCCTCTGCAGTGAAGGCAGGGGCCCTTTCCCCAGACGCACGAGCCATTGTCTCTTCCAGACCGAGGTCACAGCAGCACTTGCAGTGTAGGTCCTCTCCTGTCGAAGATCAGGTACCGAGTGATTGAACAGATAGAAAATGGCGGTTACGTCCGCGGTGATGACGTCTGTGGCAGTGCGTAACATCACCGCCGGCCCACTTCGTCATTGGCTCCTGGGACCCATAGGGTCCAATGTTGACCAATGCAGCATTGCGCTGCGGTCTTCGACCACCTACCGTGACGGTGTACAACGCCAGCGCAGATACCTCACATCCCATTGTCCCAGTTTAGAGGTCAGGCAGCCGCCATTACAGGGGCCGACATGGGTTAATTTTTAAGTGCGTCACACATACCTAGGCCTAGACTCAACACACAGACAGGCAACTTTTTGGATTATGATTCGTGTTCTGTGTAGACTGTGGGTACATACCTCTGAGTTGTTTGACTCTGTGGTCGCTGTTGTCCTTCCTAGGCACCGTCTGCTGGGACATGTGAGGAGATGGCTTAATCCTCCGGTGTACCGACCCCTGGTGGACCTGTTGACAATGGAGGAGCGACATTTAATCATCACCTACAGGTTTGACCGTGCCACAATCCAGGAACTGTGTGCCCAGTTGGAGCCTGACCTGATGTCAGCAATCCGCCATCCCACAGGAATCCCCCCTCAAGTGCAGGTGCTATCAGTGCTCCATTTCCTAGCAAGTGGGTCATTTCAAACAACAGTGGCCATGGCATCAGGGATGTCCCAGCCTATGTTTTCCAACGTGTTGTCCAGAGTGTTGTCTGCCCTGCTGAAACACATGCGGAGCTACATTGTTTTCCCTCAGGTGGAGGATTTGCCTACAGTTAAAGTTGACTTCTATGCTTTTGGACATATCCCCAACATCATAGGTGCCATTGATGGGACCCATGTAGCTCTGGTCCCCCCCCACAGGAGTGAACAGGTGTACAGGAACCGGAAGAGTTATCATTCCATGAATGTACAGATGGTATGTTTGGCAGACCAGTACATCTCCCAGGTAAATGCTATGTTCCCTGGCTCAGTGCATGACGCCTACATCATGCGGAATAGCAGCATCCCTTATGTGATGGGTCAACTCCAGAGGCACAGGGTGTGGCTATTAGGGGACTCAGGTTACCCCAACCTGTCATGGCTACTGACCCCAGTGAGGAATCCCAGGACCAGGGCAGAGGAACGCTACAATGAGGCCCATGGGTGGACTAGGAGGGTGATTGAACGCACCTTCGGCCTCCTGAAGGCCAGGTTCAGGTGCCTCCATATGACAGGTGGTTCCCTATTCTACTCACCAAGGTGTGCCACATCATCGTGGCCTTCTGTATGCTGCACAATTTGGCTTTGCGACGACAGGTGCCTTTTCTGCAGGAGGATGGTCCAGATGACGGTGTTGTGGGAGCTGTGGAGCCTGTGGACAGTGATGAGGAGGAAGCAGAGGAAGAAGACATTGACAACAGGGACTCAGTTATCCAGCAATATTTCCAGTGACACACAGGTAAAAATACATTCCTGCCTACTACAAGTACTTTCACACTTCTACCTCTATCCTGTCTGTCGATGTCAACCAGTATATGGTACCTGAGTTGTACATTTCCCTTACGGTTTCACAGGTGTGGTTTCCAACGTGTGTCATCTGCTTAGATTCCTCATGGACTTGAGATGTGTGACATAGGTATGTTGACATTACATTTGAGAACGCATTTTGTCACTGTCATTGCTAATACACATTTTCAGAATCACAGACTGAATCCAGGTTGTTTTGTGCTTCAAGGGTGTTTATTGCAGTGCTAAATATTGGAGGGGGGTTGTAAAATGGTGAGGGGTGATGGTGGAGGAATGTCCATGGCAGAGTCCAGTCTATTAGTCTCACAGGTGCATTGCCCATATGGGCATAGGAAGTGGAGCTGGGGCAGTTCCAATATGGACAGGGTTACAAAGTGGGACAGTAGGATGACAATCAGGGTGGTCTTATTTCTTGGCGGGGGTCTTGGCATCATGCTCTGTCTTGTTCCTGGTTCTCAGGGGCCGCTTGCGGGGCGGTTCTCCGTCTGCAGGGGGGGGGGGGTTGCTGGTGTGGTGGTCCTGTGGCGGTGCCTCCTGTCCACTAGTGCAGGTGGAGGTGGTGGGCAGTTCATCATCCAGGCTAGTGTCAGGGGCCCCTTGGAGTGCCACAGTGTCCCTCCTGGTGTTTAGTATCTCCTTCAGCACCCCTACGATGGTGCCCAGGGTGGAGCTGATGGTTCTGAGTTCCTCCCTGAACCCCAAATACTGTTCCTCCTGCATGCGCTGGGTCTTCTGAAACCTGGCCAGGACTGTTGCCATCGTCTCCTGGCGAGTGGTAGTATGCTCCCATGATGGAGGAGAGGGCCTCGTGGAGAGTGGGTTCCCTAGGCCTGTCCGCCACGTGTCGCACGGCAGCCCTCCCAGTTCCCCTGTGTTCCTGTGCCTCCATCCCCTGGACCGTGTGCCCACTGCCACTGTCCCCAGGTCCCTGTTGTTGTTGGGGTGGTGGGTTATCCTGGGTTCCCTGTAGTGGTGGACACACAGCTGATTGACGTGTCCTGGGGACGGAGGTATGGGCCCGCTGGGTGGGTGCTGTGCTGGTGTTACTAGAGGGTGGAAGGTCTGTGGTGGGCTGTGCCTGTGTGAGGGAAACCGACTGTCTCGAGGCCCATGATGGTCCGGGCTGGTCATCTAGATCCAGGTGGACAGAGCTGCTGTCATCAGTGTGGGCCTCTTCTGTGGGTGGGGTGGAGATGTCTGGACCCTCCTGTCTGGTGACGTTGGGTAGTGGTCCTGCAGGGGTGGAAAGGCATGATTATTGCATCTGGGTGTTTCATGGTGTGCAATGGGTGGGTGACCGTGTACCCCAGTGCTAGCATTCCTGTATGTGGGCTTGTGTGATGATGGTTGAGGGGGGTGTTATGGGTATGTGCAGTGGGCATGCTTTAGTGATGGGTGTCCATGCTTTGGTTTTGCATGCAGGGCTTGGTGTTGGGATGTGTGGTTTGTGATATTGGTACATTTGTGAGGGGTTGGAGTGATAGGGGTGGGGGCGAGGGTGGGGGTCTGTGATAGCATGCAGGTTGGGTGGGGGATATGATAGTTAAGATTTGACTTACCATGAGTCCATTCCTCCACCGACTCCTGCGAGGCCCTCAGGATGCAGAATCGCCAAGACCTGCTCCTCCCACGTTGTTAGTTGTGGAGGAGGAGGTGGATGTCCGCCGCCAGTCCGCTGTGCCGCAATGTTGTGTCTTGAGACCACGGAACGCACCTTCCCCCGTAGGTTGTTCCACCTCTTCCTGATGTCGTCCCGATTTCTTGGGTGCTGTCCCACTGTGTTGACCCTGTCGACTATTCTTCGCCATAGCTCCATCTTCCTAGCTATGGAGGTGTGCTGCACCTGTGAGCCAAATAGCTGTGGCTCTACCCGTACGATTTCCTCCACCATGCCCCTGAGCTCCTCCTCAGAGAACCTGGAGTGTCTTTGCCGTGCCATGGGGTCATGTAGGTGATGTGTGGGGTGGTGTATGTGGTGATATGTTGTGGTGTGTGGTGTTTTGTGCGTGGAAGTTGTGTGGGTGATGGTGTTGAGTGTCTGTGGCTGCTAGTTTGTGGATGGTGGTGTCTCTCTCTGTGCTTCGTTCTCAGTTGTGGTCGTAGGGGTTTGTGGGTGATGTGGGTGTGTGTTTTATCTAGTATTGAGTGTGTGGGAGTGGTGTGTGTATGTGTCTCAGGTGTGTGTCTTTCGAATTGTGGTGTTTTGGAGATGAGTGTGTATTTTGAGCGCGGAATGGAAAACCGCGGTTGAAAGACCGCTGTGTGGATTCGTGGGTCGTGATAGCATGGGCGTATTTCTGTTGGCGTGACGGTGGAGGTTTTGTTTTCACCAGTTTATCACTGACCTTTGGTGTGGCGGACTTGTGTGGGTGTCTGAATTTTGTCGGTTTTCGGGATGTGGGTCATAATAGCTGTGGCGGATTTCCGCGGCCACGGCGGTGTGTTGGTGGTCTTCTGCGCGGCGGTAAGCGGCTTTTACCGCCAATGTTGTAATAACCCCCAATATATTTGCCTTTCTCTGGAGTCTGGCTGTTATACTGCTGCTGGCCATTAGGTAGTGTGTGTCAAATATTCTCGAGCATGATGCACTGCCCTGCCAGAGCATCGAGGTGTAACTGGGTTCTTTTGAGGGCATGTCCGACACCTAAGCGATGACAGCCATGGCGATACATTTGCATGCCCCTCTGGAGTATGCCTGTTGCTGCTGGACATTGGGAAGTGTGTGTGAATTAGTCTCCAGCATGATACACTGTCCTGCAGGAGGTCCGGGATGTGACTGGGTTCTTCAGAGGCACATTTGACTCTGACATCAACATAACGACCATGCTAATACACATTTGCCTGTCTCTGGAAATAGCCACGGACACTGTTGCACAAACATGGCCTCTTTCCTTGCTCCTTATTTGCTGTGGCTAGGCATGAGCCTGGCACTATATGTGCGCAGAAAGGACTGGCTGCAGACCTCTGCTCACAATGCACATTGACATTTGTACCCAGAATATCAATGATGACATAAACCCATAAGCATGTCCTGTTCTCGCCCTCTCATTTGTTGTGGTTACCAAGGTATGTGCCTACTAGCACTGTGTGCCCAGCACAGAAACTGAGGTTCCACTTTGAAGGCTGCCAGCACGCCACACATGTATAACACAGGCTGAGAAAAGATACAGGGTGTGTTGCAAACATTCTACACACCATGGCATGGACTACATAAACAGAGAAGGCCACATTTGATCTGACAAAGTGGCACAAACAGCTAGTTCTGTTTCACCCATCCCATCTTGTGTCTTGGCGCTACTATTTGTTGTCTACGCTAGGAACCAGCTGCCCCGTGGAGAGGGCTGGTACCAGGCCTGGGGATACTATGCAGACTCACACACATATATACAGGGACACACATACACATTGCGCATACATTGACATGCAAAGCTATTGTGCCACACTGCCCCTGCCCCTCCTGATCCACTCATTATGCCGCCAATGCACCAGATTGTGGAAGTATGCGTCTTAGCACTGTTTGTCGAGCACAGGACCCAGCTCCCAAATGGAGGGCTGGCAGCAGGCCTGGGCGCACAACGCAGACTCACACACACACATACAGTGACATACATTGCATTTACACACATATATTAATCTACCATACAAGAGTTTTGAAGGTGATATGGTGCACACAGCCACAAAACAGTGTGTCCATTTAATTACAGGCCTTAAAAATTCACCTGTGATGCAGGGCTACATTTTACAGTGCCATTAATTAAACTCCCAAAAATATGTTTACAATGAAAATTAAAAATATTTCCTGCAATGTTTCTTATAGAGGAAAATTATATTTTGTGAAGGTCCCAGTTTTCATGCACAGGCTAGAAAGCGTTGAATTTAGTTTTACAAAAAGCACCATGAGGGAGTGAGAAAATATAAAGCAAATTCTAAGACACAACTACTTATGACTGCATGTTGCATGCCAATCCAAAAAGAACGCTTGAATTAATGCCCCTAATTGTCAATTTGAATTAGTGCCCCTAATTGTCAATTTGCTCCACGTTTGTCACAGAAAACCAACTAAAAAAACATATCAACTCAACTCGGCATCTGTCAGGATCATCCATTACTCAGAACTCTCCTGTCGAATGCTCTTTACAAAGTGATTAATTTAGTACCCCTGCCCTGCCCCTCCTGACCCACGCATTAGCCAAGGCCAAGCACCAGGTTGTGGAAGTCTGCTCCTCGGTGCTGTGGTTGTCGTGTTCTGATGTAGTGCCACAGTGCACTAGAGGCGCCTATTTTTCTTTTCTCATGCACGATACTCAGACAAAAGTTGCAGTGCTTGCATCATTTAGTTCAGTGGTTCCCAACCTTTTGACTTCTGTGGACCCCCACTTTATCATTACTGGAACCCAGGGACCCCCACTGACTCATTATTGGAATCCGGAGACCCTTCACTGAGTCATTACTGAAAGCTGGGGACCTAATCTGTTAATAATATTTAATTTTCTAAGCAGTCGCGGACCCGCTGAGGAGGCTTCACGGACCCCCAGGGGTGCCCGGACCACAGGTTGGGAACCACTGATTTAGTTTATATATCTTGCTGTTAGTTCCTCCCTCCATGTCCTCTTTGCAAAGTCACTGCCCACCACCAGTGCCAGCTGTTAGTATTTATCCATAGGCTCTTCCGCAGTGATAATAAATATATTACTCAGAGGCCAAAGAGAAATCAGGCCTGATTTGTTGTGAGACGAGCCTTTGCAGTTTGCACATGGGAGCTGTGGCGTCATAAAAAGCACAAACCTTCACTGCCAAATGTTACAGCAGGTACAACAGAATTTCCTGCTTAATTATGTATTACCTTCTGATTAAAAAAAAAAAAACTTTCGGGAAAAAGATGGCAATATATGTATGATTTTATAAGATGCATAGATCGCTTGAAGTGCCACCATAGAGTGCTCTAGAGCAAAGGGCTGAGGGCAGTGCAAATTTCTCACAGTGCTTGTCAATGGGTCAAAAAGGTGTTCAGAAAACTTGGCCATCCAATCCTTGGCCTCTCTGCAATCTCTTAGCTACACAGCAATGGTCACATATTCCATTTGCAGTTGTGATTCTGAGCTATACTGTTTCTGTGGCTACTGGTATGGGGGTTGTGAGTGAAAGCCTAGAGCCTGATGAACACAAGATATGCATCTGGACAAGATGTTGAGAGAAAAGGATGTGTTGTGTAGCCATTTTAGTTATAGCTCCATACACGTTATTTTAGGAATTTGTGCACTTTAACCTAGATATTTTTTTCAGCTTTGTTTATTATTTTAACAATAGCCTCATTTGCAGTCTTGTTTTCTCTCTATCTAGCTGTTCTTTGCCTAGGTCAGCACTGCGTTCTTAACCAAGACATTTCTTTCACTCTGTGCTTTTCTCAAGGCTGCAGTAAGAAAGGTTGCCGGTAAACGTGGTAAGCCTTTGTTTCTAGTGTTCATAGAAATATATATACTCTTACATAGATATTCTTTCTTGGAACATAAGCTGTTTTGTTATAAAAACACTATTTTCACCCATGTACGTTAGAGGGAGATTCCAGCCAAATGACCACGACTGTATGCTGATTGCTGAATGCTTCGCTACAGCTGCCTATGTAGACTACAGGCCTCATGCTCAGGTATGAGGGATGATGTCTTCCCAGGGGAACCTGAAGGGCAGAACTAGAGCTTAAAATGCTGTGCTCTAACATAGCCTAGGTAGGAAATATTTTAATGGTTCTAGTGACAATATGGTAGAGTTATTTTTATGCTTTACTCTCCTTGTCACAATTTTAATCCTGTCATGCTTCATCATCCTAGTTATAGCAGTACATGCTTTATTATCGAAGATGCAGTTGCTTCATTAAAACCTTATTGAAACATATACTGGCTCTGACTGTCCTTGTATATGTGAGACTAATGTAAATGAGAGAAACGGATGCGATCTGAGTGACAACGATTTCCCTGAGGAGTCAATTGTATCATGCGCTTGGCTGCCCAATCATCCCTGCTCTTGGGTAGAGATGAGGCACTGCTAGCTAGCCGGAGCAAAACCCAGATTAGGCCGACAGATATCACCTGTAGTGGGTTAGACTCAGTCCCCCACAGTGCAAGTAATTCTGCCGCCCAAATCCTGTAGTCTCATTAGAATAATGAGAGCCTATGCGACATGGCGCCGCCAACGTTTGGTCAGGCTCTAATTTTCGGGTCCTCCTGATTATCTCTGTCTCACTACATACAAAGACACCTCAGTACAGAGACATCCGTGACATTGAGGATTTTCCTCCTCAGCTAATTAGGGAGTACCTAACTGATGCTGTAGGTTGTTCAAGCTTGAACTCTAAAAGGATAATCCCCATTTGGTGTGCTTATCTCTGAACAAACTTTACCATTTGTTATGGCAAACACGCAATGGGTAGGAATTTCTGTCAATATGCGATCACTCCTTACTGCACATTTATTGGCACATGGCCTAACAGCCCTGGGGGGGCCAGTTCCATTTGTTGTTGAGGCTCACCCAGCCTATAGAAAAGAGGGCCAGATGTAGCAAAGTTTTGCGAGTCGCAAATGGCCCGAATCGCTATTTGCGACTGTGCAAAATCGGAAATGGGATGTAAAAATCCCATTTCCGACTCGCAAAAAGCGATGCGAGCCGTTAGCGACTTGCAAAAATTGCAATCCCATTTTGCGACCCGCAAATAGGAAGTCGCAATTTGCGAGTCGCAAACCATATGCAATTGCAACTCGCAAATTGCCACTAGTCGCAAAAAGCCCAGTTTGCATGTCCCATTTACCACTAACTCAGAGCAGGTGGTAATCATTACAAAAGTATAAAAGGAGACCCAGAAGGCATCTGGGTTACTCAAGATGGCGGAGATATACCTGATAGCAGTGAGGAGGAGAGTCCACGCAGCCCAGCAGAAGAGGAGGAGGAGCCACAGACAGGAGAAGATCTATAGAACAAGGCAGACTCTTTTTCAGCAAACTGAGGAAGAGATATATAACAAATACCGCCTTAGCAGCGCAGCCATACTAGAATTAATTGAATTACTAAAACCACAGCTAGAACACCAGACGCTGTGTGGCTGCGCCATCCCTACGCATGTGCAAGTGCTATGCTCACTGCACCTCTTGGCCTCGAGGAGCTATCAGGGGGTCATTGCTGTGGCATGTGGGGTATCTCAAAGCGCACTGTCAAGGTTCCTCGGGGCATTCCTAGATGCCATACTCACACACATGTCTCACTTCATATACCTACCCAGGAATGAGGCAGAAACTAACAGCACCAAGCTGGACTTTTACCGGATTGCCAACTTTCCCCATGTCATAGGATGTGTAGATGGGACACATATTCAAATATGCCCCCCTGCAAACCTGGAGCATCTGTTCCGCAACAGAAAGTGTACCCACTCACTCAATATTCAGGTTGTTTGTGACGCCCATTATGTCATCACCGACATTGTTGCAAAATTTCCAGGCAGTACCCATGACTCCTACATTTTTAGGCACAGTGGGATACACCAACGCCTGGAACGTGGGGAGTTTGGAGACGGATACCTCCTAGGTAGAGCTGCATTCACCTCGTGGACATACACACAGGTCACTGTGCACACCAACCAGGACTTTCTAACAGTGTAATGTTTGTGCCAAACAGGTGACAGTGCATATGCTCTACGGCCATGGATAATGACTCCGTTCTTAACACCCAGCAATGATTCAGAGAGGCGATACAACAGTGCACATAAGAGGACCAGGAACATCATAGAACGCACATTCGGATTGCTGAAAGCAAAGTTCAGATGCCTCCACCGCAGTGGAGGTGCCCTCCAGTATACCCCCATTACAGCATTCAAAATTGTTGGCGCATGCGCCATCCTGCACAATATTGCCACCCGACGTGGGCTACCTCTCACCCCTGCAGACCCAGATTCAGAGGATGAAGAGCAGGAGCAACCACATCGCCATAATGGGGATCGGAGTATAGCAAATCAAGGCAGACTGAGACAGGAACACATCGCAACCCAATACTTTGGAAGGTACCAACCATACTCGTCTATTGACCAAATACTCCATTTGTTAAGTGGAACAAAAAAACTATTTAATATGTGCAGAAATGGAACTATTTACAATGACTAACTGTTCATGAACATCAAAATGCAAACCATGCATGGGGCACATTGCTGTCATGTGCCCCAACATCAAGGACAGGGTTCAGTCTATGTCCTACAGCGGCCCCTGCCAGCCTGGCTGGTCCCTGGTTGTTCTGCAATGCTCTGCCTGGTACTCCCACTCCGGAGCACCCTAGTGTCACTGGCAGAGACACTGCTCACTGTAGAGCCCTCTTCGCTGTCTTGGGGGGTGTCCCCTGTGCCCCTGGACAGATGCCGTGCCTCCATTAAATCGATCACATGTGTGATCCGGCCCAGGCCTCTAGCCACATCCCCTGCAAAGTGGCCCATTTCTACTTGGAGGCCAACTGTCCTTCTCGACAGGCCAGTCGTGTTAACTGCCAGTCTGCCTATTGATGTGGCCATCCTGTCCAGCCTCTGTAGCAGCGAACGGTCCCTGCACCGCCCACCCTGACTCTGTGACAGTAGTCCTGCCACCAGGTCCCTCATGGACAGGGCTAGGTCCCCAGTGTTTGTGCCAATCACGTCCAATTGGGAATGGAGCTGCTGCATGCTGGCCTCATTGCTCCTCACAAAGCGGTGCAGCACCCCACTGATTCTCCCTAACATATTGTTCTGCAGGCGCTGACCACGGAGCAGCTGTGCCTCGGTGTTGGTGGTAGATGGACGGCCGGACTCAGCCTGCAGCCCTGCTCTCCTGAACCTGCGTCGCCTGCACAGCGGTGGCTGCCCTGTGTGCTCTACTGTGGCACTCCTGCCTGTTGCTGGCGCAGCCTCCTGAACCACTGTTGCAGCAGGTGTTGAGATCACAGGGATGGTGTTGGTGGTGCAAGTGGGAGTGGTGGCAGCTCCTGTGATGTCCTCATGGGGCTGGCTGCTGTGGCTTGTGGTGGTGTCTTGTGGGAGACCTGTGGGACATGGGGAACAGACTGTCAGTGTCTACTATCTGTTGCACACTTCCTAATAAACATTTGCCTATTTACTGCCTACTTGACTACATTGCCCATAATGCATCATTCTGTTGTTTGCTACCCTGAAATTGAGCTATCTTGGTTGTGCATGCCCCTGTGTACATGGTAGGTGGGGGTATGGCATTGATGGGGGTACAGGCATATCACATGGTACTCATCAGTTGATGTAGTGGGCTCAGAGGTGTCCAGATCTCCTATTCCTGTCACTGCTTCCTGCTCCAGGGTCTCTTCCACCCTTTCCTCCAGGGGTGTGGGTGGTGGTACGGATGATGGTCCCCCTCCTGTGCCTCTCATCTCCCGGAGCCTTTCTGCCACCCTCTCCTTGGTCTGGGAGCGGAGTTCATACCACCTTTTTTTGATTTCATCCACACTCCTGTGGCTCACCCCCAGGGAGTTCACTTTTTCTTGAATCTCCAGCCAGAGTTGTTTTTCGGTTGCGTCTGGCACATTGAGGGCTGCCTTCCCAAAGAGATCATCATAGTGTTGACAGCATTCTTCTGTCAGCACCTCCAGCTCCTTCTCAGAAAATTTGAGTTTTCTCTTTCTTGGTGTTTCAGCCATTGTAGCTGCTGTTCCTCCTGTTTGCAGTTCAGCAGTTTAAAATGGGTGTGGTCCTCCCTCCTCCCAGGTGTATTAGTAAACTTCCTGGCTGTGATGTCATCATCATGTGCCAGGAAGTGTTTCCAGAGTGTTCTGGAGTGGTTTCTGGAGTGTTCTGCAGCACCTGCAATCAATTTACATGCAACTCGCAATTTGCGACACCCACTCGCAAATTGTGAGTCCGTTTTTTGCGCGGCCGCAAACAGCGACCTCGCAGAAAGCGGACTCACTTTCTGCGTTGCGACTCCGGGTGCGAGTCGCAAATTGTACACGGACATTGTACCTGAATTCCTATTAGCGACACGCAATTTGCGAGTCGCACATGCTCGCAAATTACGAGTCGCAAAATATTTTGTACCTACATCTGGCCCCGAACCTTTTTATTCTAGGGTCACATTTCCAGCAACTGATGGGAACACCAATACATTTCATCACTAATCACCTGCAAATATATCTACACATTACAGAGCATATGCGTATCTAGAAATACCTCAATCTTATCAAGAACATAATAATGGCTTGATGGTGTCCTACCCCATACCATTTTACATGTTAGGTTAGGTCCTCTAAGTAATGACGGTGCTACCTGGCCTTTATTGGCCTCATATACACCCCACCCTCATGCAGCAACCTAGACGGTAGCTGAAGTCCGCCGCTTATATGCTGAGCTGACAGAAATATACAGACGATTAGTACAGTTTGTAATGCAAACATTAAATACAAACCCAGCATGTGCTGCTCTGGCGCAACCACATGCATTACGCCAAGTAGTAATCCGGCGACTGTACATTCGATCATGGGTAAAGTACCCACCAAACGAGAAGAAATTCCTTTTTGGTTAGCTCAAAAAATAAACACACTGGAAGCAGTATTTCCTCCTACGGGACCTCAGGATAAGCATAGAATATTACCAATGTGCTTGCCATTTGGGATAATTCCCAGAATAGATAACTGCAATACATGGGGCACGGTATTTGCCATGCTCTATACTACCACACATGGTACACTGACACCAATTTACCAGACGTTTTGAAACAAATTCAAGATGATTACCGTGGGCTGCCCCGGTCTTGGACTTGGGGATGCAACTAATGGGCAATTTTGCCACAGTATCCTCAATTATATTAAGTAACCTTAAAGGGGAAGCAGTTGCACTAGCGGTGCGCAGGCAGCTCTGGGATGTTCCTCCACAGGATCAAGAACAAAAGGTGCCAAAGATTATCTCAGGGACCTACTCTAGCATTGGTCGAGATAGTCTGGGGGCCAGACCCACACAACCACAACTTCAGGGTAAATCTAATAAAGATTCTACCAAGTGAGCTCCTGAGGGTACTAAGCAATGCTGGGATATAAAACAACAAATACCTACAAAAGAAAGGGGAGAATCTCCGCATACGGAGACTCCACAGAATAGATACAATCTCAGAAATGGAGATAATATAAAAATGCCTGACAGATATCAATATACTGATACACACCAAACTCATTTCTTTCCAGACTCACTGGAAAAATGCAGTGAGAGAGGTGGGTGGTCAGAGCGAAGAACTGAGTACGTGAAACCGAGGCAGGAATCACAACGCTCAACAGACATTTCTGTTAGAAAAGAAGAGAAACTTCCCCAACAAAACCCCAATTCAAAAAGAAGAAAGTGGCAGCAGTTGCAGTTCGACATACCATTCAAGAAGAGGGCTCTATTGAAGAACAAGAAGTGGGCATTAGAGCTATTAGACAGCACAGCAAAGGACACAATAGTTTGCTGGAATCTTCGAGAGCATCTGGAGGTGAAAGCAGCAGATGATTTCTTACAAGATGTAACTGCGGACATGCGTGTCTCCACTCCTGATAGGGTGTACAAAGTACCGTTACAGTTAGAAGGAGACATTGACCCCACAATTGACGCAACGTTTAGGACCACATTGTAAATATATATGATATTCTACTGGTCGAAAGGGATGGCCACCTGAATATGTTCGTACTTGCCCATATGAGAAAGATGTTATCAAACCTTCATACTCACCCCTTGTTCCCAATGACTTGCAGAATCCTACGCCATCGATTGGGCATTGGCGCAGGCACCCGTGTTATATCGCAATCACATAGGGCGGGATAAAGATTCTCCCTATCATGCAATTCCAATTAAAAATCGACCTCAACCTCAACCACAGTATACAATAAAACATCATGGTAAGCACTCGTGAGGGAAATTCTCACACAACTCGAATACCAGGGCGTAATCAAACCCTGTGTCTCACCAGTGAATAATCCCTTATTCCCAGTAGCTAAACCGGACCATTCGTAAAGAACAGTCTTAGACTACAGACATTTAAACAGTCATACACGCACATAGGCTATGCAAAACTCACATAGCACAGCACTCATGAACAACATAGTGCACAAAAAATACAAAACAACATTGGGCATTTCCAATGGTTTATTCTGCCAAAGTATAGTGTATGAGAGTAGAGACTTAATAAGTTTCAGCGCATTATGCTCCCAGAAACAAATCTGTTGTTTACCCCAGGGGTACAAGAACAGTCCAGGACTGTTCGCGGCATGTGTGACTTCAATATTGCATGACATTGACCCTGAAGCATTGTCCTATGTAGATGATATCTGTCTCACGGATGATGAATTACTGCAACATCTAAGATGGGTAGACCACATTGTTGTAGGATTTGGCAAATTTGACTATAAGTTCAACTTCAAGAAAACAAAAACAACCTTCCTTAGCGTCCTGTTTTTTGGATCTGAGCTATCAAGTGAAGGAAAGTGCCTAGCGCCACAATTCCTGGAAGCATGCGCACAGTTACAACCTCAAAATACAATTATAAAACTCCAATCCCTATTGGGTTTTCTACATTTTGACAGACCTTACATTCCAGATTACGCATCACGCATAAAACCTTTATATGACTTAATACGTCCTGACTTTTCCAGTAAATCTTTACCAGTTGAACACACACGCATTCTCAAAGCTTTGCAAACAGACATGCTTGTAGCACACCACTTACACACAAGGGACAATAAAAAACATCTGGTCATCAGAGTAATTGCTGGTGCAATTGGTTTCACCTACGTAACTTTCAATGAGGGTGAGACAGTCCTGATTGCATAGAAATCACATTCATATTCAGCAGCAGAACAACGCTTTGCTCCCACTGAGAAAATTCTCACTGATGTTCACATGGCTGTTATCAAAGAAAGACCACTGGCCCAGGGTAAACACATTATTGTCATATCTCCAATTCCAGCCCTTGAGGCTGTTACAAAAGCCAGCGTTCCAAACGCTAAAGCATTACATCCACGTTGGATTCAATGGGCAGCATCTTTGACAGCCACTGATGTTGAATATATTTTTTACCCAAAATTACAAACGCAAGAATTTTTGCAATATGAACTAGAATACTCATGTCCGGCAAATACACTGCCTCTTGATCAATACCAAAAAGTCATGTAAACCAATGGCTCAGCACAAACTGCAATAGGCACAAAACATCAATACTCCACTGCTTGCATAGTCATAAGTGGCTACATGGAGGATAATAAATTCGGTCCCCAGCATACATTCGCGCAAACCTTAGGGGATTGCACTGCACAACTAACAGAGCTAAAGACTCTAGTGATGGCACTGGAACACACGGATCCTGCACAGCTAACACTGATCATCTGTGATTCGTATTACTGTGTCCAGTCTCTCAATGAATACCTGCATTACTGGTGCCAGAATGGATTCAAAGATTCTAAAGGCAACACCATTAAACACAGACTTCTGTTGGGGAAAATAGCAGATCTGAAGGAAATGCTACCAAACGTCCATGTTGTACATACACTTGGACACTAGCGCGTTGGAATACACATTGCTGGAAATACACTGGCTGGTGAAGCAGCCAAATTAGCAGTAGCTACGGCTGCTGTTACTGCAGTAACTCGTTCTGGAACAAAACCGGACGATGACATATGAGCTGCTGTGAAAGCTATGGCTGAAGGCACACCCTATCCAAAAGCATTTCCTGCTAAATATTCCTACCGAATGGGAGGCTTCCTTGATGCAGAGTGTAAAAATACCAGGTTTGGGGGTTCGAGTAATTCCCAACAAAGACATGAGACCAGAGTCGATTAAAGCAGTGCATGAGGGGGCTGCATCTGCCCATGCTGGTGTGGTGGCTACAATATCATTATTGCAAGCAAGTTATTGGTGGCCTGGTCTACACAAACAGACCGAGCAGTATGTCCTTTGTTGTGACATCTGCCAAGAAATTAAGGGCTCCACTGTCAAACGCCCACTGGAGACACCCTTCCAAATTTCCAACAAACCTTTACAATGTGTGTACTTGGACCACTGTGATCCCCGAACACTGGACAGTGCATGCAAATACATTTTAGTTGCTGTTGACTTTTGCTCCAGATTTCTGTGGGTGTGGCCACAATGCTCGACTGACGCCCGGACTGTAACTAAAGATTTGCTAGTCTTTATAGGCACATATGCAGTTTCCACTTGGACCAGGGCCCTGCTTTTGCCTCAAGGGCATTCAGGGACGCCAAGGCTTTGTTAGGTGTCGACCTTCATTACTCCTCTCCATTTCACCCCAAGGGAAATAGTGTTGTGGAGTGACGAAACCGTGATTTAAAGAAGTCCTTTACAGCCAGAGTATCAGGTGCCGTTCGTAGTTGGCTTAATCACCTGTATGGAGTCCAGAGAGCACTTAACAATCTGCCTAGAAGGTCCCTGGGGAGGGTCATACTTCATATGAGTGCCTGTTTGGAACTCAAATGTATGTTCCAGATCTTGATGGTCCTGGTGTGGAGGTGGCAGAAACACTTTTTGACATAAATGAACGTGTCACTGTCTTGCAGGAATTACAACAGTTCTGTGATGACAACGCTTCTGCCAGTGCCGCCTGCAGCAATTAAGGATGTACCAATAACATCCACTGGCTGGATTCCAAATGTTGGGGCTCTAGTACATAAAAAAGTGACTGTGAAAAAGGAGTTTGGTCCTTCTTATCATGCACCGGTCCCAGTCTTGGGTATACACTGTACCAGAAGTGTCATTCTACCACCATTGGCTGGTGCTAAAGAAAACCGCTTTGTATCTATTGACAGTGTCAAGTTACACCATGTGGCCAATCCTGCACAGCACACCAAGAGGAGCAACCAGTAGTTCCCGAATCCCTCTAACTACTGGTCAAAATGTCCCTCTACAAGTTTTGAGCAGCAACGCTGATAATTCTCCGAGCTTGGTGGGGGTGGAAAATGATCTTGCATTAGTTCCGCTAACATCTGTTACAACAAACGACACAGAAATTACTGATCGATTTGACACAACTTCAACATAGACGGATGGCGTCATTTACTATGAACCATCGTGGGGGACCCCTACCAGTTCTCCTCCTACAAATACGCCTCCAGCTTTTGCACAAACTACTTCTGGATACCTTGCCGACATTAACAAAACTTTCTCTGACTCATTTGCCTTTTCTACATCTGAACTGCAAAAAACACATAAACTGATAAACTGACTTAAAACAAATTACTTTATTTTCGCATGGAACTGACAGTGGGTTTCCTTGACTGTATTAGCTTTCCTCCTTTGGATTGGCTTTGTCCTAACATTCTTTCTATTAATACATTGTCATTTTCTTCCTGAAATATCAACAGTTGAACTGGTGGATGAGGTCCTAAACCCCCATTTTTCTTCTCACAAGGTCCACAGAGACTTGTCTTTCATGAACATTTCCGCTCTACTAATTCCTGAAGGGATAGTTTGGGATAAAGTCACATTTAATATATACGGCCCCACTGAGGTCATTCAAATGCCATATGTGTTTAAACTTTCTATGAATGATGTAATAATACACAGAGTTGATTCTGATGACTGGGATGTAAAAACAGTTGATTCTATGATGAATGAATTGCAGTATTTCACTGTATTTGAAAGTGAGGATGTTTATCAATCTAAGGAGAATTATGGTGGTATATTTTGCTATAGTTATGGACACCATTTCGTTCACAGAGCAAGTACCTCAAAGACTATTTTTAACTATGCACAAGGGGAACATTGTCCAACTCCACCTCAAGGGAGTTCTAAAACATATTCTGAAAAATGTGCATATTTTTCTGGGCACAATGTTAAAAATGCTGAGTAATAATATTTCAAATTGACATTGATGGAAAATGTACATATGTTATTGACAGATAAGAAATTCATTTATTCGGATTCCTTTGTTTCCCGGTTGGCTATAGAAGGCTTCAAATATTGGCTGAAGTCGATCGACTTAAAAAGTGTGTGGGGAACAAGAAATTGGCAAATAAAGGGGAAGGAAGCTTTATTTAGAGAATGCCTGATACCTGTTCAAATTATATTTTTAAATGAAACTGTGCAACAGACAAGTTGTTTAGGCTTAGCAAAGATTAAGGAATTGAATGCACCCAGTATTCCTACCCCTGCAAAATTTTACAAATGGCAAAAGTATATAAATGCAACTGAAGATCAGCTCGATGAATGTGTCCATAATGGCACATTTAATGCTTCACTCTCACATCCTAGAGGGTGGTTATTGTAGCCAACGGGTGTCATAAATGTTTTATAAACTCCACAGGGGTTTTTAGAACAAGTAGGCCTGACCCTCGCTACGTGTCATCCGAACATGCGGGTATTAACAACATACAGTGTAGGGAAACTATGCCAGCAATTGTTGAAGAGTTCCTCACTAGATGCTGTTAGAGAACACCTCAGTCTCCTCTCTAATAACACTGACTTACAGGATTTCCTGTTAGGCCCTAGAAAACAACGCAGAAAGTGCTTCTTATATTCAGTCTATAATGAAATTTGGAAGCTTTCCCAACAAGAAGCTGCTGCCCGGTTAAGCCAAATAGATTAGGACTTTAGCTGTTGTAGGTAATGGGATTAATACCCTGTCCAACTGGATATACACCTTAAACAACATTGTTTCTTCTGCAATAGACATAATAGAAAGTGACATGTCTTCTTTACACCATGGACAGAGTCAACTAAGGTCCATTATGCAGTTAGGTTGGACACTACAAACGTAGGCAGGTCACGTTCCCTGGCAACACGTTAGCGCAGGGGACATATTTTCCACATTTAATTTAACGCGACAACAACAACTAATGGCTAAGAAAGAAGACACTTATGTCATGTTAAATATTGAAAAGTAAGAAAAGTTGCCTTTGAATGTGGCAAAAATACTATCTGCTGAGTTGTTAATACACTGGGTCATTAATCTGCCTATTTCAACACTTCAACTCACGTCCTGCTTAAAACACATTCCAGTAGACAGATATGAAAGGCTAGGAGATAGTTACATCCATGAGGTGTGAGAGCTACCCTTCTCGCACAAATGTCTCAGTGGCATGAAAGAGGTCTTTCTTAGGGATAGTGACTTCTGTCAGCCATTCAAGGGTTTGTAAACAACTGTCCTTGTATGGGGCTTGTAATGCTTCGGCACCGAACTTGGCTCGTTATCTGAAGGGAGTTTCAGTCCCCTTGATTAGACTTGTGTTACAGGTGCTCTGAAATGGCAGCTATGTTCTCCTCAATTGTGAAAACTGTTGTGGTATGCGAGCCGGAATAGTTTATGTTGTTTCAGTCTCTAAGATTGTTACTTGCTGCAGGAACATACTTTTTCCTTCCACAGGACAGAGCAAAGTAGCTGAGATTTGGTCCCATGTCACTACTTCAAAGGTGAACTTTGACAAGTTGAGAAGACGCAATGCTTTATTGTTCCAAAAACATGTTGCGCTCACATCTGCACGCGAGACTTAAGTGGCAAGGTCATCAGCAGAGAGACAGTCCCTATTAAGTACCAACTTTCTGAGAGACTTTGGTGAGCTCGTGGGATGAATATTTAATGTGTCCAATACTACTGGAATCGCAAAGTTCTTTAAGGCTGTTGGTTCTGGTTTCATTCACACCTTCTCCTCAATAGTCAGTTTACTACCATCAGCCATCCACTCAATATTCTCCCGTGTTTTCGGGGGATTTCCGATAACTGGCTATAATAGGTGGCATCTTTCTATGGCTATTTTTTCTGCAAAATGGCAACAAGAAGGACTAAAAAGCGTTTCCACCAGCGCAGCTTTATCATGAATGCATGATGCAGTACTTTGGAGCAACACTCCTGGAGCAATTGGAGTGTGACTGGTCTCTGTCATTCAGACCGGGTTTGCATTTTGTGCAGCACGTGTTTCTGTGCCTCTGGTGCTCATTCGAACATGCACTGAAAGTTTGTCTTTCTACTCAGTGCTTGCTTTAATTGGACACTGATCTGTTGATGTTCTCGCTGAGGGCTCTTTACCAGACATGCGCACTGAGGGTGCGTTTGCTACGGGAAGGTGCTTATGAGTTGCCCTTCACAGAGGATGCAGCTCTAAACTCATTATTGGGCACACCACAGAATGCTGCTGCTTTGGCTGAAGCTCAGGCTTTGCAATACGAATGCTCCTTGGTTTTCCTTGGCGATGAACTTCCTACTTTACCACCTGCCGAAGTGGAAGATTTCCTGTCTTCAATTATCCCGGATTTCATTGGCAACTTCCAAAAGACTCTTAAATTTCGGCTTTTTTATGCCACAGTTACCATTTTAAATTCTCCTTTTAATGCATGCTCAAGTGTCCCATTAGTATGTCATTATTGACATTCTTATATATATGTCTTAGATTGGGTTTCTAATAGATTTTATGCATAATTAGGCTTTGAACCACCTTTGACCCAGCAAGGGGAGGGTGTTGTGTAGCCATTTTAGTTATAGCTCTATACACGTTATTTTAGCAATCTAGGCCTGCCGCTGTGCACTTTAAACTAGATATATTTTATTCAACTTCGTTTATTATTTAAACAATAGCCACATTTCCAGTCTTGTTTTATTCCTCTCTACCTAGCTGTTCTGTGCCTAGGTCAGCACTGTGTTCTTAAACCAGACATTTCTTTCACTCTGTGCTTTTCTCAAGGCTGCAGTAAGATAGGTTGCTGGTAAACGTAGTAAAGTTTTGTCTCTATTGTTCATAGAAACATACACACTCTTACGTAGGGATTCTTTCTTGGAACATCAGCTGTTTTGTTATTAAAACACTACTTTGACCCATGTACGTTAGAGGGAGACTCAAACCAGATGACCACGACTGTATGCTGATTGCTGAATGTTTCTCTATAACTGCTTATGTAGACTACAGGCCTCTTGCTCAGGTATCCCCAGGGGAACCTGAAGGGCAGAACTAGAGCTTAACATGCTGTGCTCTAACATAGCCTAGGTAGGACTTATTTTAATGATTCTAGTGACAATATGGGAGCGTTATTTTTATGCTTTACTCTCCTTGTCACAATTTTAATCCTGTCATGCTTCATCATCCTAGTTATTGCAGTACATGCTTTATTATCTAAGATGCAGTTGCTTCATTAAAACCTTATTGAAACATATACTGGCTCGGATTGTCCTTATATATGTGAGACTAATGTAAATGAGAGAAACGGATGCGATCTGAGTGACCACGATTTCCCTGAGGAGTCATTTGTGTCATGCGCTCGGCTGCCCAATCATCCCTGCTCATGTGAGATGAGGCACTGCTAGTTAGCAAGAGAAAAACCCGGATTAGGCCGACAGGTTTCACCTGTAGTGGGTTAGACTCAGTCCCCCACAGTGCAAGTAATTCTGCTGTCCAAATCGTGTAGTCTCATTAGAAAAATTAAAACCTACGCGACAGGTGCATGTGTCTAAGGTAGAGTGACACAATGGGCATCATTGAGACACTCTGCAGACCACTACCTCTTCAAAATGCCTCAGTATTGTTTATTTTAAGTCTCACTAATTGGAGTATTTTGTATATTGTTTACAACAAAATCATTGTTTCTCATTTATTCTAACAACAACCATTGACAAAGCCTAAAGTCCTAACTGTTTTAAAATGCATGTCAGTTGCGGGGTTATATATCTGGATGCAATAACTGAAATCTCAGACAGAAATCAAAATACTGGTCGGGAGGCACACTATAGAAATGTAGTTTAGTTGTTTAAGCCATGTTCTAAATTACATAGGTTATACCCCAGAGAGAATCATTGTAGAGACAGGGCCAAAACCCCTCGACTTGCAGGATTAGATTCTAACTCTTCCAAATGGTAGTATGCATAAACATATGAGGTTCTGTGGTTATAAGGAATAAGCAGCTACCTACCTCATTATCATATGAAATCTATTTATTGATGTTATAACTACACTTTCACGAATGCCTTATTAACCTTCTTGCTTTCTCAAATGTACTTGAAAATGCACCAACTTGCCCACTCTTTTTTCAAAATTTTCTCAGGGGGAGAACCCCCTGAACCCACCTTATGACGTTCCAGCTTGCATGTTATGCTCACTCATCTCAAACGTTTACACTCCAACACCTTCAAATGTAACCAGCCGCCACTGCTGCTAACTACAAGGTCCTGCCTCATGGATTAGTAACTAATGGCCTATCAGGTATATTGTCTCCAATCACTGGGCCATTCTTAATCAAATGCCAATTTCTGTTCAGAATAGCTCTCATCTGGACATGTGGCAAAATAGAACCCGTAATCATCCAAAGTGGTTGACGCTCTGTCTGCTCTGTATCACTTCTCCCAAAAAGAAGTTCCTCCCTAGATTTCTGGTTATTTTTAACTCTTGCTCCTTTGATCACTGCTTCACTGTAGCCTGTCTCAACAAATCTACTGGCCAGCTCATCCAGAGCAATCTTAAGTTGCTCTGTATTGTTACAATTACTGTGCATCCAGAGGTTCTCAGCATATGGAATGCTGTGTTTCAATTTATTCAGATGAAAACTGGTTGCGTGCAGTATAGTATTGCCCGCTGTGGCTTTGCAGTAGGTTTTGGTGTGAATCCTGCCCTGCCACACAAATACTGTGAGGTCTAAAAAACATACAATTTCCTTGCTTACATGGACAGTGAATTAGAGATTCAAATTATTGTGATTGATACGCTCAGTGAAGCAGTGAGCTGATTGTTTAGTCCCCGTCCAAATGACAAAAATGTCATCAATGAAGCGCGTCCATAGGACAGTGTTGTCCGTACTCTCATGCTCATATTCAACGGCGAGCACCTGCTTTTTCCACCAGCCCATATGCAAATTAGCATAGCTTGGAGTGAAGCAGGTGCCCATCACAGTGCCTCTCAACTGCTTATAAACCTTCTTCCCAAACAGAAAAAAGTTGTTCTCCAGGTACTAACGTGTCATCTTTAACAACATCTAAGTATGTTTATACAAAGAGATGTGTCTGGTGTTTAGAAAATGCTGCAATGTCCTCACCCCATCTTCATGATTATTGCTGGTGTATAAGCAACTCACATCAAGAGTCATTAGCACAAAATCATCCTCCTATCCAATGTCATATACTCTCCTCAGAAAGTCCCCTGTATCTTGAATATGGGAGGGCAGGTTTTTCATATAAGGCTGTAGGAAGTGATCAATAAAACTTGAAGTGTGTTCAAAGATCCCACCCTGTTCAGAGATGATGGGATGCCCTGGAAGATTAGGTTCCTTCTTATGGACTTTCGGGATAAGATAGAAAATTGGTAAAATAGGGTGGTCACTTCTCAAAAATGTATACTCTTCTTGGGTGATGAAACCCAACCCACTCCAACTCCCAAGTTCCAACAAAAAAGCTGAGTAGACATTCCTCACTATACCATAATCTTTTGTGCAGTAACAACTTTCATCATTCAACTGTCTTGTTGCTTCTTCAACATACATTTGTAGCAACCAGAGGACAACATTGCCCCCCTTGTCCGCCTGCCGACTTACTATATCCTTCCTGTTCTTCAATTTAATCTTCAATTGCTTATACATAAACACATCTTGTGATCACTTTCCATTCCACTACATGTCCACTTGATTCTGAAAACCTTTGAGTTCCCATGACACCACCTCTGAGAACACATCAATAGAATCTTAAGGCAATGTTGGAATAAAAGTGGATCTCGGCTTGGACTGAGTTGTTGGGCTTTCATACACATCCAGGCCCTGTTGTTGGAATAAAAGTTCTTCTGAGATGGGCACCTCTCCCTCATTGTTTCTCTCTAAATCTGCCAATTCTTTTATCAAAGGAAAGTCCAATACTAATAAATTGGCTTCTCAACCCAGCGGGTGACACAACACTCTCTGTACCTGCACAGATTTCATTGCATGACATTTCATTAACTTGATTTAACTTGCTAACTTGAACAAATCAAACCCTTATAGTCATTAGGGTAAGGGCATTTTTAGGGTTTAGGGTGGGTAAGGGTATTGATGATAAGGAACATTTTAGGGTTTAGGGGTGGATAAAGGTATTAGGTGGTAAAGGCATTTTTTGGGTTTAGGAGTGGGTAGGGGCTAGTGGGTGACAGGGTATTTTTAGGGCTGTAAGGGTGTTTTTAAGGTTTGGGGTGGATAAGGGTTTTGCGTGATAAGGATGTTTTTAAGGTTTATGGGTGGGTAAGGGTTTTCCGTGGAAAGGGTGTTTTTTTGGATTTAGGGGAAGGTAAGGGTTTGCGGTAGGAAGGGTGTTTTTAGGGTTTATTGATGGGTAAGGGTACTGGGCAGCAAGGGTGTTTTTAGGGTTTAGGGGTGGGTAAAAGCATTCTGTGATAAGGGTATTTTTAGGGGTTAGGGTGGGTAAGTTTATAGGTTAGGGGTCGAAAAGGGAATGTGTGTGTATCCATATATATATAAAACCCCTATTTTATATATGTGTGTATGTGTGTATCCATATATATAAATTTATACACCGCCGGTTTTCCGTTTCTGACCGCGGCTGTACCGCTGCGGTCAGAATGCCCATGGGAGCACCGCCAGCCTATTGGCGGTGCTCCCGCGGTCGTTGGCCCTGGCGGTTTTTACCGCCAGTGTCAGAATGACCCCCTTATTCCTGTTAATTATTTGCGGTATAATTCCATATCCTAGTTTCATAGTTACAAACTTCATAGCAATCCTCAGGTTGATAGTCGACGTTTTTCGGCCCTCCAACCTCAGGCCTCATGAGGACATAGGAAGTGTTACCTATATATGCAATTTTTAGGTACATTATTCTTTAGTCATAATTTACATTGCAACATCATCGTTGCTGCCAGGGGCACTTTGCACCTTGCTCACCATTATGTCTAGTCGACACCTTATCAGTTTTCTCATCATATCTCGAGACCAGATCTCAATAGCACTTATGTAGGATAAAACAATCAAGTCCATACTCTACTTCCTTGCATTCCATTCCGAGCCACATGCAGTGATAAAACCATTATTGTATTTTCCCAGGCGGTGCTTGCATGCATTAGCCACATTATAATTAAAAGAACTCAATATATATAGGTGTCGCACCCATCTTATATATTCTTCATACCATGTGTACTCAGTGACTTTTTTAGCCATGCATGCATAGTTATACTGGCTGACTTTTATAGTATTTTCAAATAGGCATGTTCTTAATAGCGAGACATCTGGAGAATCTGGGGAATCATATACACTTTCACCATTATCCGGCTGCATTTGCCTCTGTCTCCTTTTGCTAGAAACATCATTAGAAACTTATAAATTAAATGACTCTAAACTAGTTTGTCTCTTGTAACACTGTTACGTTTTATTTTCCTTACGTTGTTTTCTTTAACATTCAATATGCCGGGACAGCAGCCGACCTGTGTGTGAGATTGCCGGCATGTTTACATTCATCAAGGTAGCAAAAAATACAAGTTTCATCCCGAGTTTATAAATCGTCTTGCGCGTATGAGCACCATCCTATTGAAGGGTCTGACTCCTCCCTTCAGATAAGCCACATCTAACAAATAATGTGGCAGCCATGCTACCACGTACAAAATGTATGGGGCAAAGCTGCTGCAAATTTCTGAGATTGCCAGCGTGTTCACATTTGTCAAAGTATCAAAAGTACAAGTATTACTCCTAAACTTATGAATCGGCTCGCCCATGTGAGCCCCGTCTTGTTGAAGGGTCTAACTACTCCCTTCATATAAGCTGCAGCTAACAGATAATGTGGCGGCCTTGTTACAATGTATGGGACCTGGCTACAAATGTCTTCCTATGTTGTCTAAATGCCATAAACCAAATGGAGCTCAAGTTAATGTTATGTATCAAAACGCCGCTTACGGGCCTGAACTTACCCTTATCAAGACTTCATACTGCACCTTTATCACGTAGCCCACTATCTATGCATTCATCCCATGTCGGAAGTGTCCCCATGTGCATAAATAACAATATATTCCACTGCCGATTGTTTTTGTTAGTTTCTTATTAAGGCCCACATTCCACCACATATAAGGCCTGATTACAACTTTGGTGGAGGGGGTTAATCCATCCCAAATGTGACGGATATCCCGCCCACCGTATTACGAGTTCCATAGGATATAATGGACTCGTAATACGGCGGGCGGGATATCTGTCACATTTGGGACTGATTAACCCCCTCCGCCAAAGTTGTAATCAGGCCCATAGCGTCGACCACGATATATCTTCATCTTTATGGTCTTTTTCTATATAGTGTTCTACCAAGGGTGCGCCCCGTACTTTACATCTGATCCTGGACATGTGCTGTAAAATACGTGCTTTTACTGGTTGTACAGTTTGTCCTTTATATATTAGTGCACAAGGGCATTTAATACAATATTTGGCATTTCTTGTATTACAGTTCGAAAATCGAACCTGTTGGTGTGTTTTTCCATTCACTTCAATGTTTTTGGTATTCTCGGTGTACTTACAACCTGTACAGTTATTACATCTGTAATGTACTATTAAGAGGGGTAAATCTAGCATTTCTCTAGGATCTTTCTTTCTCTTTTCCGGGGAGGAGAAAGAGGCATGAACCAATAAATCACGTAGATTATAACCTCTTTTGAATGAAAAGAGGGGTTTCTGTATCTTTAGTGGAGCTAGTATTTTCCAGTTATTTTCAATAATAGATTTGATCCTGTTGACTTTGGGATTATAATTCAAGACACAGGTCAGAGGGACTTCCTTTTTACATTCCTTTAGTGTCAATAGACCCTCTCTAGGGCTATACCAAGCTCTCTTGCAAGCTCCTTTATCCAGTTTTCTAGAGTATCCTCTGTCCAACAATCTAGGTACCAAATTTTCTGCAGTTTTAAAATAATCCTCCTTGTTAGTACAGTGTCTCCGAATACGTAAAAACTGACCATATGGTAAATTCACCCTTAAAGTAAGTGGATGATTACTAGAAAAATGTACTTATGTGTTTCTGTCTGTAGGTTTCATATATAAATTGACTGCAATATGGCTCTGTTGCGACTCTATGCACAGATCCAAAACGTTGATATGTCTGGGGTCTGAGGTCACTGTGAATTTTAAATCAGGAGTCCGGTGATTAATCCATTCATGGAAGGCAGAAAGTGACTCCCTACCACCTTCCAATATCATGAAAATATCATTGATGTACCTTAGCCATCGTTTAACTTGTTTTTAAAAAGGGTTGTTCATGTCATAGACCCACTTTTTTCAAAGCAATCCATCACTAGGTTAGCAATTTCATGGCGAAGCTACTCTCCATAACTACACCTTTTATTTGTGGATACATATCTTTTCAGAAAGTGAAAAAATTACTTTTGAGGGTCATTATGAATGCCGTTGGTACTGTGTGTGGTAAATCTGTATTTTCTAAACAGGTCCTCATTACTTCCAAAGCTTCATCTTGTGGGATATTTGTATACAATGCTTCAACGTCTAGTGTGACAAGCATTTCTATCTGTTCATTGAAAATGGTACCCTCCAGCATAACTATCATGTGCACGCATTCTCGTACATATGCCTGGGTATCCCATACTACTGGTTTAAGAAATATATCTACATATTGGGCAAGTGGTTCTAGAATTGATTCACATGCTGAAATTATGGGTCTACCTGGTGGATTATTTAAATCTTTATAGATCTTGGAGAGAATATACAAAAGAGGTGTACGTATCTCACCTCGATTCAGGAAATCATACTCTTTTTTACAAATCCAACCTTCTCTCAATGCCTCATCTGTAGCTTCCTTAATCCCACCATGTAATCGTTTTGTAGGGTCTTCTGTAATAGATTGGTAATGATCGTTATTGTTAAGTTGTCACATTACTTCAGTCTCATACTTATTTTTGTCTCATACTACAATACCTCCTCCCTTGTCTGCCGGTTTGACAATGATATTATAATTCTGAGACAATGTATGAATAGTCATCATTTCTTCATGTGTACAATTGTGCTTAAAAAAAGATTTTCTTGTTATTCAGTTGGTCAGTAGGTCAAGTTCTCTTAAGACCAAATATTCAAAGATCTGAATTTCTGTTGGCATAAAATTTGTTTCTGGGCAAAACGTGGACTTTAATTTCAGTCCACTATAGTTCTTTTCTATTATTGTGGTTTCCAAGGGCTCTAACTGCTCTCTGAAAAACGTATGTAAAAACTGTGGGATTTCTGTCTTGGTATTAACTGGATCCTGTATCTTTGGAGGTACAAAGGAGAGTCCTTTACTCAGTATTAGGCATTCCATTTCTGAAAGGTTGTGATTAGAAAAGTTATAAATAGGTACACTGTCATTCTCTTGATTGGCCCTATTGTTTATCTTCTGTACGTCCTTTTCCTTGTTCGGAACACTCCTTGTTCTGGGTACTGGCCCCTTCCCTGAGCTTGATAGTGGGATCTCCCTAACGGGCCACCGCCTCTTCCTCTGCGCCCGCCTCTATTCAAAAAAGGTTGGGCTGCAGGGTATTGAGGTCCAGGAATAGACACTGCCGAAGGGTCTTGTTCAGAATCAGATGAAGTATCTGAGAAAGTAATAAATCTTCATTGAGATCTAGATCTTGATATACCTGGATCTTCGGTCCCTGAAAGGCTAGGTCAGCCTTCATTTGCACTGCCCGGAGAATAGCTTCCTTCTCTGCCATCAAATGTACAGGAGTCAAGATGTCTGGAGCTGCATTTGGGCAGCCAGGGGCTGCTACTACTAAGTATGCCCTTTCAAGTATTGATCAACATCACCCCTGAACGATTGTAGAAGTGTTGAGGTAAAGGCCATAATTTCATTATCTTCCGCTCCTCTGGGGGCCCCCTAAATACAAACGTTATTGTGGCGACTCTGGTTTTCAAAGTATTCCTGCTTGATTTGGAGTTTGATAAGTTGTTGTTCCAGAGCTGTCATCCGTCTTCATAGCACTTCTTGGTCCTCCAACACTGCGTCAGCAGTATGCGCCAGATCATCCATTCACTCACTGATTTCAATCACCTGTTTTTGGAATTCCTGGATGCATGTCTTAAGACCCATTTTGAGGGAGTTGAGTTCATTACATATTTCTTAGAGGAATTAGTTCATGTGGTCCTGTGTAACCGGGGCTGGGGGTTTGAATCCTTTGGCTGTTGTTGGGGCTGTTCTTTCATTTCATTCATGTTGGGGCTGGTCCATTGTTTTGCCAGGCGGTTTGTCCCACAGGGAGGTTACAGTGGATTTCTTTGAGGATTTCTTGTGTGGCGTAGCTGAAGTGGGAGTCAGAAGGCAGTGCCTGCCCCTGCGAGAGAATGTTTTTATGGTTTTATTATTGTGGGCTAGCTCTCTTCTAGCGGCCTAATGGAGCAAGGTCTAAGTGTGCAGGGCATGGTGCCAGGAGGTCGCCGGGGTCTCCAGTTATGCACAATGGCTGGTATCTCTGGTTGATGTGACTAGGCGGTGAAGGCCAACACAATCTGCTCCAGTAGATGCAAGTATTTCTCAAAGACGCCAACAGGCAGGGTGCAACTTGTTGCATGCACGGCCTCAGTGATGGCTTGCAAGGGGCAAAGTCATTCAGAGCATCCAATAGTGCCCAGAGAGTGTCAGCAGTGTCTGGGAATGCCAATCCTCATAGTATACTTTTCCATGTGCCAAATAGCCAGCTGTCCCTCTTTTAGGGCAAGCCGGGGTCCGGTCACCAGTTGATTACAACGTCCCCAGGAAGACTCACCTCTCCCACACCCCTTCTTCAATCATCTGTGTATGCTCAATTGATAAAAAGAAGGGGGGTGCAAAGGTGACAAGAAAGCTGGGTCCACCAGGACCATGCATAGTTTCAAGAGACCCCTAGGGGGTCACATGTGGGGATACCAAAATGCCCCAGTCCTGCTGTAGTGTTGGGTATTATTTCAAGGGGCACCCATGTGAAGCTCCTCAGCAACGCGTGTATAGCAACAGTCTCAGTGTGGGCCCCAGGAATGCCCTGCTCACCTCTACAGTGGGCCCGCTAAGCAGCACCACTGCACTCTGTCCTTGTGGCTGGCAGACTCTTCCAGGCTGCAGTAGGCCCAGGCAAGTTCTCCTTGAGGTCGGGGGCCGTGCAGTGAGTGGCAGCAGTCAGTGGGCATAGAGGCGCTTCACCCTGTGTCAGTGTCTGAAAGCAGGCGCATCCCCTGTGGGCAGTTAGGCTCACACTGCATGGAGGCCACAGTGGGGGAGGGGGAGCACTTAGGATGGCAGCTCCGGATGACCCAGGTCATGGCGGTGAAACACCACGGTTCATCCAGTGGTATAGCGGGCCCCAATTTGAAAGCCGCTTAAATGGCAGCAGCAGTCTTAGTGTTTTCCCCAGGAGAGCCCTGCTCACCTTTATAAAGGGCCTCTCCCAGTAGCAGTGCGGTGCTCCAACGTTGCAGGTGGTGTACTCCTCCAGGCTACAGTAGGACCAGTGCTGCGGTTCTTCAGTAGTTGGTGGGAGCAGAGGCGCTTTTCCTGGTGTTAGCGTCTGGAAGCAGGCACAGCCCGTGCGGGAAGCCCATGGTCACGCTGCAGTGAAGCCGCAGTGGAAGGAAACAACCCACAAGATGGCGGCTCTGGGTGGCCTAGGCCGTGGCGGTGAAACACTGAGGTTCACCCGGTGTTGCGCAGGGTCCTAGTTGGGAAGCGGCTCAGATGCTGAGGAATAAGCTGCTGGGCAGCTGTAGGTCTCGGCCCGGCACGGATACATTGGATGGTGCTGGGATAAACGCCAGAGGACCTGAGCTCCCCAGGGACACGTCTTAATCCATGCTTGTGCTGGCCACGCCCCATTCCGAGTAATTTTTGGCCAAATGCTCACTACTGTTTGGTCATAATAACAAGTCACCAATGTGAAGTCAGAATTTGTGTGTTGATTGTGTTGTGTGTTGAGTTTTATTTTTAAAAACACACATAACTCAAACAGGATGAAAACAATATACAAATGAAAAACAAAACACTCAGGGTGTATGAAATTATTTTTGATGAGGCAAGATAGTTTGAAGTCCAGAATACAGCTGTCCTCAAAAAGGTACATGTGTCAAGAAGTAGTCCACAGAGTGAATGATAGTCATGCACTGGAGGACATTAGGCTGTGCGTCTCCTGGTAGTGGTGGTGGAGGTCTTGCTTTCCTCTTCTGGTGGTCCAGATGAACGTCCCCTCATGGGGGGGTTAAGGTGATCCACAGTTGCAGAGACTGAGGTGGTTGCATGTGTTTCTGCATGTGTTAGGGCCTCTCTTTCTGTGGCTGAGGTAGATGTAGTGGGGCCAAATGTTGCAGGGCCAAAGAAAGGGATAGATGTTGCTGGGAAATCCCTGCACATATGGTGGTAAATGTCAAACAGCACCCCAGTCAGGGAGCTCATATTGGAGTTGTGATTCTGCATTTCTAAAATGTGCTTCCTCTGCAAGTGCTTTGTGTCCAGGAGCTCTGTAAGGACCTGGTCCATCATGTCTTGGGACTAATGTAGGGCTCCCAAGACTTGGGCAGTGGTGGTCTGGGTGACAGTGTACCGGGTGGCCTCACTTTGCTGGCCTACAGATTCTCTCCCATGACTTCTACCCCCACTAGCCTGTGCCCTTGAGGCATTGTGCCCCATCCTGCTTGGTCCTGACTGAACTGGAGGCAATGGCGTGGTGTTGGAGTTGTCTCAACAGCAACCAGGATGGGGGGCACAAGATTTACTTTGGACACAAGGAGTGGAAGTATCCATTGGCAGAGGTGTTGTAATGACTGGAGTGGGAGGTGTAGTTGTGGACCAAGTGAGACTAACTGGAGATGTCTGCCCAGACAGACCAAATGGACGAAGAAGCTCACCATCATCCGGATTTTCAGAAGTGGAGTCCATACTGTAGGCTTGATCCTGGTCTGGAGTGGAGGTATCCTCTGTGGCTGATGGCTAGCCATGTACTCTTGGTGTAGGTTCTAAGATGAAGTGCAAGAAAATCATATTGTAAGAGCCTGCATTATAAATGAAATGGCTTTTGAGCTATATATGAAGCAACCTGAAGGCAAATGATTTTACAAATAATAGAACGATTGACCTGTCAATGTTTGTGGCAATTTATAAGCACATTAGTAATTACACACTTGCTAACTTTAAAAAATACTGCATCCAAAGAAATGACCTGGAAAGTAATACTTAGGAAGGGTACATGTGATATGTCGCACAGTCCACCCAACTCTGTAGAGAGAAGAAATGTGAAGGAAACCATTCCAAGGCATAGCATGCTGATAATCAGACTGTCATACAACTTGGTAGGATTTCTCGCACTAGTCATATCAACTTTGCTAGGTGCATTTAATTTAAGTACAAGGTAGGTTGTGCAAGCAACATGACTTGTAAGTAAACCTTTTAACCAACATACTTTGATTTGTGAGACCAATAACATCAATTCAATGTACTGACAAGCAGGAGACAACATACAGTATTGAAAATCATGCCATTTTCATTCATTGCATCAAATGGGGTTTGTCTAATGTGTGAGACTTTAACACATGTGCATGTATGTTAGAAAAGAGAGGACGAGAAACATCACAGTGCAAACATGTTTTCCAGATACAGAATCAAGGCATCATGGTAGTTGTAGCCATGTCAACTTCTCATTACCAACACTTTTCAAAATGTCATTTGTACATTCATTGTGAAATATGTGCTGTGTAGATGTACACACACATATACAAATAAATACCATTTGTGAAATATGTTGCTAGGAGAAGAAACACTTACAATCACCATACCTTGATGTTCTGATAGATGGAGTTTGGAACCTATTATCTTAAGTAGAACAAAATACATTCAAATAGACAAGCAAATGCAAAAAAGGATCAATAAAGAACAACGCACATATTGACCACACATATTGTCCTGTAGTGAAATGAGAGATAATACCATACTGCTACTATTTTGATGATGACATTAGATTTGTGACATTTAAATATGGGTTTATATTTTTTACAAAGGTGGAAAACACATTCTCAACAGCTAATGTAAGGGCAAAAACTACATTTCCGACTAGTGAGACTTTGATCAATCCAACTTACCAGCCTCTACTCCACTAGGGATTCCTGTCAAACCTTCAAGATGTAGGATCTGGAAAACCTTCCCCTCCCAGGGAAACAGTTGTAATGGGGGGCTGGGAGAACCAAGGTGATGCTTGGAGGCCAGGGAACCCACTCTCCCATGCAGATCGTTCCACTTCTTCCTAATTTCCTCCTGTGTGCGCAGGTTGTTTGTTGCAGCATTCATCTTTGTCAACTATTCTGGTCCACATGTGCCTTTTCTGGGATATGGTTGTATTTTGTACTTGGGCTCCAAACAATTGTGGCTTTCATCCACCATGACTAACAATCGTTCCTCTGTAAAACGTGAATTCCTTCTCCCTGCCATTGTGAGAGACTAGAATTAAATGATATAGTGGCCCACAAGTTGATAAAACATGCAAAAATGATCCAAAGGAGAAATGAACAGAGGGAGGAAAAAAAATAATTACCTCACTCCTGTTTGGCAGCAAAATAGTCCCATCCAGTGGAATGGCAAATGACCATAGACTGAAATGGAGTGTGTTTTAGTTTGTGGTTTGCAGGTGGTCACAATTGGACAATGTACATCAAGTGTGTGCTACTAGCATTCATCCAATAGCCACAGCCATAGTACAATGTTGAGCAGGTCCTGCAGCAGACTCCCACCATCAGCTTTCCACTGTCAGTACAACACCAGCATGGCTGTGAATCCTAAATATTCTTGCCGCAATCCCACTGCCATGACAGCCACAGGGTACTGTTAACCAGTATTGGAGTCTGCCGCATCTGAAGCGGTAGACCACTTACATGGTGGACTCCACTCTGTCAGTGCAGACTGAGGCTCATCCATCATACATCTAAATATGTCAGCCGGAAGTCCGTCAGCTTGACAGAGTATTTGGAACCTCCATCATAGTTGGATGACAGGAATCCTTCCAAGGTCTAAATCATGTGCTATGCGAATATTTACCTGGTATCTGTCAGGGAACTGCCTTTTTTCTTCCTGTGTAAACACACTCACAGAATTCATGTTTTTGAGCTATCTCACCCATGTACTTCTCTCTCTCCTCGTACTGCTGTCTGTCCCCACGACCTCCTCCCTGAACCACCTTTCTGTTGCACTCGCTTATGTGCTTCTTCATGTTGTATACGCTCCCCACTCTCCCCTTATGGCTTCCATGGCCCCAGCTGTTCCTCATATTACTTTCATGTCCTGCTCTGCCCATTTTGCTTTTATGTCCCCTGCCCTCCCTGTACTGCTTCGGTGTCCCCCTGTCTTTCCCCGTGTTCCTGCTGTGTTCCCCTTCCTTCCCCCATGTTGCTTATGATACTGCCTGTTATTTCACCCCTGTTGTTCTACCTGTTCTACCTGTTGTTTCTGTTCCTATGACTGCTTTAAAAACATTTAGAAAACACTTTTGCTTGTTTTATTTTCAGTTAGCGATCCAACTTGGATCAGTAACTAAAAACAAAAAAATGAGCATTCATGTAATTTTGTAGGCACACATAGATGGTGTTTGGGCCTATAAAATAATGTTGGCAGCCACATACAGTTTATTTTAATTTTACTTCAGCCATGCTGTTCAGCATTGCAGATGCTGTACAGCGTAGCTACAGACCATTATCAAGACCTATTGGCTTTGCCAGTGTTTTTTCCACCTGTCCTTCCTTCATTTTTCCGTCTGAATACAGAAAGGTTTGATGATGAATATTCAGCACTTTTCAGGCAACAATGAAAATGTCAAAATAACTGGTGATTAATAGAGTTTTGTCTAGTGGCAGTTTTGACTCAGAATAAAGTAGCACAGAAGGTTAATATGCCTGCGAAAAGAATGTGTACCATACAGATCAAAGAATTGTATTTTGTCACGGAGATTCTTTGGTTGCTAGCATTTTATAAGTTACAATCCAAATATAGCAGAGTGGGGTATGCACTGTCATCAAAGAGCTGTTTGCAAACTGCAAGGAATAGTTTCAGAACCTCATATTTTTTCTCTGAGCTTTTTGTTAACCTAAGGTTGCTAAAATGGTTTATTTGAGAAAAAATAAGTACTTATTAGTAAAGCAAACACCAGCCACAGTGCTAAAATATACAGCCTATCAGCATGGATGATATGTGACTCCTACACCATGTAGCCCTCATTGTCTTATGTAGCACTTCCTATACATTAATTTACATACATTTGATTCATTGTCTCTCTATAGTATGTGTATGATATAAAGTGCTCTGACACCCACACTGGTATGAGTAGCACTATAAAGCAAATTAAATACATATGAGGAAGGAGCTATAGAGAGATGAAGGGCACTGTTAGATGGTGCTAGTGAAGGAATTCCTGGAGAAGGAGGTCACTGTGAGAAAGTGCCTGTTTTGACATGGTTAGCCCCCACGTTTTGACTGGACCATGATGTGGTTTCGAACTGTAAGTGCCCTGGGCCCCTGCTTAACAGGTTCCCAGGGCCAGATCTCTTTTCCCAAAACTGTACTGTAACTGGCAACTTCAGCCACCCTTGTAAGTCCCTAGTAAATGGTAGCCCTAGGACTTAAGGCATGGGCACTGCAGAGGGCCCCCAGAGCTACAGCATCAATTGTGCCACTCTGAGAGGCCCCACACTAGCCTTATGTAGACTGCCATTTCAGGCTGCAGGACAAGGTGTCCCCAAAATTGCAAACACAACATGGCACTCAGCCTGGGTGCCAAGTCCCCTAACACTGCATGCAGTATAGATAAGTCACCCCTCTAGCAGGCCTTACAGCCCTAAGGCAGGGTGCACCATATTACATGAGAGGGCATATGTGCGTGAGCCAATATGCCCCTACTGTGTCTGTCAATTCGTATACATAGTAGGTCTACAGGGAAGCCATAGTAAGTGCATGTGCTGGACACTGGTCACTACGAGTTCCCCAGCTACATGATGGCCTCTCTGAAGCCTGGGTTGTTTGGTATCAAACAGCTCAGCATAATAAATCTTCACTGATGCCAGTGTTAGATTTACTATAAAATGTACTCTCTCTTCTTTAGAGGTGCCGCCTGCAAACGTAGCAGCCATGGCATGGTTGCTGTTAGGTTGTAGCCAGCCTTCCACCACCAGAGAGGATTCTGGGCCCCTTTGGTGAGAGCTTATGCTCTTTGGGGCAAGAAGACAAAGCCTTTCCTGGGTGGTACACCTCCTTCCCCCGACAGGCACTCTGATCAGGCGGGAAGCTTCAAAGGCCATACTGCCTTGGAAATGCAATCACCAGGTTCTGCTTCTACCAGCAGAAGGCAACCCCCAAGTTCATCCCCCTCTTTAGGTGGTAATACCGGTGGGAAAACTAGAAAGAAAAGGAGGAGTGACCACCCTCAGCCAGCACCAACCTTCAGGTGTGGTAGGCAAGGTGACCCCTCCATTTCACATAGGGGTTGTAGCCACCTTAAGGTAGAGAGCCCATTGGCTACTACCAGGTACCCCCTTAGCAACCACTAAATACAGTACTTAGGTTGCATCCCCTGGCCAGACATTTAGATTCCTGATGACCTAAGAAGAGCCAGACACCACGAAGTCACACTAGCAGAGAAGACTGCAGACACCAACTGACTTGGCCCTAGCCCTATGGTCCTATCTGCAGCCCTTGAAGAACCTGCACCAAAAGATTACTTGTCCTGTAGCTCAGTGACCTCCAAAGCCTTAGGAGGACTGCCTGCCTCCAATAAAGACCAAAATCTTCAGTGGACAGTGGTCCTGTCCAAAGGGAACCAACCTTAAAGAAAAAGAAGCCTGCCTGAAGAACTGCAAGGTCACCTCTGAAACCACCTCTGCATCGAACACCCACGGCCTGAGTCCAAGTATCCCACTGGACCTGTGAAGGTTCCCCAGTGCTTCTGAGCAAGAGTCCACTGTTGGCTGACCCCTGCCGGACTCCAAAGCAACACCTGCAGCTTCAATCAAGACTCCCCCCGACTGCGACCTGCCCGGTAAGCTGTTTCCGACACCTAAAGACAGCCCTGCACCCAGAACCCCTGGGCAAGTCAACATGACCATCAAAGTTATAGAAAGTTCAAGCAGAACCAGAAGACAGGTAAAATCATGGTATGCCCATGGATTAACACTCACAAGTGGTGTGGCAAAGTAAAACCGGGAGAGGGACAATTAGTCTACTATAATTAACCGGGCTATTCGCCCAGTACCAATGTCTTCATGGAATGCTAGGTTATCGTAGGTGGAATTTTCCTTAATGGAAGTGGTAGTCTCACACACTTATCATGTCATGCTTCGTCATTGTTCACCTCTCCCCACCCTGGTAGGACAGTGTCACAGAGCGAACTTTTACTCCGCCGCACCATTTGTGAGTGTTGAGTTTCTTTGGAAGGACTTGTGGTGTAGAGATGTTTCCTCTGTTTCTCTCTCACTTTGGTTTATATGCCCAAAGATTAGCCTTTGTCTACAAATTAGAGAGTACCATTTCACTGCAACAGAGAGGTTTGAAATCATATTCATAGATATGAATGAGGAAGTTATTGAAGCAGTTTTTTAATTTGGGTGGCTAATATATCTTTTGATCTTGCTGTAGAACATTACATCTGTGATCAGCCAGTAAATGTGTAGTTCATGGGCTCCAGATTGGCTTTCTTCAAACGTAGGAATATTTGTCTGTTTTTCAGGACGTTAGAGAAGATGCCTTTTGCAAGATAGACAATGTTTTATTCATCATTGGTTTTAGCTTTCTTTCTGACACATATTGCTACAATAGTGGAATTCATTTGGGATGGGGAAGTAAAGGAGTTGCACAAAGAGGACCGAGACTAATTGTTTCAATATTGGAATAGTAGAAAATAATATGTTGTCTTCATATTTTGATTTCTTTGAGTGATACAGTGATATTTGGGAGGTCTAAGTGCAGGGTGTCCCTTGCAGTCTTCCCAAGTGCCTACCCAGCTTTCTCCTCAGAGTATGTTAAACTCTACCCAGAACTGGAATTGATTGAGGATCTTTATTAAATGTATCCAAACGGAACTATGAATCCTCAACAATATTCATGATATGGTATCCCTATCTTAGATTATAAAGGCGTTTGACCAGGAGCATGATGTAATGTTTCATAAAAGACTAAAATAGAACACAGAGAAATAATCATGAAGTGCATCTCTATTTTCAGTGTGTCAGTGATTCTACATCATGAAAAATGCTACAAGCACCACTTCAGGCACTTGAATGTCATTGCTGGTAGTTAAGGTGTTGCAGAGCACACTCACGAGGGACCCAACTTTGGCTGTGGGATCAGATGAGGCTGCTCAGCTCCAGAGTTTTTAGTTGAGTTTCTCTGGGGTTGTCGTTGAAGGAATGATACTGTTGTTTTGATGGCTTTTGGTTGTTCTTAGTGAGTGTCTGGTATGCAATGCATTAATGATATTGCATCATGGTCATACCAACTTTTGGAGTGGCTGATCAGTGACATGATGTGGTTTCTTATTTCATCAGTGACGCTAGTGATGCCTGTGTAGCAGAGAGGTGCAATTAAGAATATAAGTTGATGGTAGTCAGTTTTCTAAGTGTGCAGGATCAGGAGGAGATGTAGATCACAGTCTGGACCTTTCTGTTTTGTGTGTTTGGTTGATTGTATGCTGTTGCACATAGGGACAAGGATGTCCAGGATGTATGTGGACATGGTGGTCAGCCAGGCTTCATTGGTGAAAAATTGATCTATTTGTCTTTGGTAATAGTGTCAGCAATGTCCGTGGCACAATGTACCATTTAGTGTAAAATAATAAGCCTCAAGGGTGTGTGTTGTAAGTGGTGAGATGATGAGGTTATTTGGGTGTAATGTGCATGTATGTTTTGGATATGCTGCCTGCCATAGGTGGGATCATTTTGTTGAGGTATACAGCAACCTGTTTGTGTACACATGAAGGTGGCATTTGAGTACTAAAACCTAGTCAAACAACAGCAGTTAATTTAAAGGTACTACTACCATAAGCCTATGGGCTCAATAACTAGTTGGTCAGGCCTGCAAGCATAGCCGCAGACACTGGGAATGACACAGAAGGTGGGATCTGTCTAAAAACCTAGCAAGCAGTGATTAATACAGGGTAATGTCTTGGCACAGGATTACAATTAGAACACATCCAATACACCAAACAGCCAACAACTGGTGTAGAAAATACTCGCAGGAACTGTGCAATTTGCACACTTGGACAGAAACATTAAAGCTAATAACTTTAGTTTTCTTGGTTTTCACAGAGATACAGTTATTCACTGATCCAGTTTACCCACAGAAGGTTTGGAAGGTCAACATTGATTAAGAGTTGCATTCTACTGAATTTTCCCATTGCCGTATGGTAAATCCATTGCAGTTCTCTGCAATTTCAGGTTAAACCCATGGAATGGGGAATTTCTTTATGGAATTGGGTTTTCTGGTTGTAAAACCACTAAAACCGCAAAGAATTCCCAGTTCTGTGGAGCTTAAGACACACATTTACCACTTGCTATGTGCAGGTTGTAAATGTAAGAAACAATGCTTAATTTGGCCTGGTGGTTTCCGGTGTGGGGCACCGGTACTTATTTTTGAAGGCTGGCACTTCTTTTTCTGCCTCAAGCATTTACAGTGAGCAGAAGACACATATGAGAAAGAAGGAAGAAGAGAAAAATGAAAAAGCGTCACAAAGGGAGAAAGCAAAAAGCTGTACGAGTGAGCTGAAAAGGCAGGGAGTGGCTGTAAATGGCTTAAAGAGGCCCGAGATGGCTTAGAGATAACGCTGCCTCAGTATTCCATGCTTGCACATTTAATTGCAGCAGCTGCATATTTCAGAAGAGAGCTTTGGGCACTGGTGCGTTTTCAATTTTCAAATACAAATTAAGCACTGGTAAGAAATTACCTGTATGTGGGGTAAAGGTGATAGATGGATTTGGAGGAGTAGAGCAGGGAAGGGAAAAGTATTTTCTGGCAGGGTGAGTATTGTGTACTACCTTCTAGAAGAAAAAAATGAGGAGTGATGGTTGGCTATTGCTATAGCCAAAGCCTCATGCAAAATCGGGACTCCCTCACCCAGAAAAATGGTGTGGAAAAACTGACCCAGTGTCAATTGAGAGGAGCAGAATTCCATAAGACGGTTGTGCTTCACCTGACTGGTTATCAGCCCCTTAGTGGTGGTGCATCTGAAGCACATCTAGGAATGGGTGCACATTATGTGGATCAGACTCAATTACTTAAAACAGATTTTTCATATACCATGTATTAACAGCACTGCACTCCATCAACTTGTTGAGCACAAACTGAGCACCACCGATGCATGCATGAAAGGAAGGTTCACTACCTGGAGGTATTTTTTGACTAGGGCCTCTTCTTTGATAAGTGAAATTAATTATACTTTATATACATGTTATTCCACTATGTACAAGAAGACTACTAACACCACCAACTCTGACGACTATGATATTGCTGAGTTTCCAGATACAGATCAGGTTACCCTCTAACACCTGAACAGATTTCTTGCTAGAAGTTACATTTTTGAGCCAGGAAGTCATAAATGCGAGTGAACTGTCTAGAGGTAAGATCACTGGAGTCAATGGCCTGCTAGTAGAATTCCACACTAAATATATATGGATCTTCTGGTATGGATACCTCTAGATATGTAGAGAGTAGCATTGAGCCTGGTCTATTGTTGAACTCCATTACGGAGGCTTTGACAGTGTCACTTCTCAAACTACTCAGGGATGCACGGGAAGTGAACCCTTACATACCCTTTTAAAAGCTTATTGTTGAATAGAAGAACATTGGCATAGTACTATACATATGGATCAGACTGGTTTTGTACTGAGATGTAATACTTCAGCCAACTTAAGGTGGACACTCCATGTGCTGTAACAGACTCCTACTTTTGTGGAATGGCTGAAAATATGTCAGAATTACATGTTTGAAGTCCTACATAGGCTGTGGGCGGAGCAGCCATGTTAACTTGATTGGCTTTATTTTATGGACCATTTTTCTTAGCAGGAATCCACTTTGCAAAGCCAGTGCCACAGTTTCATAGGATGCCACCATCTTCTATTACAGAAAGTACAGCATACATCCTTCTAGGATAGGATTCTTGAGACAAACTATACAACAAATAAACAGTGATTGCCTTGTTTGCCACTTAAGATGCAAATCTTCTCTTAATGATGCTTTGTGTGTATTGTAGGAATACATTCAGGGCTGGCAGAGGTTAACAAAAACACATCCTAGCATGTGTGTGACACACTTCAAACATTGTTATTTGCAGGGCTGTAAAGGCCTGGAAATAGAGGAAGAGAGGGTAGTGGAGAGTGGGCACAAGCAGACACAAGACCTACTCAGCTTTAGTAGACATCTTAACTTCTGAGTTATGACAAGCACTTCTAGTCTTTTTGTGGGACAATCAGTACTTAGTGCTGTTCTAACATGGAACATACAGACACCTGACAACATATCCTTTAACTCATGTAGTTTCTCCACTGTACATTAGTTTGCACCCATTCATCTGTCCCTACACTTTTGTTGTCCTCTCCCTTTGCAGTCCCTTCTGGTTAGGGCCCTACCCTGTTTTTCTTTTTAGAGCTTTTTAGTTTATGCATTTGTTTTCCTCTTGATGGTCTATTTACTGTTTTGATTTATGAGCCTGTGACCTGCCAGTATTTTAGCATAGTAGGATTTCCTCCTAATATCTTGGTCTAACCGGAGCTCAATGTAGCACCATCCACGATTTTGGTGGGTAAACCTTATTCCATTCTCCCACATTACCCTTGAATATAGAAACTTACTCTATTCTTACTTCTCCTTTTTTACTTAGCTCATAGCAAGCCCTTACTCAATCGAAGTCTTATGTATCCCTATGTAAAAATCCTTGGAGTCCTTCATTGGATGAGACTAATCCACCTACAGGACATATCCTGCCCAGGATCTCACCAGGATACTGTTTCCTGTTCTTTTCCTGGTTCCTCTAATGAGTGCATCATTTCCCCGTTAGGTTTGTGCAGGGATTTTTAGACATCAAGGGTTTTTGATGGGTCTGAAAATAGAAAATCTGGCAGTGTGCCAGGCCATGCACCCATCCTAAAGCCCTTTACAGACAATGGCACAAGTCATCAATAAAATCCAGAAAGAGTTAATACCATCTCCCCGGGAACGGGTTTTTCTGTATAAATCGGATTACCACAGTGAAACCTATTGTCCTTTGCCCAACTAGATCCACTAACATCACTTCTACGACAAGTGGCAAGCCACCTGAAAGGAGCAGTATCGCAGCAACAGAGCAATACAGAATGTCTCCCTGTAAGAAAAATTGAGAATTAGTTGAAGGGTTTGAAATCCAAATTCATATAATATTCACAGTCCTTGTCACGGTGAACCATTGAAGTTATTAAATAAACCCTTTGGTAGCATGCCACACAGCTGTCAGGCTTAATTTAGAGACAATATGTAAAATAATTATGATGCACTTAAACAGTAATAACGTAAAAACACAACACAAGTAAAATACAAAGAACAATTTAGAAAATATTTTGATAAATAGAATGATACCTAAATGACAACAATTTCATAAGTAGAACCAGCGATATATATTTTTGAATTTTGAATTAAAAATAGTGCAAAACTGCACAAGGTGCCAACCAACGGTATCAGGTCACGGAAGACCAGGGGAAAGTCAAAAGTTTAGACTGACCACAATGGCCTGCTGGTCAGATACAGGGACCAGGCTCATCCTAGTGGAAAGTTGACCTTTTGACTTAGACGCGTCTATGGAGAAAAAGTGGTCATCAACGAGTTGTCGACAAGGCAAGTTGCAAACTGGGTTCCAAGCGGGCCTTAATGATGTGGGCTACTGAAGAGCAGGGTCAAGGTGCTGTCTTCAATGAACGTGGGCAGACTTTGAGCTGGTGAAGTCCGTGCCCAGGATGCAGCTTGGCATCGATTATCAGGAAGCCTTCAAAACTTTCCTGCAAATCAGATCTCCTTCAGTGGGGCAAACCAGCAAGTTGAGACCGACTTGCTATTCAACATCAATCGCCCGTTCTACTACTACCATACAGGCAAAAAGTTGGCAAAAGTTTGTCTATGTTCCGCCCTCTAACACCAGCCAAAGTTCCATAACCTTGGACCACTACATGGGTGTTAGGGCTCACTTCAAAAGAGGCCAACAGCAGGGTCCATGTCGTGTCTAGTTGGAATTGGACAGCCGGGCCTGTGCAGGGAGAGAGGCCTGTTGAAACTCATTGTGTCCTTGTTGCTCAAACAACAGGTCAACAGACTTGCCCTTGGAGTAATTTCCAGGGTCCTGGATTCAAGGCAAGCAGGTCCAGTCTTCCTTCATGTTTGGAAACCAAAGCAGTCCTTCTTCTGTTTCTTACCAAGCGCAGAAGTGTTCTAAGGAGAGTTCTGTGGATGCCAATGTCATGTACAATGCCAACCGGTGAGTGGGCAACAATATTTTGTCCACCCTTTAAACCAGTTTTGGTCAGTTCCTCCCCTCCAGATGGGTTTGGGGCTAGCCTCACTAGATAAACAAAAGGTAGGAAGGCTTAGTTGTGAGCTTCATTTGCCAGTGACAAGGTAGGCATCCTTTGAAGCTCAGAAAGGAGCTGGGCACAGCCCCCAGGCCATCTTGGCAAGGGAGGAAACCTTGTCTCAAAACCCAGAACCATTTGTTCACTTTCTGAATCCATTTCACTGAAGGGGAGCCATCAGGGGTCAGGTGACAGGTGGACACTAGGAGGAAAGCCTTTTAGTTTTAGACAACTTTCTAAAAGTGTAATTTCCCAAATTGTAATATAAAATCCAACCTGACCAATATGTTGGATTTTAAATTGCTCTTAGAATGAGTCATTGAAATATTTTTCTAGCTATTCAATTAGGAGTGACCTTTAAGTATTAAAAATGAAGGGTTAAAGATTTATTTTGCCAAGTCAAAATGGCATTTTAAAACTGCACTCTCATGCTGAGGTGCCAGGTCTGGAGGCATGTTTTATAAGGCTACTGCAGTGTCCTAAACACTCTATGTACAGGTAGTGTCATATATTAGGGAGTCATAAGTAAATTAAATGTGCCAATTGTGTTTGACTACCTCTTTGAGACTTTCTTGGCTGTCTAGTTAGGACTAGTTCTTTACATAGTTCAGCTACTTTTGTAAAACAGAAAAATAGGCAGGCTACCCATAAGTGCCTGTTGTTGACCCTTAAGCAAGGAAATAAAAAACGTAGGGCCACATTTACAAAGCATTTTTGCAGTCAGAAACAGCCCAGGCCATATCCAACCACAAGAATGCTTTTAAATATGTACAAAACACATATTTCAATTCGATAATGTGATCTTCCCTAGGTTCAATGGAATATTTCACGCTTCCATGTGGGACTCATACCTTTTTGAATTCTCCTTTCATTAAGCATAAATACCCCCTCAAACACACATCAGCACTTGGCTTAGTACCAGTCATGTGCAAGCATCATCCCTGCACTCGACTCATGAGTCACCCAGAACTTCCAGCGCTCTAATCTTCCAAGCCTTCCTGATGATCCCATGATCTTGGTGTCTGCGACGCTTTCACTGCCTTCTTTCATGAGCTATGATTCCGCTGCTTCTTGAGCTTCTTGCACCGATTCTCCTATCGTCTTCCGATTCCAGGTCAAGCTCTAGACATGGCTAAGTACTTTCCCATCAGGTTAGTGCTCATTAACCCATAGGTTAGCTAATAATTCAAAGGCCGATTCCTAGGAAGGCTTGAACGAACAATGGACATTGTTTGAGTATTAACCCCATAAAGCCCAGTGCTTTGGACTCTTTCATTGCAGCGCTCTGAACTCGATTGTACCAAAACTGAAAGTTTGCCACTATGTTGTGTATCTTGTGTTGGGCTCAGTTGTGTGTAACTTTAATTTTTCAAAAACATCTCTCAAGTCATGAGGAATAGGGCCAGATGTATCATCGCGGCCCTTTGCGATTCGGTAATTGTGATTTTTAAGAAATCGCTATTACCGACTCGCAAAGTGCCATGTATCACATTTGCGATTCGGTAATAGCGATTTCTTAAAAATTGCAAATGCTATTACCGAATCGCAAATTGTGATACCAGCCCCATTCGCAGCTATGGGCCTCTTGGCAATAGCTGCAAATTTTTTGCATTTCCAAAATTGCGATTTCTGAACCAGAAATCGCAATTTTGGAAATGCAAATCCCCAGGGTGCTGGGGGGCTATGGCCCCCTCTGCTGTATCCCAAAAATGTTTTGGGGGACATGTAAGGTACACACATGCCAAAAGGGCATGTGTGCTTTACATGTTCAATTTAAAAATGCATTTTAGATGCATTTTAAAAATTTGCACCAGGTTACCACCTGGTTGCAGTCCATAGTATTTTGCATGTGCAAAATGCCATTCTGCGAAAAATTGCAATTTGCGATTTTTTGCAGCATTGCCTTGCGACCTGGAATTTGTAAATCACAAATTGCGACTCGCAATTTCCAGGTCGCAACGCAAGAAATCGCAATTTTAGCGATTTCTTATTTGTGGTCTGCGAATGCCTTTCATGCATTGCAGACCACTGTTTTGCACTCGCAAAAGGCCGAATTTACCGACTCACACCGTTTGCGAGTGCAAAACGTTTTCATACATCTGGCCCATAGTGACTTCACCTATGACTTGTAATGTGCATAGCTATCGGCTCCATTGCTAGATTGTTTTCTTTCCGTCACCTGGTTCAGATGTGTTACAGAGCTGGCTCTTGGTCGACCGTTGTTGTGTTTGTCGTTGGGTCATTCGGTGAATATTCTCCCTTTGGTGTGAAAATACTTTGTTTGTTCGGGTTTTCAATTACAGATCTCCGCACTGCCCCTTGTGGGGCTCTCTGCCTCATCTTTGTTTCTTCTCATCAACAATGGAAAGGACTGCAACCCTTGACTGTTTTCTGTACACAACAAGACACAATTGTCACACGCAGAGGGTCAGGACTATTTAGTGTTGATTTTCCCAGAACCCACCACTCTCTGCAGTGGTGGAACAGCAACAATCTATTGCAGGGCTGGCCATTTCTAGACCCGGTTTCGCAAGTGACTTTCACTATGGACGTTTCCCTTATGTACTGAAGGGGGCACATCTGCAGCCCACCACCATCCAGGGCGTGTGGATGCCCCACCAACAGGGTCTCCACATCAGTTATGTAGAACTGCTGGCCATCGAGCTGGCACTCAAGGCTTTCTTCCATTAGATCCAGCACAAGGTGGTCCTCATCAAGACAGACAACATGACAGCTGTGTATTACATGCAGAAACAGGGAGGCACACACTTTCCACAGCTGTGAGCACAGTCACACAATATCTGGCATTGAGCACTCCATCACAGAATACATGCCAGTGGAGTACCTGCTGAGTGCTGACAACGACTTTGCAGACCCATTCAGCAGTATGCAGAAACAAGTCCATGGGTGGGAACTTCACTCTCAATTCTACTCCTGTACTTTTGATGTTGGGATTCCCAAATGTAGATCTCTTTGCAACTGCCCAAAATGCAAAATGGCAAATCTTAGCCTCACACACAGCCCATGGGCAGTGTCTTATGGATGAATTGGTCAGGGATGTTTTCCTACACTTTTTTGCCTCTCCAACTCCTTCCATTTGTGGTTTGTAAGCTTCAGCAAACACCTCTCACCCTTATTCTGGTGGCCCCCATGTGAGCCAGAAAAGCCTGGTTCACTACCTTTCTATACTTGTCAGTGGCCCCTCCCAGCCAATTGCCTAACTGGCCGGATCTCCTCACGCAGAACCAAGGCACCATTAGGTATGTGAACCCCAGCAGCTCAATCTTGCGATCTGGCTTGTAAGATCCTAGAGTTTGATTATCTGAATCTCCCTCCACAGGGATGCACTGGTTGCAGACAGCCACATAGCCTGGTGTCAGCTGGGCCCTGCCATGTTGAAATAGGGGATCACTATCAGGCAAAGATAAAGTGGTACACAAGGAGATGGGGGACTCTGATAAAAAAAAACGTCGTATGGTAGATTTTCTCCAGTCGCTGGCTGGTACACAGAATAAATATGACACCACAATCAACACCTGCTCAGAACTTTCCTGGACCTGACAAGACTCCATCGGAAGAAGAAGACCCTGCTAGAGTAAGAATTCTTACTTCTGTTTTCTGTTGAAAGGAGAAGTCTAACACAAGGACTCCTTAATCCTTCCGTCACCCATCACCCATGACTCCTGATTCCCAGAGGGCCCAGCTGACTAAAGAGGACTTGATTCTGAAGGAAACCTGGCTGGAGAAGGACCTGGTGCCCTGAAAAACTGCTCTGAGGAGCTAGGGCTTCATGATTTACCAGAAGAAGCTTTCCTAGCAGTTAGAGATTCTCTAAAGGTAAAATTGTTGACCAGGACAATCCACTTGATGTATCTGTCCTCTGGTCCACTCCAGTTGCTCGGAAATTGCACCTATGTCCTGATCCACTGTATACTGTTGTTTTTCCATAGTCCCTGGCTTTTGCTAGGTGATTGATTTCATATCTCTGGTTCCCCTTCATCTATTTTGTTGCTCTTCATGCCTTTTTGCTCAACAAATACTTCTCTATTTTTTCAAGTTGTTTTTGGAAATTAGCTGTGTTGTTTATTTTAAAACTGTTGTCACTTTTTGAACCTTGCACACACTTCTCTGGGGATGGAGATTGTCTGCTGCTTGTACCATAGCTACAAAGGGTTACCCATAGATCTTCTCAGAACTAGGTTTTAACCTTACCATAGTTGGTTTATTGAATTGGTGGAGGTAGCCCCTCACAAATTAATATTTACATTTCTGACAAGAAGGAATGAGTGAAAACACAGGGGAGGAAGAAGAGCTAAAAGGGTGGACAAATGTGATTTAATCTCTGATGGAAGCTCCAAGAGGTTCAGATTACAAGCACAACAATGTTTGTAATTTCAATAGTTGAAGTGCTGACACAACAACTACCAGAGGGCCAAGTACCACAATGCACTATTTATACACTTTGCAAAAGCAGTGCCATGGAAAATCAAAAAAGGTACATTTCTATCTCCCTAACTCCTCATGCAAAACAAGTCTCAAAACATAAACGCATACTGAAATGGCCTGTTGTTCAGGATGGGGAAAGACCAGGGATAATGGGAAGGAAACACCAAGTTCACTGGGCCACCAATACTTCAATGGGAGATTTGAAAATGGACTACAATTGGGAAGGACCCCTACCAGTTCAGAATCAAGGGGAAAAGGCATGAAGGAGTAAAACTTGGAGGAGTTGATGAGGGGGGTGATAAGAAAAATTGGGTCGGAGATAACATATACAGCATTGTAAGCAATATCAACAATTCCAGTGTGGACACAATAATTGCCAGAAAGTCCAGCCCGCAAGTACACTATAGACACTATAGACACACTTGCAATGTATAAATGCAATGCAAGTGGAAAATAAATGGTGGTTTATATATGTCTCCCTTATCTCTAATGCCAAAAGCTCTTGCTGCAATGACGAGGTGCTCTTACATGGAAGATGTCTTAAGGGGTGAGAAGAGCACACTGAGGGCCCGACATCTCCTTTGCTTCCATGGGAGGGCAGGAGGATGGATTATTGTGAGAAGGAAGAAGAGGTATCTACATTCCAGCACATTGATCATGTCGTAGCCCTCCTGTAAAAGCATGAAGCCAACATTTGGGATCACAACACCATTTTCTCTGTCACTGGCCTCTTGCTAAGGCATAAAACCATGGTTTTGTTTTATATTTAACATTAACAACTTTTCCTCACAGTCACATAAATAGCTGTGTGGCTATCAATCAGGCTTTGGATCAAGTTGTAGCACTCATATAACTACTCTACTTTGTACATTGTTCTTCCTTGGCAATGGTAAGATCCATCTACTGATCCTCCTAGCTTCTTCTGGGAATTTAAGAAAGTGAACCACACAATTCTCCTCAACACAATTATTTGTTTCCATGGCCTCAACTGGGCTACTTCTTTCCTTCAGGGCCATAAAAGGTAATAAACATAACTGGTTCCATATCTAAACTAGCCCCTATGTAGCAAGTCCGTTAATGCTTGAGTCTCTCCCCCTAAGTGCTCAACTGCTATGAGGATTACTGTACTGATCTTGTTAAAAAATTGAGCATCACCATTTTCCAGTATGTGTAATAGACCATGGTGCCCTGAAGTAGATGCAGTGACAGAGCTTAGTTAATAATGTTGGTGTGAGTCTGAGATTTCCCAAGAAGCAATGAGGTGTACCCAAATAACTAGGGTGGGCTGGGACAATACCGGACTGGGTCAGGGGCATTCGTTTTCAGTTATTTTTAAAAGTAAGGCTAGTCAGGACCTGAAGTTTGGGCCCAGTTTGTTTAATTACTGCTGCATCTGAGATCTGGAAGGACCCAACCCACAATGTGGAGTGAGTGAAAGGCAGAGGCCCAGTCAGATCCATGATCTTGGTCAAGCATGCCCATCACACACACATCTTCGTAGATAACATTGCCATCCCATACTCCCTAGAGGTGGGTGAGTCATTGAAAGCTCACCCACATCTAAGGGCTCTGGCTCATCTTGAGGTCCGTTTGGACCCTTAAGCCTAAACAAGCTGAGCCGTCATGTCCCTTCTGCGGGTCCCCATGTTCTGACTTTGTACCCCAAAAGTTAATTACAGAGCTGTGACCTTTGATGTGATACAGACGAAAGAAAGATACCCTTCTAGGGTCTGAATTGCACAATGTAGAACCAGAAAATCAAGAATCCATCCTGAGTTCCCTGATTGAGCAAATTATGTGATCCTTAACAAAGATTTTAAATCACTGAACATCCTTTTCTTCATTACCACATATGAGAGTACCTTCAAATTCATGAGTTCATGAAGTGCACTGTAGAAAAACGTCTTGTGTTTGATTTAATAGACCATAATGTTGCCCAATCTTTAATAGGACTCTAGACCACATATATGTTACCCATGACAACTGACATGCCTCTGAGCTCAGTAGTGGCAGTGTCATCAGGTTGAGGGGAGGCTTTAATGTTTCAAATGTATTACTTTCCCTCTTGATGCAGTGATATTCATCTATAGAACTGAGGTGAAATACTTCTGTTTGTTAAAGAAATTTGCTTTTTAATTTGGAAGTGAGTTTATCAAATATTAAGGTGTTGTTTACTGCATGACTTACATGCCAAATATTTTTCCAGGTAGCTTGTGCATAAACTGTTAGAGTTAAGACTGACGCTTGTCTTGGTTCTGGCTCAGCTAGCCCTGTTAATTTGTTGGCTCACCCATCACTCCCTAGTCTGCAGTAACAGTGTCTAAGGGGCATATTTATACTCTGTTTGCGCCATTTGTGCGTCATGTTTTTGACACAAAAATGGTGCAAACTTAACTCCATATTTATATTTTGAGGTAGACGTGTCTATCGTCAAAATATTAGAGTTATCATCGTTTTTTGGATGAGTGAACCCACGTTGCGTCAATGAGATGCAAGGTAGGCGTTCTCATCCCAAAAATTACTCTATTCCCATATCGTCATATTTATTCCCTTGTGCTAAAATGATGCATGGGTGGGAGGCAGACCCAAATAATTGCGTTAAGCTTGCTTAGCGCCATTATTTAACGCCTGGGTCAGACCAGGCATTAGGGGTCCTGTGGATCCATTTCCATGGGTAAATGCCATGCAATGGGCCCACAGATGCCCACCCCAAGTCCCAAGAACACCCCCACCCACACCAGAGGATGGGGGACCCCATCCCAGGTAAGTAGGGTAAGTATAGGAAAGTAATTGTAATAAAATTGCTAAGTGACATTGGGAGCCCTAAAATGGCGCCCCCTGCATGGCACTGGGTGTAATGGGCATGCATAGTGGACACTGGTCCCCAGTGCTGGCCATTGGGGTAGTGGGCATGACTCCTGTCTTTAGTAAGACAGGAGTCATGTGTTATGGATGGGTGTGTGTCAGGAAATGACGCTAGGCAGGTTAGCGGCATATTTTTCCTCTAACGAGCCTAGCGTCATTGCTTGATGCTCAAACTCCATCTTTTCTACAGCCACCCCCACCCGGCTAGCGTCTTTAATTTTGATGCTAGCCCAAGCTTAGCGCCGGCTTGCACCATTCCTTAAATATGGCACCCAGCTGGCGCTGTAGAATGGCACAAGCCGGCATAGTCTTTTTGATTCAAAACTGTGTTAGCAGTTTTGCATCAAAAAGTATAAATATGTCCCTAAGTGTCACTGTTGCTGAAAACCCAACTGCACTGTCAGTCCATGATCCAACTGAGAACTTATTAGGGGTGTGTTCCAGTCCATACATCCCCCTGAAGCTAGGTCCTGATTAGATGCAAAACAATACATCACTTTACCTAGGCTTGGTTGAACAGGTACTGGTTCTGTAAAGACTGGTCTATCTAATGTTTTCCTCAAAAGCCTTCCCTATCTGGCAGTATTAATAGCAGTCTGTTAGAAATGGGGTCTTTGGTTGGCAGTCAGGTTACCCCCCTGTCCAAACAAGGACCCTCCCTCTAGTCAGGGTAAAAGAGAATCAACCTCAGCTAACCCCTGCTTACCCCCTTGGTAGCTTGGCACGAGCAGTAGGCCTAATTTCAGAGCGCTAGGTGAAAAGTATTTGTACCAACACACACAGTAACTTAATGAAAACACTACAAAATGACACAACACAGGTCTAGAAAAATAGAAAATATTTATCTAGACAAAACAAGACCAAAACGACAAAGATCCACAATGCACAAGTCAAGTTATCACTAAAAATGCAAAAAGAGTCTTCATGTAATTTTAAACACACACTAACGCTGTTAGCATGAAAATGTTCCTTTGGAGCATCAAAAATAACCCCGCACGGGTGAGTGTGCGTCAAAAAGGGCTTGCGATGTGTCAATATCACTCACGAGCAAGACCTTGCGTCGTTTCTCCTCTAGTCGGGTTGGCGTGTGTCATTTCTTCTCTCTGCAGGAGAGCGATGCGTCGATCCAGTCAACACTCTCGGGTCAGACAGGCCCTGCGTCGTTTTTACACGCCCAGTGGTGTTTGCGTCGGAAATCCAACTGCACGATGATCCGAAAACCAGGCAGCGCGGGTTGTGATCTCACCAGTCTCCGTCAGCGATGCTGTGCATCGTTTCTCCAGCAGCTGGCGTCGATCTTCCGGTCGCGTTGCAGGCGAGCGTTGATGTTCAGTCATGAAGCCAGCAGCGCATCAATTTTTCAGCTGCAGATCGGAATTGCGTCAATATTTTCCCCACACGGCGGTCTGTGAGTGGATTTCTCACTCTTGGGCTGCCAGCTTCACCTTTCAGGGTCCCAGGAACTGAATGGGCACCACTTGGCAGAATAGGAGTATTTCCAGAGACTCCAGGTGCTGGCATAGAGAAGTCTTTGCTGTCCCTGAGACTTCAAACAACAGGAGGCAAGCTCTAAATCAAGCCCTTGGAGAGTTATTCACAAGAAGGAAGGCAACACAAAGTCCAGTCTTTGTGCTGTAGCACAGACAGAAGCAGCCACTGCAGGAGGGCTCCACAAAGCTTAGTCACAGGAAGGGCAGCTCTTCTTCCTCAGCTCTTCAGCTCTTCTCCAGGCAGAGGTTCCTCTTGGTTTTCAGAAGTGTTCTAAAGTCTGTGGTTTTGGGTGCCCTTCTGTTGCATGCAAGATGCAGGAACGAGGTAGGTTTTATAGATTTATTTCCGTGCGGCAAAAGGCATCTTGAAACTACAGCGTCCAACGTAAAAGTTCTCACCCATTCCACCCTCACATTCCATCCCACATACCCACGTAATTACATTCCATTTATACATTCCTTAAAGCGACCACCAAGAAACTTAACAATAGAATACAACACATTTTCCCCCCTTAACAAAGATAACAAATAGAGTATCCACAAAAGGGAAATAAATGAATATGAAGAAATATACCAATAACAAAGAGGAAAAGCATAAATGACTACACATAATCAACTAACCGTGAAGATCTCTATCTAATACGCCCATCAAACATCACTCTTGATGCAATTGAATCACCTTCAACACCTTCCTCCATACCACTCCTTCCATTGCTATCATTGCTCTCCCAATCTCTATTGTACACAGAACTACCAGTCTCAACAAAACATTCTTCTTCATCAATCAGACCGCTGGCACCACCATCAATCGCATTTGCATCAACGGGTTCTACAAACTTCCCACTCACAATGGACCCCGAGCCCATAAGATCCAATTTACCACCATCTCCAGGAGGACACCTTGCTAGTCTGTTAACATTCCAAACTCTGCCATCCTGTGTTACTGCCTTCTTATTGAACACCTTTATAATCCTCATGGCTCTTCCAAAATTAGGCATGCCTTTTCTTATAAATCCTGGTTTTCTTACCCTGACCCAATCACCTACAATTAATGTAGACTCTCTCACCTTCCACTTCTTATCATATGACTCCTTGCTCTTTTCCTGTTTTGACATCACAAAATCTTTAACTCTCTCATAATCAAGCGCCCCATTACTTTTACCACATAATTTTTTGAACCACCAGGGGCAAAGCTTAGACACAGGATCTCTACCTCTTAACAATCTAATTGGACTGACCCCTGTGGTGCTATGTGGGGTAATACGGTAATACCACAACTTCTCCCTTACTTTCTCCTTCCAAGCTCCACCAAAACCCTGTGCCCAACTAATACATTCCTTAAGTATGCGATTAAACCTCTCCACCTGACCTTTCTCTTGTGGTTCATACAAAGAGGTGGTAATATGTTTGATGCTGCAGTACTTTAGTAAACTTTGCATCTCTTTCGAAACCAGTTGAACCCCATTATCAGTTACAAGAAACTCAGGATACCCTTCCTTCGCGACTACTTCTTTAAGGAACTCAATGACCACACTCGAGGTCACTTGCGGAACTAACTTTACTTCTGGCCACTTGGAATGGTAATCAACAAGCACCAAGGCAAACCTTGCTTCATGTGATAGAAACAAAAATGGACCAGAAATATCCAATCCTAATTTTAGCCATGGGGAATCTGGCCATGGCACAGGACGCAAAGGTGCAGGCACGGTCTTCAGCATGTTTTCAGCGTTAATACACACACTACACTCCCTAACCGTCCTCTCCACCATCTTGTCCATACCAGGCTCCAAAAAGGGGTACGTATCAATTCTCTGTGTTCCAGTTCATTTTTAGAATAAATTAAGACATCGTCCTGGAAACATTTCACAAACTTATCCATTTCTTTAAACATTATAAACATTGCCCTCTGGAACACAGATGCTGCCGATGCTAATCCAAACGGCATATGTTTTAATTGATAAAGACCCTGTGGCGTGATGAATGCAGTGAGATGGTGAGAGTCTTCTGTAAATTCAATCTGGTGGTAGGCTGACCTCAGATCCAATGTAGAGAATACCTTCGCTCCTTCAAGCATGCTAACAACTTCATTAATATTTGCTAAGGGATGGCAATTAACTATGATATTAGCATTCAAAGCCCTCAGGTCAACACATACCCTCAACGATTTATCAGGTTTACGAGCCAAAACAATGGGAGAAACCCATTCAGATGACTCCACTTCCTCAATGACACCCTCTTTCACCAATTCATCCAAACTATTTCTCAACTCCTCGCGTATACCAATGGGAACATTTCTTAATTTCTGTGCAGCCAGTTTGGCATTCTCTTTGAGCTTAATTCTATGGCTGTAATTTTTGGATTTGCCTAGTGTTTCAGAAAATACTTTAGGAAATTTGGATGTAATCCAATTAGATTTTTCCCCAACCCTCACCAACATCACAGGTTCAATTGCCCTGGGGTTCAGAATTATACCCAACTCGGCTTGATCCCTCCAACCCAGGACATTAACACCTTTCTCGGCAACATAGATCTTGATCACAGCAGTACGCTCTTTAAAACACACAGAAGTCTCCACATATCCAAGAATATTGATAGTTGTACCGTCAAACCCCTCAGCTACTATGTCGGAGGAGGCTAAGTTTGATACATTCCACAGTGACTTAAACTTTTCAGCAAAATAATCATATGTGATGATCATCCAAGGAGAACCAGAATCCGCCATGAGTTCCAGTTCTTGACCCTCAACAACTACTGTACACTTCGGTTGTTTCACAACTTTCACAGTTTTGTTGATGACATTATTTTTAATAGAGAGCACTACACCCTTTTCCCTCTCATCCTGTACATACGAGATTTTCCTCCTATCATTTCCATCACCGCTTTTTATATCCCTACACACTCTGGCAAAGTGTCCAGACTTTCCACATTTGTTGCATTCTTTACCAATAGCAGGGCATTGTGTAGAATTTGCAATGTGACCCAAACTCCCGCACCTATAACATGACATTCTATCTGTTTTCTTACTCCTATCATCTCTCTTGTTTCTTGTAGTACCCGTCAATGTGAATTTATTATACTCAGTACTATTTCCAACAGCTCCGACTACATCCCCGTTCGTTGAGTTACTTTTTTTAGCATTTTGTACAGTCCTCATCCATTTTTCAGATTGTTCCAGTGCTTTGGCTGTATTTATTACATATTGTAATTTTGGACCCCCCATCACCCATAACTGTTCCTGAATCCTTTTGCTCCTCACATGTACAATGATCTGATCCCTGATCATCTTATCAGTGATGGGTCCGAAATTACAGTGCATTGATAAACTGCGTAAACTCGTCAAAAATTCTTCAAATGCTTCGACGTCCTGTTGAGTTCTTCTATAAAATTTAAATCTGTTCAATGCAATATTTGTGGTTGGCTTAAATCTATTCTCAAGTTTGCGTAATGCATCATTGAACACATCAATTTCTTCATCCTGAACTGTCACTTGAGGTAATGTCCTAAAAATAAGCTGCCCTTCTGAGCCTAAACAATGTAACAGAATGTTCTTCTTCCTCTCCTGAGACATTCCATCTTCATCAATTGCTTTTAGGTAAGTCAAAAATTCTTCCTTCCACCTGGACCAAGGAATAGGTGGGTCCCCTTTTACTCGTAGAAACTTTGCAGGAGGCTCAAATTGCATGTTGGTTTATAGATATGTTTTTTTTTTATAGGAAAAAAAATATATATTTCTTTCTTTTTCAACAAAATTAAATAGTTACAGAGTATTTTAAAGATCTTGCCGCTATAGGGTTCCTTCTAAAAAGTAACAGTCCGTAAAAGTGCTTTTCACATTTAGGTCCAATAAAGAAATGTCTCTTCGGTTGTAAACAACCGTAACAGGCTTTGTTACTGAAAGGAATAAGCACAATGAGCGTTTTCCAAAATGTGCTCGCGAGGGAAAGAAAAGGAAAAAAAAATAGTCAGCGGTTTCTAGACAACGCTAAATAAACTCAGCGGGTGTTTTCTGAAACGTGTATGCTCACAGAAGCATCAGAGGTTGCTAGGCAAACCGACATAAACACAACAAGCGTTTTCTAAAACGTGCTCGCGCAAAAAAGCGTCATTGGTTGCTAGGTAACACAACCGCTACAGTTTCTTGCTTCCCGTTACACGGTCGAAATAATAAAAACAACAATAATACCCGAGGGCTAAAGCATACTTGCCCGTCGGGAGACCTCAGCACGTCTTAGAGTTAGCGCTTTCGATAAAATAATGTCTTTCCCGTTCCGACGTCTTCTTCGGAAAGTCAGTTGACTCGCAGGATCACTTGAACTTCAACTTCGTTCGGCAGGAGTAAATCACTACAAATAAGATGAAAAGGGTTCTCGGACTCTCGTCGCCAATTTCTGTTGCATGCAAGACGCAGGAACGAGGTAGGTTTTATAGATTTATTTCCGTGCGGCAAAAGGCATCTTGATAGTACAGCGTCCAATGTAAAAGTGCCCACCCGTTCCACCCTCATATTCCATCCCACATACCCACGTAATTACATTCCATTTATACATTCCTTAAAGCGACAACCAAGAAGCTTAACAACAGAATACAACACCTTCTTATAACCATATTCTCCTTTGAAGTAGGCCTACTTCAAAGCAAAGTATCTCTTGATTGTGAAATCCTGCCTTGCCCAGGCCAGGCCCCAGACACTCACCAGGGGGTTGGAGACTGCATTGTGTGAGGGCAGGCACAGCCCTTTAAGGTGTAAGTGACCACTCCTCCCCTCCCTCCTAGCACAGATGGCTCATCAGGCAATGCATACTACACCCCCAGCTCCCTTTGTGCCACTGTGTAGTGAGAAGTGCAACCAGCCCAACTGTCAAACTGACCCAGACAGGGAATCCACAAACAGGCAGAGTAACAGAAATGGTATAAGCAAGAAAATGCTCACTTTCTAAAAGTGGCATTTTCAAACACTCAATCTTAAAATCAACTTTACTAAAAGATGTATTTTTAAATTGTGAGCTCAGAGACCCCAAACTCCACAGATCTATCCGCTCCCAAAAGCAATCTACACTTTAATCATATTTAAATGTAATGTAATGTAATTCGAGATTTATAAAGCGCATTCCTACTCAAAGAGCATCGAAGCGCTGGGAAGAAAGCACGTAGTAAAAAATAGACAGAGGATAAGAAAAATAACAGAAATAATGAAGATAGAGAGACATCCAATAGAAGAAACTGAAACAAACTGAATCAAAGGCCCTGATCTTGATGTACTAAGAAATTAAAGAGGAAAGAGCCACGTTTTCACCATTTTCCTAAATTTCATATAACCTGATTCTTGCCTAATATTCTGTGGGAGAGAGTTCCATCCTCTGGCTGCAGCTACTGTAAAAGCTTTGTCTCCCCATTTGGCTTTATGTGTGTGAGGGACCTGAATCAAGTGAGCTTGGGAAGACCTCAAGCTTCTTTTAGGTACATGCAGGAGGAGTCTGGAAGTCAGGTACCGTGGTCCTATTCCATGAACTGCCTTAAAAGTAAGACAGAGCGACTTAAACTGGATACGCTGCGCCACTGGTAACCAATGTAATTTCCTGAGACTCTCTCTAACTGATATACATCGTGGGAGATTAAGAACCACTCTGACAGCGGAATTCTGAACTAATTGGAGTCTTTATATCAGCCCCTTATCCAGATTAAGGAACAGTGCATTACAGTAGTCTATCTTGGACATTACCAATGCCAGGATAGCAGATACTCTCCATTCATGTAACAGATAGGGAGAGATTTTTCTGAGCATTTTAATTTAAAATTTTAAAGGTAGCCCCCATGTTAACCTATGAGAGGGACAGGCCTTGCAACAGAGAAAAACGAATTTAGCAATATTTCACTGTCAGGACATATAGAACACATTACTATATGTCCTACCTTAACCATACACTGCACCCTGCCTTTGGGGCTACGTAGGGCCTGCCTTAGGGGTGCCTAACATGTAAGAAAATGGAAAGTTTAGGCCTGGCAAGCGGGCACTTTTGCCAAGTTGAATTTACAGTTAAAACTGCAAACACAGACACTGCAGCGGCAGATCTGAGACATGATTACAGAGCTACTTATGTGGGTGGCACAAGCAGTGCTGCAGGCCCACTAGCAGCATTTGATTTATAGGCCCTGGGCACCTCTAGTGCACTTTGCCAGGGGCTTACTAGTAAATCAAATATGCCAATCATGGATAAGCCAATTACATACACATTTTGTAAAGGAGCACTTGCACTTTAGCACTGGTTAGCAGTGGTAAAGTGCCCAGAGTAACAAAAACAGTAAAATCAGAGTCCAGCACACATCAACAACCTGGGAAACAGAGGCAAAAAGTTAAGCCAAGGATGAAAAGTCTAACACAGTCAAATACACAACAAATCAGATAAAATGACTCTAGGCATCCAATACTTAATTCAGATCTCTCTGGTCTTAATCATACCACATTGGTGCCATAGAGAAGGTTTTTTTTATTTGGAGGTACAGTACTTTGCCGTCTTATTTACAAAAACCAGCAGTCTATACATGTCATAAATATCAAAAATACATAAATGCATAAATAAATAAGGTGCTGGAGAAAGCCACTGACCATCAACAAAATCCCCCCATATGACGTCCCAACCCTTTCAGGCCGTCAGTTTACCATCAAGCAACCCTACATTTTATAAAATGTCTTTATATTGCAAACATCATCTCTTTTTCTCTAACCATGTTCATTGTCTCCCACCAAGCCACAAAGCAGGGTAGAAGCTTAGATCTCCATCTCTGCAAAATCAATGATCGGGCCACCAGCATAGCTGTATATACCAGCATTCGGGGTTTTGTGAGGTACTTGGCATAAGGCAGGCACCCTCAAGAGCCATCACCAGGTTTTGTGGTAATTGAATTTTCAATTGATTTCCTAAGAATCTGTAAATATGCTTCCAAAAATTATCCAACTTACCACCCACCCCCGTCCACCATGCCACACCTAAAACATTACTTTGGACAATCCTCAATTATTTAATTAAAAAAATTAGGGAGTCCTATATACCAGCCATTTTAAATAAAAAAACATTTTACAATAGTTGGCCTTTCTTAAGGCAGAAAAATTCATGGGCATTTTTACAAACCCCTTGTGCCGCCGGTGCATCACTTTTTATAATGCTCCGTCAGTGCAGAGTGCAGACCCATTTCTATGAGGCCTCACAAAACCACTTTGTGTGACTTTTCATGGTCTCGTAGATATGGTAAATAGCAATGCAGCACAGGTTGCTGCGTTGCCTTACACTGCGTCAGGGAGGCATTCCATGGGCGTTGCAGTGGAATTGCCCATGCAACAACCATGGGTTTTGAGGCATTCCTAGATTTAAAAGGACGTGTAAACCTGGGAATGTGTCAAAACTGTATGCCTCCCCAGGGGAGGAGTAACGAGGAGAAAGATCTTTATTTCTCCTCATTTTTCCCCTTTCTATGTGTGCTGCGTTCTGCATACGGCAGTGCAGCAAAAAAATGTGCAGCTCTGCTGTACGCCAGTTCATTGTAAATATTCCCCTTTGGTCATTCATTCTTAACCTTACATCTTTAGATATTACCACATTCTCCTGTCCAAGCCATTTCGTCGGAACCCGCTTATACATATCTACTTAGTAATTGTATAGCAAATATTGATTCTGCAGGCCTATTATCTTCATGTCCGAATCATCAATTTGATTTAACACAATCTCCTTCTTGTCTAACAAGACCTTGGGATCAATGCTCCTTAGCACCCCAAGCAGTGTCCTATAGGACTACTGCAACCACGTTTTCTCACTGGTTATCTGTGGCTGTATCTTACATCAAGTTTTTCATCTGTCATTCTGGAGAAAATCATCCAATTTCACAAATCTGTTCATTTCCCACCTAACTACTTTTGCACGTTCCCTCCCTCTAATTCAAGTTGGTTAAATAGAGTTTCTGAATTAACAAAGGGAATGCCAAAACCTTATAAAACTATGCTGTTTTTTTTTTGTAGCTATCGTAATGCCTTCTAGCAAACATTTTTGGGTATTTAGTAAGTCTTGGAAGAGCTCTAATTTAGCTTTCTTCCAGCATCCTATCGAATAATTATTTCTGAAGGTGGCTATATCAAGTGCATGTCTTACCAAACCTGTGCATATGCTGTGCAAAATACGGACAATAATAAGTCCTAAAACAAGGTAGGGCAACCCCCTTTCTCTGTCCACCTTAATAAAGTGCTTAATGTTGTTCTTGGACTAGCTTTGTTCCATGGGAGTGAAGAGATCAATAATTGTGCATGTGGCTGCTGCAAATAAAAAATTAAATAAAGGAAGACTTGCCATTATTATTAAAGCAACCTGCCCTTAAACTGGAGAGGAAGCGACGTCCATCTGGTTATTAAACTTTTAACCTTGATCAGCAGCGGTCTATAATTCAAATCATATACTTCGTTCAGATATACCCCCAAGTAGCCCTTAGGCCGATCCTGTACACAACATCTAAGCTCCAGTAGGAACTCCTCGGCTGTGCAGTTATTCGAAGTGACATACGTTTTGCATTTATTCATGCCACATCTTCCCAAGTTTGAAATGCTGAAAGAATATCAATCTCTCTTTACTACACTTCTTTCTTAGGGGCCGATAAAAGCATGACATCACCAGCATATAACTTCATTTCTCCCATTGAAGGTATTGACACTTGAATTATTCTATCCGAATTGCTGAGGAAGACTCAATTAAAAAAAGTGAAAAGAACTGGGAAAAGCAAGCATTCCTGCTTTGTGCCTCGCTGAACCGTAACGCCACCTATTCCGGTGGAGTTTAAACTTAGCTTCTGCGTTTGAATACATCCGTTTTACAAAACATTTGGCCTGGGAAAAAATCCAAACTTTCCTAATATGCCAAAAAGGGTTTCTCAGACCACAAGGTTGAATGCCATTTCTGCATCTAATAAAGATATTGCTGCTGGGATCGGATTAACCGCCAACATATCCAAAGCCTTTATTAAATAATTAGTGTTGGTGCTCAATTGCTTACCAGCAATGAATCTATTTTTATCCCAATGGATTAAATGGGGAGCCAGTTTATTATTTCTATAACTACCAGTTTAATCATAATTTTCTAGTCCATATTTAAAAGTGTCATCTGACAATAGGAATTTGAATCAGTAGGGTCCTTCCCCTTTTTAAGAAAGCTGACGGCATTCCCTAGCCAAAAGGATGGGGGAGGTGAGCCCCCTCTAAGAATAAAATTGGCAACCTCCAATAAATATGGGTTTAAAACTGATGAAAAGGTCTTATAAGGCAGGAAATCAAAAGGGCCACGAACTTTACCCCTCCCCAACTCACCCCAAGAAAAGGTGCTGTCCATAAATCTTCAGCCTTTTGCTGAAAAAAAACTGCATTTTAAACCTGCCCATCTTATAAATCTATCAAACTTGATCAAACTCCTAAGGGGAATATAAGTTTCCTGCAGAAACAATCACTGTAGGTTATGACTTTTTAATCCCAGTTTCGACCAATTGTTTTTTTGGCATTATTCAACACATAAACATTAAATGAAAACACCTTCACAAATTTATACTTTAAAAAAAAACAAAAAACAAACCCCTATCTCCGCAGCGCCAGCCAGTTGAAAGTCCATGCCCACAAACTACCACTCTTCGGTTGAGGTACTGAAGCTGACACAGCTCTTTACTCCTACATTGCCCTCTATTATACTGGCGGGATTTTGCAAATCCTTAGAGCTACAGTGCTGCCCGGTATCATACCCAAAAGCGCTGAGTACAAAGTGAAAAGTTACAAGCTTTCACTGCAGCTTCATAACAGACGTAAAATATATATCTTTTGTAGATTCCACCTCAAAAAAACTCATTCAAAAATACATTCCTTATTAAAGTGCATAACGTATTCCTTATTAAAGTACATTGCTTATACCAGCATAAGAAACTCTAGCTGGCATCTTTCCTTACCGATCTAGACATCACCTAAACAACCTTCCTAACCTTCAGAACTCCCCAAATAGACCATTTTGAATGCATTTATAGTAAAACCTAATAAAACCTTGGCACAAACTTCTTTTTCATCAGTGCACCCCAACACTCCCCAGAGTTCCCACACAATTTCCTCTACTTCCTCCTTCGTTATAGAAGGAGCTCCGCCCTTCCTCCCACCCAACCACACCCTCCCCAGCCTGTAGGTTACAAACACTATGACAGGGTGTGGTTTCCTCCCAGACCAAGACCTACTCAGCCCATTCTCCTTCACCCTCCCCACCTAGCTAATCTGGGTATTTTATGTAGGCTCAAATTCAGCTAAAAGTTACACAAAATCGATCCCATGTATCTGCCCACAACCCCCTGTTTTATCACTGCTAGGAGTGATTGTGCTTTTGCTATCTGAGAATAGACATGAATGAGTCCCAGAAACAACACTTTTAAGTTTGGATATTTTTATCAAGGATGCCTGGGCGCCATTGGATTGAAATGATAATATCATATTTTCGAACTCTCTACATCTCTGTGCTGCATGAATCATCATATCCGAAAATATTCTAAAAGCGAATTCATTTTGCGCAGACAACATCTTTCCCTTAATTGCTTTGTCCAGCACCTTCTCTTTAACTTTGTAATCAGAGAACTTAACTACAATGGTATGAGGATACTTAACAGCATTACGTGGGATCTGAGAAGGCACCCTATTAGCTTGCAATTTGCTCAAGTCCTGTGGTGATTCAGAGAGAACAAAAGGTCGTATCAATGAATCTACAAATACAAATCCCACGAATGGTTCTCCAAGTATTACTGCTTTTCATGCAGAGACCTAATCTATTTCTCCATTCTTGAGTTCAACATAGAAGTTATTTCTAGTTTGCCCTCACAGCTTAAACCCCGCTGCTCCAACTCCTGACAGCGATCCGAAAACTGAGTAATTTGGCCCTCTTTTTTTCCCAGGTGCTGCTTTATCTCTTTTGCAAAGTTAAGTTGCTGTTGCCTAAGGCTTTTAATATGTCCGAGAACCTCTTTGAGCAACAAAGAGCTCGAGACATCCAACTCCAAACAACAGTTAAACATGTTGTGCGGTGCAGGCTTTGCTCATTGTCTGTTTAGCAATTTAGAGGCTCCCAAAGTAAAGGCCATGCACCCAACAGGCATACCTTTCCCTGGAACACCGTCTTCCCCAGTGCTATTGCTTGACATCCATGTGGGTCGGCCTCCGTCTCACGTTCAGTAGCATTAACACTCCTGCTCCCCCTCTCTGAGGTTCCGGCCTGTCAATAAGTGGTATCTACTAAATTAATGATGGTCTCACCATCCACCTCAGGATTGAGACTCGCCTTGTTAACCTTGATGCCTGATTCTTTTGGCCCCGAGACTTAATGGAGAATCGTCGCTATTGTCTGCAACAACAACATTGTTTTTATCAGTCCCTGAGTACACAGGCGATTTGTCCCCAAAATCTGCAGTCCATCAGAAACATCAGTATTCTGTGCGGCAAGGGTGTTGCCAGGCCCCTCCCTCCCCCCTTCATGGGCAGCTTCAACTCTGGACGCAGACCAGTCGCCTTCTACTATATCACAGCCCATACAACAGTCATATTTCTCTAAGTTCTGTGCCAACTGCAAGGCCGATACCAAGACTAATTTGGTGGAGTGGGCGGCTAGCAGGAGAGATGCTGTCTCCGGGCTCCCCATGAAGTGGTGCTGCGTTGGTAAAAAAAAAACTTGAGACTGACTTGGAGATTACTGACTGCTGCTGCTACTTCCCATTTTAAAACCTCTAGATTTATGCCCCTTGGTTGGCATAACCGAGTCCAAACCTCAACTGGATAAGGCCAGACTAAATAATGGCCTCATAGATTTGCCCTTAACTCACTACTAGAACCCTCCCAGAGGCTTCAACTGCACCTCAGAATGCCTCAATGCCAACTTAATGTCTCTCAGGGCACTTATGAAATCCCAGGCTCCTTCCAACAGGTGCCACTAAGCTACTGGCGGGGTGAGGCACACAACAGCTGCTGGCATCAACCTGTCGCCCTTCTCCTATACACCGCCAGTATACCAGCTCCAGAAGACAAATTCAACTTTAGCTTCTGACTTACCCTCTCAAGCCACACCACAGCATTTTTTCTTCTGAGCTTTCCGTTGGGGGTGGGGAGCTTGCCTGCGTATCATGAACTTCTCAGCCCTATTATTGTCATGCAGTGCAGCCCGCAGGACTTCAATACCCCACGCTCCGCTCTTTGCCTCAGCCACATCAGCATCATCTGCCATACTGCCTAATGCTGGAGGATGAAGTTGGAAGGGCATATTGGGCCAGGAGTGATGTGACCCTACTCAGGTGGTGTAGCGGGCATCTCCCATTCCCTCCCTATAGATCTTTCCATAGAGAAGGCTTTTGTGCTTTCAAAGAATCTTACCAAACATACAAAGTTGTCCATTTGGAAACGCCAGAGCCTGACAAACTAACTTCTAGAGCAGCGGTTTCCAACCTGTGGTCTTCAGACCCCCAGGGGTCCATGACACATTCCCAGGGGGTCCTCAGGTCTAGGCTGTCATGAAAGCACTATTCCAGCTGGGGCCTCTCCACAGAAACACGTTGTTACATGTAGGTAGTAGTAAATAAGTGAACACTGGAAGCAGAGCGAAAGATACTAGTCTCTTCATTGGAAGAGAAAGCATCCCGACCTCCATCTCTCACAGCAACCGTCTCCACCTAACATTCCACTCCCATCATCGAACCCCTCATTGAACATTCTTGCCACATGCACAGCCATTCTAAGCATGTGGATACAACACCTCTCCCTCCCTCAATGTGAGACAAAAAAACATACAAATAATCAAAACATAAACTCTTTACAACAGGTTTTAGTTCTTGAGATGCAAAGGTAGCTTGACAGATCTGTTTGATCTCCTCACCCCCAAACTCCTTGACAAATCTTTAGTCGTATCCTTCAGTCTCCTTAAGTCTGGGTTCTTCGAGGAATTACCAAAGGCATTTCTATGCATTTCATCCTTATACAAGATATTGTGATCACTGCAATACTTGACAACTCTATTCAAATTCCAAATTCTATTGTCATCCGTTTTCACAGCATTGGTCAATAGATTCACAACCTTCACAGGACCAGACAGTTTCCTTTTCATGAGAGGATTCTTGATTAGAACCCAATGATCAACTTTAATCACAGTTTTCTTCACAGCATGTGTCCTATCGAAATTAATTTTACTCTTCACCTTCTTCATATGCTCCCTATGCATCCAGCTGTCACCCATCACCACTCTACCTCTACCATCAAGGAGATTATTGACCCAACTGGTGTTCCAAACCAGTGTTACCACGCCTACGCCGAAACAGAGCAAAAGGTGTCTGACCCATAGACGAGTGAGGAGTGTGTCTATATACATAGACCTTTTTCAGCACCTCCACCTTCCAATTCAATTGATTGTATTTAGTAATGGAGATGGTTTCTTTGAGGACTCGATTGAAATGTTCTACCATGCCATTACATTCAGGATGGTACAGGGCACACAGTTTGTGTTTAATTCCACATCCATTCAAAAAATCATTAATTTCCCCAGAAACTAACTGCACCCTGTTATCCGTGAGGAGAGTAGAGGGAATGCCTTCTTTGATGATTAAATCCTTAATGAATTTGATTACTTTGCTCGTCTCAATGCTCATAGTAAAACAAAACCTCAGGCCACCTCGATGTCAAAAGCCACAATCACATATTCAGCCATGCTACTACCATGAATGGGTCCTAAAATGTCTAAAGCAATGTCTTGCCACGGACCTTTTGGTACAGCCCTTGTCACCATGGGTTGAACTCTAGGTTTCAAAGCTTTCTCACTCACAGCACACAGTAGGCAATCTCTCACCACCCTCTCAGCCTGAATATCCATACCCGGCCACCAATAGGAGGAACGCAACCTCTCTTTAGTCTTTGAGATGCCCGTGTGACTGTCGTGAGCTTGATTTATCAACTGACCTCTCACCTTTGAGGGAGGAACCAATCTTGTACCCCGCAATAGCAGATCATCAACACACACTAGCTTGTTCCTTATATTCCAAAATTCACTACTTCCACCACTACCCTGATTTTTCATCTTCCAACCATCTCGTAACAACTTGATGACTTCTTGCAACACAACATCTTCCAAGGTTTCTTCGCACCATTTGGCCTAAGGGATTATTTCAAAATTAACCTCACACACACAATCAAAACATTCCAAATCATCATCCAAATTCTCATCTTCTTGGTTCTTAGCTTCTGCAGGAACTAATCTTGATAATACATCAGCCGACAGATTGTAAGAGCCAGAACATATTCTACAACAAAATCCTACTCCTGTAGTCCAACAATCCATTTAGTGATCCTACTAGACACCGCATCAATCCCCTTGGAATAAAAAACGTCACATAATGGCTTGTGATCAGATCTCACGACAAATGGGCCTCCCCATAAAAACTTCTTCAATTTCTTAATGGCCCAAAAGACAGCGAGAGCCTCCCTCTCAATTATGGAATACTTGGTGTTAGAAATGGGGTCTTTAGTTGACAGTCAGGTTACCCCCAGTTCACGCAAAGACCCTCACTCTAGACAGGGTAAAAGAGAATCACCCTCAGCTAACCCCTGCTTACCCCCTTGGTAGCTTGGCAGAGCAGTAGGCTTAACTTTAGAGAGCTGGGTGTAAAGTATTTGTACCAACACACACAGTAACTTAATGAAAACACTACAAAATGACGCAACACCAGTTTAGAAAAATAGGAAATATTTATCTAAAAAAACAAGACCAAAACAACAAAAATCCGACGTACACAAGTCAAGTTATGAATTTTTAAAGATTAAACTCAAAATAGCGCTTAGAAACACAAAATGCTTTGATGAGGTGTTAACATGGCGTCGTGACAGAGTCGTTCCCAACAAGCCGAAACCAGCAGCGCCGGACACGGAGTCGCGTAGACCCCCAAGTACACTACCTTTGGTGAAGAGTGAAAACAAGCTGATGCGCAAAGTCGGGGATTGCGGTGTCTGTGCAAAAAGTTGAATCCACGCACTTCGAGCGCCGCCAGTCACGACGTGGTGCGGCGACTTCCACGGAGTCGCAGACTTCAGGGGGGCTGCCGTGGCGTCGGGCCTGCGAAGGTCTTCACGTTCCAGCGAAGATCACGGAGTCAATTGCAGGCGGCGTCACCGGATTCAGCAGCGGCGCCGGTACGAAGTCGTCCAAAGTCGATTTCCTTGGATTTCCACCAGCTTTCCTTTCAAGGGCCCAGGGACTGGATAGGGCACCACTTGTCAGAACAGGAGTCTCTCCAGAGACTCCAGGTGCTGGCAGAGAGAAGTCTTTGCTGTCCCTGAAACTTCAAACAACAGGAGGCAAGCTCTAAATCAAGCCCTTGGAGATTTCTTCACAAGATGGAAGGCACACAAAGTCCAGTATATGCCCTCTTACTCTGGCAGAAGCAGCAACTGCAGGATAGCTCCACAAAGCACAGTCACAGGAAGGGCAGCACTTCTCCTCAGCTCTTCAGCTCTTCTCCAGGCAGAGGTTCCTCTTGTTTCCAGAAGTGTTGTAAAGTCTGTGGTTTTGGGTGCCCTTCTTATACTCACTTTCTCCTTTAAAGTAGGCCTACTTCAAAGTAAAGTCTCTTTTGAATGTGAAATCCTGCCTTTCCCAGGCCAGGCCCCAGACACTCACCAGGGGGTCAGAGACTGCATTGTGTGAGGACAGGCACAGCCCTTTCAGGTGTAAGTGACCACTCCTCCCCTCCCTCCTAGCACAGATGGGTCATCAGGAAAGGCAGACTACTCCCCAGCTCCTTTTGTGTCACTGTCTAGTGTGAGGTGCAACCAGCCCAACTGTCAAACTGACCCAGACAGGGAATCCACAAACAGGCAGAGTCACAGAATGGTATAAGCAAGAAAATGCTCACTTTCTAAAAGTGCCATTTTCAAACACACAATCTTAAAATCAACTTTGCTAAAAAATGTATTTTTAAATTGTGAGCTCAGAGACCCCAAACTCCCCATGTCCATCTGCTCCCAAAGGGAATCTACACTTTAATCAGATTTAAAGGTAGCCCCCATGTTAACCTATGAGAGGGACAGGCCTTGCAACAGTGAAAAACAAATTTAGCAATATTTCACTGTCAGGACATATAAAACACATTACTATATGTCCTACCTTAACCATACACTGCACCCTGCCCTTGGGGCTACCTAGGGTCTACCTTAGGGGTGCCTTACATGTAAGAAAAGGGAAGGTTTGGGCCTGGCAAGTGGGTACACTTGCCAAGTTGAATTTACAGTTAACACTGCACACTCAGACACTGCAGTGGCAGGTCGGAGACATGATTATATAGCTACTCATGTGGGTGGCACAACCAGTGCAGCAGGCCCACTAGTAGCATTTGATTTACAGGCCCTGGCACTTCTAGTGCACTTTACTAGGGACTTACTAGTAAACTAAATAGGCCAATCATGAATAAGACAATTACATACACATTTTGTAAAGGAGCACTTGCACTTCAGCACTGATTAGCAGATTAGCAGTGGTGAAGTGCCCAGAGTAACAAAAACAGAAAAATCAGAGTCCAGCACACATTAACAACCTGGAAAACAGAGGCAAAAAGACAAGGGAGACCACACCAAGGATGAAAAGTCTAACACGTGTCCCCCCCCCAGCTGAAAGAGGGAAGCCACTACCCAACCTCATGGGAGTTCTCATCACTAAAGTGGAAGAACCTGGACAGACCATCAGCATTGGCGTGCTCTATACCAGGACGGTGTTCCACTGTAAAGTCCATCCCCTATAGGGAAATGGACCACCTCAACAGTTTTGGATTTTCCCCCCTCATCTGCATTAACCATCTGAGGGGCCTGTGGTCGGTCTGAACTCGGAAGTGAGTCCCAAACAAGTAGGGCCTTAGCTTCTTCAGTGCCCAGACCACAGCAAACGCTTCACGTTCTATGGCACTCCACCTACGTTCTCTGGGTAGTAATCTCCTGCTAATGAAGGCTATGGGTTGATCTAGGCCCTCTTCATTAAGCTGTGAGAGTACTGCTCCAATACCATGCTCTGAGGTGTCTGTTTGCACAACAAACTCCTTGGCGTAGTCAGGTGCCTTCAGCACAGGTGCTGTACACATGGCAGCCTTCAGGGTGCCAAAAGCGTCCTGGCAAGCCTCTGTCCAGATCACTTTCCTGGGTTCCTTCTTGGAAGTCAACTCAGTTAAGGGGGTAACAATGGTACCATATCCCTTAACAAACCTCCTGTAATATCCTGTGAGACCTAAAAAGGCTCTCACTTCAGTCTGGGTCTTGGGAGGCTCCCAAGCCAGAATTGTATCAATCTTAGGCTGTAGGGGTGCCACCTGGCCACTCCCCACCTGGTATCCTAAATACACCACTAAACTCTGCCCTATTTGGCACTTGCTCACCTTAACAGTGAGGCCTCCCTTCTGCAGGGCCTCTAACACTCTCCAGAGGTGTTGCAGGTGTTCCTCCCATGTGGAACTAAACACAGCAATGTCATGCCGGTAGGTGGCACTGAACTCATCCACTCCTGCCAGCACCTGGTTGACCAACCTCTGAAAGGTGGCAGCGGTATGCTTCATCCCAAATGGTATCACTTTAAATTGAAAGTGTCCATCTGGTGTAGAAAATGCTGACCTCTCCTTGGCCCCCTCAGTTAAGGCAATTTGCCAGTACCCAGTTGTTAAATCAAACGTACTGAGGTACTTGGCAGATCCCAACCGATCAATGAGCTTATCAGCTCGGGGAATAGTGTGTGCATCAGTCTTGCTGACCGCATTGAGCCCCCGGTAGTCCACACAGAACCTGAGTTCTGGAGTGGCACCAGGTGCAGCAGCTTTGGGGACCAATACCACTGGGCTGGCCCAAGGACTGCTGGAGTGCTCAATAGCCCCTAGAGTAAGCATTTTGGACACCTCATCCTTAATGCATGCCCTGACCCTGTCAATCACCCTGTAAATTTTCTGTTTAATCGGTGTACTGTCCCAGTGTCCACATCATGTGTGTACAAGTGTGTGACTCCTGGGATCAGGGAAAACAGTGAGGAAAACTGCCCCAACATGTGGCGACAGTCACCTTGCTGCTCCTCAGTCAGGGAGGGGGAAAGGATCACTCCCTCCACTGACCCATCTTTTTCTCCTGCAGACAGGAGGTCAGGAAGAGGCTTGCTCTCCTCCTCTACCCCATCATCTGTCGCAAGGAGCATTGACAGCTCAATCCGCTCAAAGTGTGGCTTGAGGCGGTTGATATGCAGGACCCCTAAAGGGTTCCCTGGAGACCGCAAGTCTACCTGGTAGGTGACTTCACTCTTGCGCTCCACCACCTCAAATGGCCCAGTCCACTTACCTTGGAGCAACCTAGGCTCCACTGGCGCCATCACCCACACTTTCTGACCAGGTTGAAACTTGACCAGAGTGGCTTTCCGGTCCTACCACTGTTTCATATCCTCCTGGCTTGCTTCTAGGTTCTCCTGAGCGAGACTCCTTAAGCGGGCAGTCTGGTTTCTTAAGGCCAGCATGTAGCTTAATACATCCTGGGGTGGCTTACTAGGAGCTTTCTCCAAAGCTTCCTTCACCAGACTCAAAGGTCCCCTCACAGGGTGGCCGTGGATGAGCTCAAAGGGGCTAAAGCCAAGTCCCTTTTGAGGCACCTCCCTGTAAGCGAACAGAAGGCATGGCAAGAGGACGTCCCACTTCTGCCTCAGGGCCTCTGGCAGGCCCATGATCATGCCTTTTATGGTGCAGTTGAATCTCTCAACCAGACCATTACCTTGGGGGTGGTAAGGGGTGGTTAACTTGTAGGTCACCCCATACACCTTCAAACCTCATTGCTGTAGGACAGCTCCTAAACCTTTACCACTGGCATCAGTAGTCAAAATAGAATGTACGTTTGCATTAAAATTCCTGAGGGCAGGTGCCATTGCGAGAGACTCTTTGAGATCCCAAAATTCCCTCTCACATTCATCATTCCAAGTATATTCAGCCCCTCTCTTTAACAAACTCCTCATAATAAAACAAGAACTGGCAAAATTCCTGACAAACTTACTGTAAAATTCAGCCATGCCAAGAAATCGCATCAATTCTTATTTCGAAGTAGGAGAAGATAGGCAGCGAATGGAGTCAACCAGTTCTTTCTTGGGCAATACACCCTCACCAGAAATGGTGTGCCCTAAATAATCAATGGTATTCACACCAAACTTACACTTCTCAGCTTTTATGGTCAAACCACATTCCGTTATTCTCCCTAGAACCTCTTTAAGTCTCGCCATATGTTCCTCAGTATCTCTGCCATATACCAGTATGTCGTCCTGGTAAACACACACCACGCATCCCTTTCAATACACGTTCCACCAATCTTTGAAATATAGAGGCAGCAGAAATTAGACCAAAGGGTAACCGTACAAATCTAAAAGTACCATACGGAGTAATAAAAAATGTATAGTTCCTACAAGACTCATCTAATTCAACTTGGTGATAAGCCGAAGTGAGGTCGATTGTGGAAAAAACTTTTGCTCCTGAGACCATGGAAAGGAATGCAGAAATATTGGGAAGGGGATAGCTGTCAACCACAACACACTTGTTGAGCTTGCGAAGATCCACACAAAGTCTAATCTTGCTTTTGGCTTTTCTTGCAATACCAATGGGAGCCAACCGCTCTGTGCCTTCCACTTCTTCGATTAATTTCGCTAGCTCAGCTTGAAGGTCATCCCTTACGGAGAAAGGTACACTCCGAACCTTACTGCAGAAGGGAACAGAACCAGAAAGCAACTTAATCTTGTGGGAATATCCTCGCATACAACCTATTTTGTCACTGAAGAGGTCTCTAAAGTCACGATGAAGAGCAGTCACCAAATCAGAGTTTGTTACCGCATTTCTCACTTCTCCAACACAAAGCTGCTCTTTAAGAATTATAGGAGGAGAATTGTTAGGGTCAAGCATGACCCCCAAATCCTTTTGATGCCACCAACTAATTATGCTGTCCACTTTTTTTGAAACATAGATCTTGCCCGAAGCAAAATGTTGACCGTACTCAAGCAAGCCTAGAAAGTAGCCATGCAACTCTATGGGTTCTCCACCATATGCGCATGGTCTGATATCAGGTTTATATAATTGGATCTTCCCTCTTAGATGTTCCTGAAAAAACTGGGTAGATACTATTGTGATTTTGGCACCAGAATCAAAGAGCATCATGGTCTTTGCCCCTTCCACCAAAACATAATCTAAAGGGCCCTTGACGCTGCAGTCAGATACTTGCAAAACAATCTGACCACACTGGAAATCATCAAAATCTTGAGTCTCACCCCTGTAATTATCAATGGAGGTTACTGTCTGTTTAGACTTCCGTTGATTACACACCACAGAGAAATGACCCTTCTTCTTACAGTATGAACAGGAACTGTTAATAACTGGACACACCCTATTGTTAGCAAAATGCCCTTCTTTACCACACCTAAAACATCTTTTCTTTTTGGCGATACTCTGAGTAGGACTTTTAAGCTTACCGTCGCTCACAACAGACACATCCTTTGAATCATGTTTCTTCATAACTTCAACGCACTTCAAGGAGTGTTCAATTCTTTTTGCAAGGACAATCACCTCATATAGATGGGGATCATCCAACAACCATAACTCATCATGTACTTTATCAGTTTTACAACCTAGCATAAATTGATCATGAATTCGTTCATCAAGAGATGAATCAAACTTGCAAGAGGAAGCCAAATGTCTCAAATCAGTAACATACTTTTGAACAGCTTCTCCTTCAAATTGTAGTCTTCTACCAAAATAGTACCTCTCTAAAATAGTGCTGACCTTCAGTAAATAATGCAAATCCAATTTCCTAATACAAATTTCATACTCATTTAGACTGATGGCTTCACTGTCAGGAATGTCAGGGAGATGGTCAAAAACCTCTTGACCCTCTGTACCTAGACAGTGAAGTAATAAGGCAGTCCTCCTTTCAGTGCTGAGTGAAGTCCCACAAACTCTAGCATATCTCTCGAACACTTTCTTCCACTTGCCCCACTTGATTGGGGGTTCACCGGGAGTGGAGATAAAGAAAGGAGGAGAAGCAACATTCTGCATTATTAGGAGAGAAAAGAGAAGAAAAAACAATGAAATGTAATGTCTCAAGTCTGCAATTGGAAAACCGTGCAGCAATAATATAGCGTCTCCAAAAGAAGTATGTTAGCGTGCCTGTTGCAGTAGAAAATTGCGTGCCTGTCGCAGTAGAACAAAATCAACAGGCTGATGTAAGAGATGAAATGGGAAACTACTGCTCGAATTCCTCCACTAATAGAAGAAAAAATTATTCACTAAAAGGTTCAGCGTTCGATCCCAGGTTGATTGAATGCTGAAATTAAGACACATGTAGGAAATGTTGATAAACAGTAGTGTTTCAGTTTCCTTTGTATTCTGGATGCAGGATGCTTAGGTTGCCCTGCACTACACACTCAGAGGAAGAGGAGCGTGCTGGAGTCAGAGCAAGTGACAGCATGAAGGTTGCCTCGGAAACCGGCTATCCAGCCGCATGGAGGTTGCCCTGGAAACTAGACGCTCAGGTGAAGAGGAGCACGCTAGAGTCAGAGCGCGTGACTCCATGAAGGTTGCCTCGGAAACCGGCTATCCAGCCGCATGGAGGTTGTTCTGGAAACCAGGAGCTCGAGGAGTGCACTGAAGTCCAAGCGTGTGATGGCGTAAAGCTGAAAACAAAGTCTATGAGGCCTAGAGATTGCCATGGAAACCGGGAGCTTGAGTGAGGAGCCGACGCTCGCGCGGAAAACACAGTAATGGCCGTGAAAGTATGACGTAAACAAATAAAGAAAATTTTACTCCGAAGTATGACTTGAGCAAGGGCAACTCATAGTTACAGTCCAATAGAAGACAGCACGTCCATTTCCGCAGAGGTTACCAGTCACAGGGTCAGGATGCTTCCTGAAAGAGGCGTAGGAAAGTCCCTCGTCGCCAGTGTTGCACTTAGGTAGTAGTAGATAAGTGAACACTGGAAGCAAAGTGAAAGATACAGGTTTCGATATTTATTGTGAAGAAGACAAGTTCCTCGGAAGAGAAAGCATCCCAACCTCCATCTGTCACAGCAACCGTCTCCACCTAATATTCCACTCCCATCATCGAACCCCTCATTGAACATTCTTGCAACACGCACAGCCATTCTAAGCATGTGGATATAACACATGTGTGTGTTTTTATATTTATTACTTTCTTTGTGCAGCAGTTTGAAAAGCGCTGCAAAGTTCCTTCTACATCCAGCAGCTTTGGGGCTAAAATAAAAGTGACAAGATAACTCTTGTGATTAATGTAACTGCTGGAGAGAGATTGGAATGTTTTCTAGTGGCAGTTTTGACTCATCTAAGGTAGCCAAGAAAGGTTAATTTGCCTGCTGCAAAGAGTGTGTACCCTGCAAAGAGCAGTATTTTATGTGCATAGCGCAGTGGGTTACTGTTTTTGTCACAGAGATTCTTTTGTTACTGTGCAGTTCATAAGTCACAATCGTAATCTAGCACAGTGAGCTATGAACTGCCATCAAAGAGATGCATGCAAACTACATGGCACAAATTTGAAAGTTATGTTTTTCCCAGTCTTTCATTATCCTTATGCTGCTATAAAATGTTTGCTTGCGTAGAAATGTTCTTATTAATAAAGTCAGTGCTAAGCACTGTGTTATGTTCTGAATCTTGAGTTTGTGCTCCGCCGGACCAAGAACTCTTCGAAAATGCCTACCAGTGTGGACGACTTGTGAATCCTACACCTTGTAGTCCCCTGTAAAGTGCTCCGACACGATACACTGGTATGAAAGGTGCTATAGAACAAATGAATTACATGTGACAGAGAGGCTATGGCCAGATGAGAGGCCCTTATGGTTTAACTTTCTTTCCACACCACATATTTATGTCAAAAAGCTTTCTCAGATCTTTTGTATCTGAAACATGAAAAACAGAAATCACTTGGGAAATGTAGAATTTGACCTGAGGATTCAGCTTTTCTAAATAAAACAAAATATTGAAAAGTTAGTCGCCAAGATGCAGCGCCAGTTCACATTAAAATGTATAGATTTTTGCATATGTTTTCAATATAAAATAATTATACCTTTAGTAATTTGAGTGTTTGTTTCGTGTGCACTTTGTGTATTTTTTGCGAATTACTGTTTTAATGTTTGAACTTTAAATTGTACAAATTGCTTGGGGTCCCTGGCTTCCTGTAGTGATTCAGTGGGGGTCCTCGGGAATCAAAAGATTGGAAACCACTGTTGTAGAGGATTGCAGGCATTGCACATGAAAGAAAAGATTCTCCTAAAATCTCCATGGTAAAATGCTACAAGCTTCAGAATAAGCCTTTCTCAGACATGGCCCGACATATGCAGAAATGCTGTCTCATTCCTCATTTTGTTCCAGAAAAGTTTGGCAACCTGCCCTTTTAAAAGAATGTCCAGGTGCAGTGCTTACCCCCGGTTTTATCCAGTCTAGTGACCTGCAATCCAGGATACACACCATGGTCCAGATGTACGAAAGGATTTTACCCATTCTGTGTCTATGGGGAAAAAGCTTTCGTACATATGGCCCCATGTTCCTTTTCTCCTTAATCACTCAGTATTTTTTCATCCAGTTTGTCACCTAGGTCCTATTTGACATAGCTTTTGCCTTCCATAGGTGACACCACATGCAGGCTTTTCTTGACCATTGTTTCTTATTCTTCCCCATTCATGTCCTCCTCATTATAACACATGTTCCAAAACACAGGGATTAATACACAGAATCAAGCTGTAAATCTGCACCATAAGGCTACTCGGTTGCATGGGCGAAATTTACAACTTTAAGGAATTGACAAAGGTTTCTACAAATACGCCAGGCGACCTACAATAATAACAGGGGCAACATTGGAGCACGCAGAGGAACCTAAGTGTCTGCAATGCACATTTTAAAATTTTACATGGGGAAATAACATCACATTTATAGAACGTAAGTTACAAAAAGTATCCAAGGGTACAATTTGTTTCCCTATGTGCAAATCTCTTGATTACACTTTCACAAGTGTTAAATGTATTACCACCTTTTTTCACCCAGAGCAGGATTTACTCCACTCTTGATGGTAGTCACTTGCAGGGTGGGTATGTGTCAGAGAACTGTTTGTGAATACTTAAGATTTAAGTGGGCCCAGACTTTCAAGGGCATCTCAGTCCCCAGACTTCCACTCCCATTTCACTAAAGTGGAATTTACTTTGGCTCAGGATTACACCAGTGTGGGTTAATACTGGGCATGAATAAATGGATTTGCAATATCGTTAGTCAAAGCGTGATCAACAGTGAATTAAAGGTGTCTTTCTACAGGCTCGACTTATCAACTGGGCACATCATTGATTTGGTCTTTCATTACACGACCATTTTTTAACCCTGAAATTCTGGTAAGGACAGTCCACAAGATTTTTTTTTTTTAATTTAAGTACTCAACTGAAGGATTCGCATGAGCACAATCCGTTTTTCATCGCCCGTTAGCAAAACTAAATTCTGATCAGCGTCTCTCACTTCTTGACTATTCATGTCTCATTTTATATAGTCACGATAGTGGGCCACTGGCTCATGAGGTCACTTGACACTGATTCAAGATTGTATAAACAGTGCTGACAGACTCCTTCGGTCCCCTGGTTTGAGTAGGTGTTGTATGCAGCCAATTGGAAATGTAAAAAGCTTGAAGGGAAATGGAGAAAAAACTACAACTCCCAGGGCCTTGCTTTTTACAAAACGGAAATGCATCACTATAAATAGTAATTAAGCTAGCCAGATCTAAATACTTCCATGACCTCATTCTACAATATAGAACTCCTACCAGTGAACTGTTTCCACTCTACCGCAGCATGGCGTCTCCCAATGGGGATCCCTTTCATATTGAGCCAACACAAGAGCTCTGTACTAATTTATTAGACGTTTTCCTTCGAAAATTTGGAAAACTTATTGGGACCCTTCTTGCATCTGAACCAGGGTCCCCTAGATCATTTAAAACTTATTAGTCTCCTACCACTTCTAGCCATGACTGGTCCACCTTCGATCCAGCTACTGCTGATCAAATAATAAAATAACGCCTATCTTCTCTGGCTCTCTTTTAGACCCATGTCCAGTGTTTCACCTCAAGAAGATGGTTTCTGTAGTTGCCACATTGCTGATCATACTGTGCAATTCCTCTCACTTCTCTAGGAACGTTCCCACTTCTTAAAAATCAGTTCTTATGACACTGCTTTTGCCAAAACAGAAGGCGGAATCCTCAGTACTTTCCCAATTTGGTCTTTACCGTTACTTCCTATTGTGGCCAAAGTTACGTAGGATATTGTTAACCAATAACTCACTTACTTCCTAGAGGTTCCTCATTTTTTCCATGCCCTGCAATTCGGCTTCCGTGAAAACATTTGCGCTGAAGCTGTTCTACCATCCTGTTAAGACGATTGGGGGAGACTGGTGTCAAAGGCAATGGCTATGAATGGTTTTACATATTTTAGGGTATGGCACTCAAACTATTTCATTGGTTAATTTCAGTCTTCTTATAAAACTACCCACACAGGGGTGCTTCAGGTTTCGACTATTAACCCAACCCTTTCCAATCTGTGTATCTCCTCTATGGTACATGTGATTGAATTACTTGGACTGAAGCTATTTTCCTATATAGCCATTAGACAAATTCTTCTAATATTTGATGGCAATATGTATCAAACACAGCAAAGGTTCACCAGCAACAATGAACAAAAGGCTCTCTGGATGAAAACAAACTCTGGTTTTGAACGCCACTGAAACTGAAATCCTCGTTTTTGGTAACCCCTTCCACTGGACCCTTAAGTCGTGGCCTATTACTTAGGACTCTTTTTCACGCCAGCCCCAGTGCAAGAAACCTTATGGACATGTTTTGATAATCTTGTAAATACCATAATTTTCACCTGCTTCCGCCTTTTGAATATTATTAGAAACATCTTAGCAGGAGCGGCTTGCAGCAAGCAGAGGGGGCGGGGTGGCATGCAGGTGAGGGGTTGACGGGGAATAAAAATAAAATTAAAAATAATTCAAAAAAACACTTACCTTACCGTTGCGCAAAACTCCGCTCCTCCTTCTCCTTGCTGCAGGCATAGGCTCCAAACCTGCCCTGTGGCCAATCCTGATGCTGCTCAGAGCAGTGTCAGGATTGGCTGGGAGCGCCCAGGACAGGGTGCTCCCAGGCAGAATGGAGCCTGTGCAGGCGCTCTCCAGACTGGGAACTGTGTTGCTGGGCTGGAGAGAGCCTACTTCGTATGTGTGTTTGGCCGGCCCCAGACGGCCGGCCAAACACACATGTGATATGAGGGGGACTGCTCGTCACCCCCGTTGCCCCATCCCTTTAAAAGAAAACGATAATAAACTAAGTTTATTATCGTTTTCTTTTGAAGGTTTTTCAGCTACTAATGGAGGAGCCGTATCCGCATCTTACCATACCTGCAGTCGTCTTCTTGGAAATACCTACAGGTATTTCAGACTGCTGCTGCCTGTCTGTTCCTGGGGCTAAACAGACATTCCTCTAACTTAGTCGAACTTCCCTAGTTAACGTTCCTAAATGATGTCTATTTAAGTTGTTGCGGCTCTGTCACAAAACCATTCACGCCACATCTGTGAGAAGCTATATGCCTGCAATGTTCACGTGGTATAGTCAATTACACACTCTATGTTCACGCTCTCTTCACTTTGAGGTGGTTGTCAAGTTTAGAAAAAACACATCTAAGCACTGGGATACTGCCATCCAATCTGTGGGCTGAGAACCTGAAAACCTGTAAACAGTTAAAAACCCACCTATTCTCAACCATAGTGTAGTTCTCTCTCGCTCTTGGTTATCTTATGGCATCAGGATGCCCCTTTATCAGGTAATCTTGCGCTACACACACTTTTGAATCAAATAAGCTCATTGGAGGGTGTAGATTTTATGTAGAAATAAATGACTTCCTGAATCAATATTTCAGTGTCTTTATTCATCTCCTCCCCTTCTTGCACAGCCTACTGCCACCCAGCCGAACACAAGTGAGTGATACCCCTACGTAACTGTGGTATTGCACATGCCCTTTTTACCACCTTTCTATCTCGCTCACCCAGACTCCTTGACATGTTACTGTAAGGCAGAACTCACAGGTGTGTGATGAACCCTTGGACTGCCCTCTGTACCCTCCTCCTTAGTTCTTCCTGATCACATCCTCCAGTGTTGTAATCATAAAGGGCGTAAGTATCAGTGGTGCAGCAAGTGCTATGGCACTGGCTCCCAAGGATACAAGAGGCGCAGGTTTTTCAATAGCCAAACAGAGATTCATGGGGTCCCACCAGGGATTAATGAGGCGCATCTCTCTTAGTTGAATTAGGGCTCATGGCTCCCTTGCTAAGCCACCGACTCAAGACTCCTGTTGCTCTCCTCTCCTGTTGGAAATGTTGTCCGGCCTTCTGTTGGGCGATGGTAAATCTTGACCCTGTCAAATGTGTAAGCCTTGAATTTCCCTTCAGTTAAAATAGTATTAATTTGCCTTCAGTTAAAAAAGTATGGGCCACTTTATGCACAACTACAGCGGCTGCAAATGACCTCCATGGGTCACTCACTAACACAGAAGTTTGTCACTGTGGATGACTCACAGCTGAAGCTTACTAGCCCCACGTAGTGAAAGACGGATATGTTTCACTTTTATTTTGTAATGCTTATGTGTTCCTCCATAAAGCAGTCTGGTCGTTTTTGAGCGTGTTCAGCACGTCATATCATTTCATTAACATACAAAAGTGGCTATTCATAACAATATGTTTTCCACCACATCGCACTTCCATCACTTTTCTTATATTATTTATGCTCTTTTAGGTCGTGGACATCAACTGGACTAATATATACGACTAATGACAAAAGTCTAAATATGAAATTGCCGAATGTTACGTTTATCTAACCAAATACCAACATTATTCCGCTCTACTGCTTTATTTATTGTTACTAAATGTAAAAAATATTATACATGTTTTTAAACGATGTGCACATGCTCTTTGCTCTGAAACAACGTTTATATTTCCTTAACGAAATTTTACAATCTTTGATCTTTTTGTAATTATGACCATTTTCATCAACTTGCTTCTACTGGCTGTAAACATAAGCTCTAGTGTTGCAGAGTAAGTTTACACGTTTTAACCATTGTGTTCATAAATGTATATGTATGTACATATTCACATCTTTTTGTTAGCCCATTCGGCACATACCCCGACAAGAGTTTGTGTTCAGTTTAAAATCTAAAATTACAAAAATGTTTTTTATAATAGAGATATTAACACCTTTAACATCGTCATGGCTGCTAGGATTATGCAGCATGAAGGGCCAAATTATTTTGCAAGGTTTTCTAAATTATGCAGCAAAAATGCAAATTGTACACCACCTTCTCTGGCAGTATTATTTTCATTCATCTGAGATAGAAACAACATTTTTGGTGAAATCTTCAAATTTTGAACGTTCTATGGCAAATGCAGTACATCCATATTTATACCCTGAAGCCACATACACCTACTGACCTCATCATTGCCCCTTGTTTTTACAAGCTTTTTTTTAAAAGGTAAGCAACATCTAAAGAACCTAATTCCCATCAGTGCTCATTGTTAGCTGCACCTTGAAGAAAACAGCTTTTCAGGCTAACTAACCCAAAATAATCATGTGATGTAACAAATTCTTAATGGGCACCATGCATAATGTGGTCTTATATTTCCATCAAGGGGCTCTGGTGGGATTTACAAACAACTTGGCCTTTTTGCCTGGTGATTTGTCAAGTCACCAGAAATCCTTGATGACACTATTGAACAATATTACATATATATTCACTAAAAAAACAAAAGTTAAAGTGATGTTATAGTTAGGGAAATATTTCATTGACACATAACGTTAAAAAACACAGAAATTCACCAGTTTTAGATATCTTTGGTAACTATAACTCATGTCCTAACGTAACTATAACTCACGCCCTCTGATTGCACAGTCTTGTCATCAGTGCTGTAATGTCGAATATTGCAGTGACAATATCAGTGATGGCATAGAACATGTCATGAGGGATGTGATATGTGGGATAATTAGCTGTGCATGGTGAGGGGATGTTGTGGAATCACATATAATTATTCATCTGAAGAGAGATGAGTATTTTATTTTGTCAGTACATATTGACGTTTAATGTTGTGATTGATTAGAATTTCTAAGTGATTTGGATTTGATGTATTTGCTTATCTGGTATCTGCTGAATATGCATTGGTAATGTTCTTCCCTATATTTTTGTTTTCCTCCCACCTTTTTTCCTTGAATCGAATTACTTTAGTAACCCCTCCCCTCTTCCCGCCCATTTAAATTTTCACACTATTTCTTTCTTCTCCATTTTTCCTTTTACGGATGGGTTTTACAAATATATGACTACAGTCTGACTTCCCTAAAATGGTGATATTTTGAATTGTTGGATTTATCAGGAAACTATCTTGGACAGATGGATAGAATTACATTCCACATTATTAGCAGTGATTTTCATCAAGAGGTCACTGATGCCATGGTTGATAGATTCAAGGCCCTGTCATGTGATCTCTTTTATTTCCAATTATTTAATCTTCTATGTTTTTGCAGTAATATGATATGATTCCAAGTTTGCCATTAAAGTATTAAGGATATAATTTATGCAATGATATATTATGAAGGCACTAGCCTTTGATATTTTGTACCTACTTAGTTGAAATCAGACATGTGATTTTTGGATAATTGTGACATAGCACTATTGCACTTTATTATTTTCTGGGGTCGGGTTTGGTATTCACTTTTCAATAGTAGTGTCCAGCATAAGTATCAGTTATGAAATAGGACAACCTTTTGATACTTAATCTTTTGTGTATTTGGTTATAAGAAATTAGGGGCCTGATTATGACCTTGACGAAGGGGATTACTCGGAGACAAAAGTGATGGATATCCCACCCGCCGTATTACATGTTCCATTATATCCTATGGAACTTGTAATAAGAAATTAGGGGCCTGATTATGACCTTGACGAAGGGGATTACTCGGGGACAAAAGTGATGGATATCCCACCCGCCGTATTACATGTTCCATTATATCCTATGGAACTTGTAATACAGCGGACGGGATATCTGTCACAGTTGTGACAAAGCAATCCCCTCTGCCAAGGATATAATCAAGCCCTTAGTGTTTTGTGTATAACAAAGGCTTCCATGATGAATTTTTCAGAACTGTAGTAATGAAATATGTGTGTGTGTGTGTGTGCGTGTGTGTGTGTATATATATATATATATATATATATATATATATACATGCTTGAGAGTCAAGTGCTTGCATACCAGAATTGAATAATATTGCTCACATGAATTCAGGCCATGGGAGAGATAACAAAGGGGAGATTCCAGGCTGTCCTCCTACTGGAGCTGAAGTAACACTGCTCCTGCAGTAAAAGGTAAAGCATACGTAACCACAAAAATCTTCCTGGAGAATTATGTGTGCCTGAGAATTGGAGCTTGGGTGAAAGCTTTCATGAGATTGAAAAAGGTATCCTGTGCTTTAAGAGTTCAAGAAAAAAACATTAGTTAGGTTCTTCTTTTTTAAAGTGGTGCATATATTTGGCTACTCGTATCTGCAAAGTTCTCTATGAGCTATCTGTAAAAGTTAACCAGTCCTAAGAAACTCTGGTCCACCCTGAAGAAGTAAGGAATCTGCCAGCCCAAGATTGCAGAGACCTATATATATTTCACTTCATAATCACACTTCTTGTCTTTACAAGATAGGTGGTTTCCTTGAGATGTAGAAGGACAGAACAAACATGGACTTGATGTTCAGAAAGGGAAACAGAGAATGTCAGGATGCTGTCCAGGTAAACAACAAGAAACTGGTTAAGGATATTGGAGAATATGCCACTAATGAATCTCTGGAAATCTGTTGGGATATTGGTAGGCCAAAGGGGTTAACCCAATATTTATCATGCTGAAAGTGTGTCACAAAGGCTGCCTTTCATTCACCCCCCCTTCTTTATCAGCATCCTCAATGGACTCCAGGATATCCTTGATAAGTGGAAGCGGAAAACAGTCCTTACTTGTGACCTTATTCAATCTGCAATAATCAATGCAATTAGTTCTTTGGATTTCTTTGGGATGTAGAACTAAAAAGCTCCAAGAAAGGATGTTGACCAGATAATCACTTCATCACAAAGGGTTTCATCCAACTATCGCTCCAGAATCAACTTCTTGTGCTGGGAAAAAAAAAGTGTATTCTGCCATAGGAAATGATGGCTCCTGGTACTGATGGGATGGCACGATCTAAATCCTTATGTGGAGAGAGTGGCACAGAAGTATGCTTCTGAAAGACATCAACCTCTTGATATGCAGTAGGAATAAACAAGATCTGGACTACAGTGGAATAAGGCTGGTCTTCAGAACATCATTGACTACTGGAGCTCAATAGCTCCCGTCTGAATAAACATTGTCTCTTCAAAACTAGAAGGAAAGAGAGACAGAATGGTTTTCCCAATTGACAAAAGAATTGTGTTGTGGGTAAAACAGAGGTAGACTGACCACAATGGACTCGAAGAATTAAATCCAATACAAAAAAGAGTGAACAGGACCCACGGAGGAGCTGAAATCTTTAGCAAGAATAGAATCTTCCTACCCTTTCTCCTTTACAAAGGACGCAATCTGATGTTTTCCCAGTGAAATGGAAGGTCAAACACCCCAATAGTGCAGCAGGTGATTTAGGCTTGCACAATAGAGACACAATCCTCCCTTATGTCTTCAGTCAGGCAAAGGCTTAGTAGACTCAGCAGTTGGCTCAGTCTGCCTAAACGCTTGGAGAAGAGGAGCAAAAGCGAAACTCTGGTTTCTCCTTTTTTCCTTTCTCCTTTTTTGAGTCTGTGTTCAATCAGGAGAGCCTGATCCATGAGTTCAGCAAATAAGGAAGCGCTGGAAACTCTTGGCAACTCATCCTTTAAGTCCTTTTTTAAACTTTTTCAAAATAAGTTATTTAAAAGCATTCCATATAGGTGGTTTCATCCACAAGCTCACAAAATTGTGTGCAGTAGATCAGACACATCACAATTTCCCTGAGATATTTCACACACTTCCGTTGCAGAGTTTTTGTTTTTCTCTGTACTATTATGTTTGTTAAGAAGAACAGGTGGACGTAATACAGTCACGCCGATCACCAGCGCCGCCCACCCACCGTTAGGCCAATTGAATGGACATGCAGGAGCTGTGGGTACAAGCACAAGTTAGCGTGGGGTGCCCGGCAAGAGGGAAATCATATAACCGGTGCGGAAAACCCAACCACTTCTCAAAGATGAGTAGGTCAGGAAGAAACAGACAAGACGACTCAAGGAGAAAAGATGCCAGGATCAAGACTGTAACGGTCGACGATGACACCCCCAGGGAGCGCACAACCGACAGAATGCCTGTCTTCGAGGAGGACAAGGAAGAGGACATTTTCGTGATTTCATTCACTGGCTGGAGACAACAGAAAAGGCGACCACCCCCCATGAGCACAGTAGTAATCAACGGTACATCAGCAACAGTGCTCATAGACACACAGTTAACGTAATGGACAACGTCACGTTCCGACAACTATCCCCCACGCCACAACTAACCCCGAGCAACACCAAGATATATACATACGGGGGACGAGACCTGCTTCCTCTGAGAGGCACGATAGAGGTGTTGGTGACGAGCGGAGAACTCACAACTTGTGCCAAGTTCTATGTAGTGACCGGAAACAGAGGCACACTCTTGGGATGCCACACGGCGGAGGACCTAGAGTTGGTATTCTTCGCACGTCAAGTGTATGACTCCCACATCGAATGCTTCCTCGATGAGTTCCAGCGGCTCTTCGAAGGACTCGGAAAGCTGAAAGGGAAGAGCGTCAAACTGCACGTTGATCCTACCATCATCCCGGTAGCACTAAGACACCGCTGTGTACCCTTCTATTTAGGACCGGCCGTGGAGAAAGAGCTGCAATTACTCGAGGACCAAGAGCTTTGGGGTATCCTCGGCCGCTGAGGTATTCCAGAATGCTATCAGGGGAACATTGTCGGGGCTGTCCGGGGTAATCAACCTGAGTGACAATATCCTAATATACTCCAAGACCCGGGAGGAACACCATCAGCATCTAAGGGCTACCCTCCAGAGACTCACGGATGCCGGACTCATGCTCCACAAGAAGAAATGTGCGTTCTGCCAGATATCCATAGAATTCTTTGGGTATATCTTTTCGAAAGAAGGCCTGCGGGTAGACCTGCATAAGGCGGACGCCATTCGTCAAGCCCCCCTCCCTCAAAATCCCACTGAAGTTAGGAGCTTCCTCGGGTTGGCGACGTACTGCGGCAGGTTTATACCCCAGCTGGCGACAATGGCAGAGCCTCTCTGACAACTGACTAAGTCAATGCAACGTTGGGAATGGATCTCAGCCGCAGATAAAGCATTCTCAGACGTAAAAGCAGCACTGCTGGACAAAGTAACAATGGCCTATTTTAACCCTCACAAGAGGACGGAGGTAGTGGTAGATGCCAGCCCCGTAGGCCTCGGAGCTGTCCTCTTGCAAGAGCAACGTCATCAAGAGTGGACGCCAGTCGCTTACGCCAGCAGAGCATTGTCAGCAGTCTAGAGGCTGTATGCCAAGATTGAGCGGGAGGCATTGGCAATCAGATGGGCATGCAGACACTTCCATTTATATGTCTATGGACACGAGTTCCAAGTGGTGACCGACCACAAGCCGCTAGTCTTGCTGTTCGCCGGAAGCATGCGTCTGGCGCCTCCCCGGATCGAACGGTGGGCTGTCCTACTCCAACCATACAAATTCAAGGTCATCTACCGACCGGGGGTGAACAATCCGGCCGACTACCTGTCTAGACACCCGTCCACAAGCCCACCCGAAAGTATTCGTCAGCATTGTCATCGAGCCCTCCTGCCCCAATGCTCTAACGGTGACGGAGATCGCAAAGGCCACAGAGGCAGACAGGGTGCTTAAACAAGTCAAGGAAGCACTTTAGAACAGAAGGTGGAAGCACTTCCTGGGAAGAACCAGGGTGTCCAGCCCCGATGACAAAACAGCGATGCGAGGAATGTGGAGAGTACGGGACGAGCTTTCCATGGGCAGTGACGGTTTGGTTCTTCGGGGAGAAGGATCGTGCTCCGTCAAAGCTCATGGTCCCGAGTGGTGGAGGTGGCACACCAAGGTCACCAGGGCGTGGCCAAGACTAAGGTCCGGCTGCGCGCCAAGGTGTGGTTCCCCGGAATGGACGCCCAAGTCGATGTCCTAGTCGCAAAGTGCCATTTGTGCGTAATCACATCTGGTGAGCCGCCTGAGTGCCCTGTAATCACCGAACCCCCCAGCCAAAAACCATGGGCGAAACTGAGCATGGATTTTGGGACATTCCCGGATGGGAGGCTGACCGCCGTCATAATAGACACCTACACCAAGTTTCCTGTCGTCGAGGTCACAGCATCAACCTCTTTTTAGAGTGTGAGACCAATGCTTGACCGGACATTAGCGGTGTTTGGGCTCCCCGAAGAAGTCAGAACTGACAATGGAACCCCCTTTCAGGGACAGGAGTTCAGGGCATATCTGGATGGACTAAGGATACGCCACCACAAGATTATACCGTATTGGCCTCAGGCCAATGGTGACGTGGAGAGATTCATGAGGACTTTGAATCGGGCACTGAGGATAGGTGTGGAGCAAAGAGAAGATGTGGAACGTGCCTGCACCAGTTCCTTAGTGCCTACAGGCAGACTCCCCACAGCACCACGGGATGCGCACCGGCAGCCCTCCTGTTCAAGGTTTCTCCCCAGGACTGCATCCCGGCCAGTCCCCAGTGCTAGGCACCAGAGTTGGATGCTGCGGCCGCCCAACGGCGCCGGCAAAGAACAAATCAAAAGGCCAGTGAAACGAGGCGGACTCCCCACTGTGACTTTCAGGAAGGCGACCACGTGGTCGTGAAGAGTCGCCGGCCTGGAGGAAAGTTCTAACGCCGTTTGAGCCCGAGACATGGGAAGTAGTGGGCGTTCGAGGCTCAATGATCACCGTCGCTCGAGGCAGGCAATGAGTAACCAGGAATGCCTTGCACTTCAAAAGAGCCTGTACCCTGAGAGAGTCAGGAGGTGATGAAAGTGAAGTTGGGTACATGGAGTCACCACAAAGCGGAGAAAGTGTACCAGAGAACGTCCTGGCAGCACCGTCTGCCGAGAGGGTCACTCGACCGGAGGACACGAGCGGTGAGGCAGCACTCAGTCGGGGAGCAAGATACCATCTGCAACCCAACCCGACACCAAACAGTCGGCTGAAAGATTTTTTCTGTTGAACTGATCGCTTCAAACTGTATCCCGGTCTCTTCGACCGATCTGCGGGATGACCAGGAGGGACGCTGACCATCTTGACACGAACGGAGTCTGTCCAATATTTTGTTCTACCTGTTCATTTATTATTTCTATTTTTCTCTCCCTCTCCTTTTCTTTTTATTTATTTATTTTCATTATTAAAACATGGGAGGGATGTAGAGAGCCACCTGGGCTCTTCTGTACATTGTTGCCCTCTGAGGTGCACGAGGGCAGAGAAGCGGAGAGGGATATAAAATAAAGTTGGAGCTACGTGCGTCAGTCTCCACGTGTATGCCCAACCAGTCTCTGTGTGTTTGCTTACCGGGGACCCGAGGGAGGCCCGCTACACTCTGCACTCTTGTTATTGCACTAGTCATATACATAAGGCAGTCGGTCACTCATTTTGCTATCTAAGTTCCTCAACCTACGCCTTATTTCTCAGATCAGTAATTTGTACTGCTGCATTGCAAGTAAATTTCAAATATAACTGTGTAAAACGACTGTGCTGTTTAAAAGTAAACCATGCCTTTATAGTTTGGCATGTTCCTAAGGACGTTACAACTGGTTTACAAAGTCACAGGGAGACGTTCGGACTGCCCACAACTTTACTAGTTTAGTCACCAAGGTTCTTTGTAGGTTTCATATTTATCGTGGCACGATCAAGGCTTATTTACCAAATGTCACATTGCTTTATTTCTCTGCCGAAAAGAAATAAAATTACAGATATTTAATATTTTTCTCCTTTTCAGTTATGTCTTTACAGGTATATACACGCTAGAAATGGTTGTCAAGATTCTTGCCAGGGGTTTTGTTTTTCACCCGTTTTCATACCTTCGGATCTCCTGGAACTGGCTCGACTTCGTTGTTATGCTATTGGCGTAAGTTTTGTATGTTTCTTATCACCAACAAAAAGCAAGGGGCTGAGTACCGCGCCTGGTAAATATTGCCGCTGCCGCTTGCAGCACTTCTCGGGTACGGCTTTATTTGCCCTTTCTGAAATACGCAACACATCATGGTGGAATGACGTAGTGATACCACATATTTTCCAAAGTGCGAAACTCTAAATGATCCATTTATTCCCACTTGTGAGACTCGACAGTGCATTTTCATGGACCTAAACATGGTCAAAATGTACACCACACCCTACAAAAATTTGCAGTAATTAGTAAGTCACCAATGCAGTCAAACCACATGCAGTATTTCTGTTGCACACCTCAGTTGATGCATAGATTATCATCCATGTCACAGTGGCCTATGACTGCACACATCTTTACATAAAGTGCTACAACACGTGCCGTCCATCTCTTTGAGTCATTCAATGACCAAAGTCATATATGCACAAAGAGGTTAGCTTGGTCAGTAAGATGGGGGGAAGGTGGGGTGTTCTTCAAATGTTCCAAAAGTAATTCTACCATATAAGGTTTAAATACATTATAGGACAAGCAGGGTGAATGAGAGGCCTAAGGGGCAGTATAAAGGGAGAGGAATGAAGGTTGGTAGGAGTACTAAAGGAGAAAACACAATGGCCCTCATTACAACCCTGCCGGTCAAAGACCGCCAGGGCTGTTCTGACGATTGCACTGCCAACAGGCTGGTGGTGCAATCCTGCTAAATTACGACCGTGACCGTTGGTCCCGGCGGTTGTAATCCCCCAGGGCAGCGCAGCTTGCAGCGCTGCCCAGGGGATTACGAGTCCCCCTCCCACCAGCCTTTTCATGGTGGTAGGAACCGCAATGAAAAGGCTGGCGGAAAGGGGAGTAGCGGGGCCCCTGGGGCACTGCCGCAAGACTGCCGGCTCCATGTTGCGGCCGCCGACCCAGCGGGGATCTCGTAATGGCCACCGCGGGAGTGCGGCCGCCCGGCGGTTTCAACTTGCCGGGCAGCGGTTGCCGCCCGCCAATGTTGTAATGAGGGCCAATATGTTGTAAAGTAATCAATATTCTCAGGACTTTGAAAACAGAGAGAGGGAGAAAGTGGGTGTACGTTTATGTCTGTGTGTATGTGAAATCCGACTTACATCTCACAATACCAGACTGAAAAACCACCCATACCCAACTTTTCATCAGAAAATACATTGATTTGGGAGGTGGGGGAGGCATAACATCCCAAACCCCGCTTGAAGCTACTCTCCTGGCTATATCAGCCTTCACTTCCTTTGGCATATATACAAATCGTTTTAATTACTGTTTCAGATGCTTCCCTATATCGTGGCATGATGATTTAATTCTGACTTAGGTCAATGTCCACAAAAGTACAAATGCACATATACAGACTTTCTGTTCTTTTAGATGAGCAGCACATCACATTCAAAGCCAGGCACATTATATCTTGCACTTATATTCACTACTTTGAACTTATTTCAGTACATCACAGTGGATATCCATTAAAACATGGTTACAAAAATAGTGTATAGTATAGTGTATAGTGTATAGTAAATAAACGACGAAACATCATGCATTACATATTATTATCACCCCTAAAACAAGCCAGATTCAACTTTCAAAACCATTTCCTGTGTTTACCAAATGGCATGTTTACTGACTTTTGACATACAAAAAGTAAGTTGTCTCATCTAGTCACATTGGACATCTTCAACAGGACTGGTCTAATGCATATATGGGATATAGTACCCCTTGAGGTACATTATAAGAATATTTCAAGTCACCAAGGATTTCCATGACCATACAGAGGAACGAGGCTGAAGTTCCTTTATAGTGTCATGAAACTCCGAGGGGGCTTACAATATCCTTCTCGTGTACAACATGGGGTACTTTATTTCTTTAGTCACACCATCACCTTTCCCACAAATCACTTAAATCTTGGTGCGTTTCTCTTTCATATGAAAGTGATAGTATGTTTGCAAACATGAGGAAATAAAATAGGATCTCTATTGCAAAACTGAACGTATCAAAAACATTTTAGATATTTGTTGCAAAAAGATTTTAGAATCAGTTTATTGCAAATCAGTTTTTAAAAATCAAAATGGCAAAGTGGCTCAAAATGTGTAGAAACATGCAGAAAGATTCTAACTCTATAATTACCTAAAGGATGCAAAAAAAACTATTTGCCATACATAGGCCCTCATTACAACCCTGGTGGTCAAAGACCGCCAGGGTTGTTTTGGCGATCGTACCGCCAACAGGCTGGCGGTACAATTTGCCATATTTTGACCGCGGCGGTAGCACCGCGGTCACACCGCCGGGACCGGCGGTTTCCCGCCTCATTGTCCCGGCGGTTATAATCCACCAGGGCAGCGCTGCTTGCAGCGCTGCCCTGGGGATTATAATTTCCCTTCCTGCCAGCCTGTCCAAAGGCTGGTGGCAAGGGGAGTCGCGGGGCCCCTGGGGGCCCCTGCACTGCCCATGCACTTGGCATGGGCAGTGCAGGGGCCCCCAGGCACAGCCCCACCCTGCTTTTCACTGTCTGACCTGCCTTTAGCCTCACCTACTAGCTCTGCAGCTGACATCAGAACTCCACTGTAATTAGTTATTACAGATATTACAGGTCATACAGGCTTTGTCATTTCTTTGAACTAGGCGATTGCATGCATCACAAGTCACCTATTATATATAAATTAGTGGTGTTCTTGTATAAACCCATATTTAACTTCTTCGCTGCCAGGCCTTTTCCCCCTCAGGTGCCAGGCATTTTTTTGGCTATTTGGGGCAGTTTGCACTTAGACCATCATAACTTTTTGTCCACAAAAGCTGCCCATGCCAAATTTGTGTCCTTTTTCCCAACATCCTACGGATTCTAAAGGTACCCAGACTTTGTGGGTTCCCCTGAAGGAGACCAAGAAATTAGCCAAAATACAGCAAAGATTTTGTTTCTTTTAAAAAAATGGGAAAAAAGGGCTGCAGAATAAGGCTTGTGGTGTTTTCCCTGAACATGGCATCAACAAATGGTTTGTGGGCCAAAATCACCATCTTCCCAGCTTTCAGGAACAGGTAGACTTGAATCAGAAAACCCAATTTTTCAACACAATTGTGGCATTTTACTGGGGCATACCCCATTTTTACTATTTTTTGTGCTTTCAGCCTCCTTCCAGTAAGTGACAGAAATGGGTGTGAAACCAATGCTGGATCCCAGAAAGCTAAACCTTTCTGAAAAGTAGACAAAAGTCTGAATTCCATGAAGACCTGAAGACCAATGCTGGATCCCAGAAAGCTAAACCTTTCTGAAAAGTAGACAAAAGTCTGAATTCAGCATGGGGTAATTTGTGAAGATCCTACAAGGGATCCTACAGAAAATAACAGCTGAAATAAACAAATATTGAAATTGAGGTGAACAAACCAGCCATTTATCTCCACGTTTTACTCCGTAACCTTTTACTGTGATGTCAGATTTTTTAAAGCAATATACCGTTATGTCTGCTGGACTCTTTTAGTTGCGGGGATATATAGGGCTTGTAGGTTCATCAAGAACCCTATTTACCCAGAGCCAATAAATGAGCTGCACCTTGCAACGGCTTTTCATTCTATACCGGGTATACAACAATTCATTTGCTGAAATATAAAGAGTGAAAAATATTTATCAAGAAAACCTTTTTATTTTCAAAATGGGCACAAGATAAGGTGTTGAGAAGCAGTGATTATTTGTACATCTCTGAATTCCGAGGTGCCCATACTAGCATGTGAATTACAGGGCATTTCTCTAATAGATGTCTTTTTACACACTGTCTTACATTTGGAAGGAAAATATGTAGAGAAACACAAGGGGCAATAACACTTGTTCTGCTATTATGTGTTTCCCCAAGTCTCCCGATGAAAATGGTACCTCACTTCCATGGGTAGGCCTAATGCTCGCGACAGGAAACGCAACATGGGAACTGTAGGAGGCTGGCCTGGATTACAGTGGGTACCTTGTGGTACTTACACCTTGTGCCAGGTCCTGTTATCCCTTATTAGTAGAATAGAGGTGTTCTAGCAGCTTCAGCTGATAGAGGTAGCTATAGCAGAGCAGCTTAGGCTGAAATAGGAGACATGCAAAGCTCCTACTATACCACTTATATCACTTAGCACTATATCATAAGAAAACACAATACTCAGAGTTACTAAAAATAAAGGTACTTTATTTTAGTGACAATATGCCAGAAGTATCTCAGAGGATATACTCCCTTAGGAGGTAAGTAAAATACACAAAATATACACACACAAACCAAATCAGGTAAGTAAACAGTTAGAAAAGTAGTGCAAACACTGTAGAACACAATAGAATGCAATAGGAGACAATAGGCCTAGGGGCAATACAAACCATATACTCCGAAAGTGGAATGCGAACCACCAATGGACCCCAGGCCTAGTGTAGTGTGTAGAGGGTCGCTGGGAGTGTAAGAAAACACTAAGGGCCAGATGTAGGAAACAGTTTGCGACTCGCAAACGGCAAAAATTGCCGTTTGCGAGTCGCAAACCGGAGTTTCCTATGCAGAAATGCATTTTGCGAGTCGGAACCGACTCGCAAAATCCATTTCCCACTCGCAAATAGGAAGGGGTGTTCCCTTCCTATTTGCGACTCGCAGTGGGATGCAATTCCAATACGCGGTCGCAAATGGAGTCGCAGTTACCATCCACTTGAAGTGGATGGTAACCCACTCGCAAATTGGAAGGGGTCCCCATGGGACCCCTTCCCCTTTGTGAATGGACCCCAAAATATTTTTTCAGGGCAGGTAGTGGTCCAAGGGACCACTACCTGCCCTGAAAAAATTCCGAAACACAAGGTTTCGGATTTTTTTTAAAGTGCAGCTCGTTTTCCTTTAAGGAAAACGGGCTACACTTAAAAAAAAAAAACTGCTTTATTGACAAGCAGTCACGGACATGGAGGTCTGCTAACTACAGCAGGCCTCCATGTTAGTGAGTGCCCATAGTCGCTATGGGGCCGCAATTTGCGACCCACCTCATTAATATTAATGAGGTGGGTCTTTGCGACCCCATAGCGACTCGCAGACGGTGTCTGAGACACCGTTCTGCATATGGTTTTGCGACTTGGAAATTGCGAGTCGCTCGGAGTCGCAATTTCCGAGTCGCAAAACCAAGTTTTGCTACATTTGGCCCAAAGGGTGTCCAAAATACCCCACCCCAAGACCCTGAAAAGTAGGAGTAAAGTTACCCTACTACCCCAGAAAAACAGTAAAGTCCAGATAGGGGATTCTGCAAGAACAACAACTAACTGCAAAGCACTGAAGATGGATTCCTGGACCAGAGGACCGGTAAAGGAAGGGGACCAAGTCTAAGAGTCACGCAAGTGTCCGGGGGGGCAGGAGCCCACTAAACCCCGGATGAAGGTGCAAAAGGGCTGCCTCTGGGTGGAAGAAGCCAAAGATTCTGCAACAACGGAAGGTGCCAGGAACTTTACCTTTCGTCAGAAGATGTCCCACGGTGTGCTGGAGGAAGCAGAGTTGTTTCCATGCAGAAATACTGCAAACAAGCCTTGCTAGCTGCAAGAGTTATGGTTAAGGATTTTGGGTGCTGCCAGGGCCCAGGAAGGACCAGGAGGTCGCCACTTGGAAGAAGAGACAGAGGAGGCGCTCAGCTATACAAAGAGCCATGCAGAAGCAGGCAGCACCCGCAGAAGTACCTGAAAAGGCACTTAGAAGATCTGAGGATGACGGTCGACTCAGAACAACAAAAGAGGGTCCCACGATGTCGGAGTCCAACTTAGCGAGTTGGGCAATGCAAGACGGAGTGCTGGGGACCTGGGCTAGGCTGTGCACAAAGGAAGTCTTGCAAAAGTGTACAGAAGCCCGAGCAGCTGCAGTTCATGCAGGACACCGGATTACTGTCTGGCGTGGGGAGGCAAAGACTTACCTCCACCAAATTTGGACAGAAGGGCCACTGGACTGTCGGGGACACTTGGACCCAGCTCCTGTGTTCCAGGGACCACGCTCGTCAGGATGAGAGGGGACCCAGAGGACGGGTGATGCAGTAGTTTGGTGCCTGCATTGGCAGGGGGAAGATTCCGTTGACCCACGGGAGATTTCTTCTTGGCTTCCAGTGCAGGGCGAAGGCAGACAGCCCTTAGAGCATGCACCACCAGGAAACAGTCGAGAAAGCTGGCAGGATGAGGCTCTACAATGTTGCTGGTAGCCTTCTTGCTACTTTGCTCCAGGACGCCTGCAAAACTGCAACAGTCAGTAGCAGTGGCGTAGCGTGGGGGGTGCAGGGGGGGCCGGCCGCACCGGGCGCAACATCTGTGGGGGCGCGCTCGCACTCGTGAGTGCTAAAATCCACGGGTTAGGGGGCGCAAATTACTTGCCTTGCCCCGGGTGCTGACAACCCACGCTACGCCACTGGTCAGTAGTCAATCCTTGGCAGAAGTCGAAGAGGGAAATGCAGAGGAACTCTGGCGAGCTCTTGCATTCGTTATCTGGTGAGATACCCACAGGAGAGACCCTAAATAGCCCACAGAGGAGGACTGGCTACAGAGAAAGGTAAGCACCTATCAGGAGGGGTCTCTGATGTCACCTGCTGGCACTGGCCACTCAGAGCTGTCCATTGTGCCCTCACACCTCTGCATCCAAGATGGCAGAGGTCTGGGACACACTGGAGGAGCTCTGGGCACCTCCCCTGGGAGGTGCTGGTCAGGGGAGTGGTCACTCCCATTTCCTTTGACCAGTTTCGCCCCAGAGCAGGGGTAGGGGGATCCCTGAACCGGTGTAGACTGGTTTATGCAAGGAGGGCACCATCTGTGCCCTTCAAAGCATTTCCAGAGGCCAGGCGAGGCTACTCCTCTCAGGCCCTTCACACCTATTTCCAAAGGGAGAGGGTGTAACACCCTATCTCAGAGGAAAACCTTTGTTCTGCCTTCCTGGGACTGGGCTGCCCAGTCCCCAGGGGGGCAGAAACCTGTCTGAGGGGTTGGCAGCAGCGGTAGCTGCAGAGGAGACCCCGGAAAGTTAGTTTGGCAATACCCGGGCTCTATGCTGGAGACCCGTGGATATATGGAATTGTCCCCCCAATACCAGAATGGTATTGGAGTGACTATTCCATGATCCTAGACATGTTACATGGCCATGTTTGGAATTACCATTGTGATGCTACATACATGTATTGACCTATATGTAGTGCACGCATGTAATGGTGTCCCCGCACTCACAAAGTCCGAGGAATTTGCCCTGAACAATGTGGGGGCGCCTTGGCTAGTGCCAGGGTTCCCACACACTAAGTAACTTTGCACCTAACCTTCACTAAGTGAGGGTTAGACATATAGGTGACTGATAAGTTACTTAAGTGCAGTGTAAAATGGCTGTGAAATAACGCAGACGTTATTTCACTCAGGCTGCAGTGGCAGTCCTGTGTAAGAATTGTCTGAGCTCCCCATGGGTGGCAAAAGAAATGCTGCAGCCCATAGGGATCTCCTGGAACCCCAATACCCTGGATACCTAGGTACCATATACTAGGGAATTATAAGGGTGTTCCATTGTGCCAATCAGAATTGGTCAAATTAGTCACTAGCCTGCAGTGACAATTTTAAAAGCAGAGAGAGCATAAACACTGAGGTTCTGGTTAGCAGAGCCTCAGTGATACATTTAGGCACCACACAGGGAACACGTACAGGGCATACTTTATGAGCACTGGGGTCCTGGCTAGCAGGATCCCAGTGACACATAGGCAAAAACAAACATACATACAGTAAAAATGGGGGTAACATGCCAAGCAAGATGGTACTTTCCTACAGGCACATCACATTTTTACATTGAAAGCTGACGTGTTTTTTGCAAAGTGCCTAGCTGTAGATTTTGGCCTCTAGCTCAGCCGGCACCTAGGAAAACCTACCAAACCTGTGCATTTTAGAAAATTAGACACATAAGGGAATCCAAGATAGGGTGACTTGTGGGGGCTATCACCAGGTTCTGTTGCCCAGAATCTTTTGCAATCCTCAAAATTTGGCCAAAAAAACACTCTCCTCACATTTCGGTGACAAAAAGTTCTGGAATCTCAGAGGAGCCACAAATTTCCTTCTACCCAGTGTTCCCCCAAGTCTCCCTATAAAAATGGTACCTCACTTGTGTGGGTAGGCCAAGCACCCGCAACAGGAAATGCCCCAAAACACAACATGTAGACATCACATTTTCCCAAAGAAAACAGAACTGTTTTTTGCAAAGTGCCTAGCTGTGGATTTTGGCCTCTAGCTTAGCCGGCACCTAGGGAAACCAAGCAAACCTGCACACTTCTGAAAACTAGACACCTAGGGGAATCCAAAATGGGGTGACTTGTGGGGCTCTCACCAGGTTCTGTTACCCAGAATCCTTTGCAAACTGCAAATTTGGCCATAAAAACACTTTTTCTTCTCATTTCGGTGACCGAAAGTTCTGGAATCTGAGAGGAGCCACAAATTTCCTTCCACCCAGCGTTCCCCCAAGTGTCCCGATAAAATGGTACCTCACTTGTGTGGTTAGGCCTAGTGCTCGCGACAGGAAATGCCCCAAAACACTTTCTGGACACATCAAAATTATCAAATATAAAACTACCTGTTTTTGCGGGGGAAACTGGGTTTTTGGTCCTGGGCTCAGCAGCCATCTAGGGAAACATCCAAAACCAGACATTTCTGAAAACTAGACACCTGCGGGAGACCAGGGAGGTGTGACTTGCATGGATCTCCCAATGTTTTCTTACTCAGAATCCTCAGCAAACCTCAAATTTAGCTAAACAAAATCTATTTTTTCCCTCATTTCTGTGTGGGATCACTGAACCCGGACAAATTTCCTACCACCCAACGTTCCCCTCAGTCTCCCAGTAAAAGTGATACCTCACTTGTGTAAGTGGGCCATGTGCCTGTGACAGGGAAGAGCCAAAAACATCTCGAAATTGAGGGAGAACCAAAGCGGGTCCAAAAGGGCAGTTTGAAAAAAAAAAATTTTAGGCTGACCAGTGCAGCATGTTGGGTGGTAGGAATTTTGGGGATTCCTGCAGATTCCGGAAGGTTCCATCACAAAAATGTAGGAAAAATGTGTAATTTGCAGCAAGGTTGGTGGTTTGCAGGGCATTGTCGGTAAGAAAATGGTGCGGGTGCATGTGAAGCACACCACCCTTGAATCAACTAGATGTTTAGTTTTCAGATGTGTCTAGGTCTTGTGGATTTTTCTACATGGCAGTGTCCCAAAGTCAAAAAAGTGCAGCCCTCACCATTCCAATTGGGAAGGTTTTGAGAGTTACAAAGCTCTCATGGCCCAAATGTAAAATCAAAACCCAAAATAATCAAATGTCCTCTTGCTTGCCATGGGATAAGATGTTTTAGTGTGCGGGGGGAGAGCTGAAAGACTATTACCCCCTTCAGTTGGGGGTGGGGGCATAACCAGGCCCATACTGGTTGGTAGCCACCACCCCACTATTTTTTTTAATTTTTATTCCCTGGCATCTAGTAGACTTTCTGCCCCCCCCCCCCCTGGGTGTAGATCGGGGGTAATTGCCCAATCTGCCCACTGGTGGGCAGAACAACTTTGGCCACATTTATTTGGGGTGTGGGTATGGCCGTGTCCCCACCCTCTTATTTTAAAAAAAAAATCTTCCCTGGTCTCTGGTGGGCTTTCTGCCCCCCTTGGAGGCAGATGGGCCTTCCAAAAATAGGCCGATCTGCCCCCAAAGGGGGCAGATATGGCCAACAGTAATGTGCCCCCATGGGGAGCAACCCTTGCTCAAGGTGCTGCCCCCCCAAACAAAACACACACACCAATCCCTGGTGTCTAGTGGTTTCTGCTCCCCTTGTGGGAAGATTGGCCTGAGAAAAATAGGCTGATCTGCCCCCTAAATACAATTTACCCCCCAGAGGAGTGACCCTTGCCTAAGGGGTCGCTCCCCATACATAAAAACATAAAGTAAATTTAAAAATATATATATCCCTGGTGTCTATATGTTTCTGCCCCACCTGGGGTCAGATCGGCCTAATTAAGGCCGCCCCACCTGGGGGCAGAAATGGCCTAAAAATGATTTGGCCCCCTGGGGAGCGGCCTTTTCCGCCCCACCTCCCGGTTGGAAGAGAAATGCTAAAGCATTTCTCTTCCAGAGCGATCAGAGGTGACCTCTGATGATGTCAGTGTGCGATTTGCGCGCTGACATCAGCAGACGTCACTGGAGGGGGGCGGGGGGCTCGGGTGGAAGGGGAAGCTTCCATCCCCGACTGTGAGGTGTGAGGCACCCTGGGGGTTAATGGCCTAATCTCTTTACAGAAGGACTCTTCAGGAGACATGAGCATCACATGTTTGACAATCCTCATTCCTCATTTATACATGACGAAACAGGGACTTTGGGGGTCATTCTGACCCTGGCGGTCGGTGATAAAGCGGCGGCCAACCCGCCAACAGGCCGGCGGTCGAAAAAATGCAATTCTGACCCTGGCGGGAACCGCCAACACAGCCCGCCGCATTAACACTCCGACCGCCACGGCGGAACAAACAAACAGCGCGGCGGTCACCGCCAACAGCCAGGCGGCAGACAATGTACCGCCCACCCTATCACGACCCACCAATCCGCCACCTTTTCCGGGGCGGGAGCACCGCCGATAAACACACGGCGGAAACAGACATTTCCAATGGAAAACGCTCACCTCGAGACACTCCACGCGGAATCCGGACAGCATGGAACCCGAATTGAACATCATACCTGCTCTCGTCTACCTGCTCATCTACCACGAGTACGAACTCCGGCGCAGACGTCAACGGTGAGTACTGCACCTACGACACACGGGAGGGGGGAGGAAGAAAGGTTACGGGCATATACATATGTGACCCCCCCATCCCCCCAATATGTACACACCAATGCAGAGCAGGAAGTCACAGTGACACCACACAAACACCCTTAAAAAATACAATGACACAACCAAATTTGCAATAAATTTTCATGTTAAAAAAAAGCACCTGGAAATAATTGAGCAACCGTGAAAAATATTTACAAAAAACAAAAATATATACACATCAGTGTATCACTGAAGTAACAAGTCCTGCACATCCTACGAATCTAACATGTCCGTGGGCCAAGGTTCTGCGAAACAAGGGCAAAGCCCACACATGAGACCTGAGTCCTTTGGAGAGAACACTGCAGGGGCATCCGATGTCAAAACTACAGGCACCTCAGGGGGAAGGGAAGGGGGGGCCACCACAGCCACATGAGTCCACGACGCCAGATCCACGAGGAGCCACCATGCCCACTGTACCATCCTGGGGAGTGCAAAGCCACAGTCTCTCAAGTCTCTGCAGTGGGTGGGTTGCCCACTGTACCATCTTGGGGAGTGCAAAGCCACAGTCTCTCAAGTCTCTGCAGTGGGTGGGTTGCCCACTGGACCATCCTGGGGAGTGCAAAGCCACAGTCTCTCAATGTCTCTACAGTGGGTGGGTTGCCCACTGTACCATCCTGGGGAGTGCAAAGCCACAGTCTCTCAGGTGGATTACAGAGTCCACTGGTCAAGGAGGAGGCATGGTGGGCACAGTGAACCATAAACAGTGCCTGAGACGGCGGGACCCAGCACAGCGGTGCATGACATGGCGATGTCCAGCGGAGCGGTGCTTGACAGGAAGGGTCCAGCGGAGCGGTGCTTGACAGGAAGGGCCCAGCGGAGCGGTGCTTGAGACGGCGGGGCCCAGCGGAGCGGTGCTTGAGACGGCGGGGCCCAGCGGAGCGGTGCTTGACAGGAAGGGCCCAGCGGAGCGGTGCTTGAGACGGCGGGGCCCAGCGGAGCGGTGCTTGACAGGAAGGGCCCAGCGGAGCGGTGCTTGAGACGGCGGGGCCCAGCGGAGCGGTGCTTGAGATGAAGGGCCCAGCGGAGCGGTGCTTGAGACGGCGGGGCCCAGCGGAGCGGTGCTTGACAGGAAGGGCCCAGCGGAGCGGTGCTTGAGACGGCGGGGCCCAGCGGAGCGGTGCTTGACAGGAAGGGCCCAGCGGAGCGGTGCTTGAGACGGCGGGGCCCAGCGGAGCGGTGCTTGAGACGGCGGGGCCCAGCGGAGCGGTGCTTGACAGGAAGGGCCCAGCGGAGCGGTGCTTGAGACGGCGGGGCCCAGCGGAGCAGTGCTTGACAGGAAGGGCCCAGCGGAGCGGTGCTTGAGACGGCGGGGCCCAGCGGAGCGGTGCTTGACAGGAAGGGCCCAGCGGAGCGGTGCTTGACAGGAAGGGCCCAGCGGAGCGGTGCTTGAGACGGCGGGGCCCTCTTCAGCGGTACCTGTCTTCACGGCGGGCCCTCTTCAGCGGTACCTGTCTTCACGGCAGGGCCCTCTTCAGCGGTACCTGTCTGCACGGCGGGGCCCTCTTCAGCGGTGCTCTTCTGCACGGCGGGCCCTGTTCACCGGTGCTCTTCTGCACGGCGGGGCCCTCTTCAGCGGTGCTCTTCTGCACGGCGGGGCCCTCTTCAGCGGTGCTCTTCTGCACGGCGGGGCCCTCTTCAGCGGTACCTGTCTTCACGGCGGGGCCCTCTTCAGCGGTACCTGTCTTCACGGCGGGGCCCTCTTCAGCGGTACCTGTCTTCACGGCGGGGCCCTCTTCAGCGGTGCTCTTGCAGTATGTCAAGGGAGTCATACCTGGCCTGGACACCCTGCTCAGTCGCCCTCCGACCGTGCTGTGTCAGGCCCCTTCGGGGAGTGAGTCCTGGGCCCTTTGGTGTCGTCTCTTGCAGCCGGGATGGGGCTTGTGGGGCCCTCCTGCTCCGCGCTCCTGGTGGTTGTCCTCTCCGCCCTGCTGTCCTTCCGCTCCTTAGATAGGGCTCTCGGGCCCTTGCCTCCCCTGGCTGCTGTGGCCGGTGAAGTGGCCGGAGTCACCTCCTTGGGGGCAGCCGTCTCTGTCCGCTCACGGCGGCCCTTCAATTTCCGGGTCCTCTTGCCTGGGGGGGGGCTGGCTGTCCCCTTGCTGCTCACCGAAGTGTTACTGCCGCCAAAGGGTGGACTCCACATGCCATGCACCACTTGCACTGTAGTAGTTGGGCTGGTGGTGGCTGAGGTGCCCTTGGGACTTTTCCCAGTTGGAGGGGGTGGGTCGGGGGAGGGAAAGAGGTCAAAACTGGAGAGGTAATTTTTCTTGGGACCAAGGTAAGGGGTAGGAGTAGTGGTGAGAGAAGTGGAGGAAGAGGATGTGGTTGTATGAGAGCCAGGTGTGCTGTCCTTGGGTGCAGGTGACTGTGACGTAGGCTGTGGTGAGGTGGTTGGCTGTTGTTTGGGTGTCTGCCTGCGTTTATGTGTCTTGGAAGAGGGGGTGACAGACACAGTGGGAGAGGACACAGGGGACGTGTAAATGCCAGTGGGGGTGGTGACTGCAGGTGTGCGGACTGTAGTGGAGGGTTTGCTGGTGGTGGAAGAACTGGCTGATGTTGGGGTGCATGCAGGTGTGAGTGTAGACGTCACAGGGAGGGAGGAGGGAGACGAGGAGGACGGGGACACAGAGGTGGTAGTGACTGTTGATATGTCTGCATCTGTGTGTTGCTTGGGTGAATGCTTGTGTTTTCTGTGGTGCTTATGTTTGGATGAGCTGGCCTTGGGTGTTGAGGTGTGTGCAGGCTGGTCTGATGGTGTGGATGGGATAGGTTGAGGTACAGGAGACAGAGAAAGGGTGGAGGCAGATAGAAGAGGGAGACTGGAGACAGGGACAATGGCTGCCGTCAGTGCTGAGGCCAGAGCAGTGAACGCTCGTTGATGGGCAGCCTGACCCGAATGAATGCCCTCCAGGTAGGCATTGCTCCGATGCACCTCCCTTTCCACCCCCTGGATGGCATTCAGAAGGGTAGTCTGCCCAACAATGAGCGTCCTCACCAGGTCAATGAGCTCCGCACTGAGGGCAGCAGGGGTAACAGAGGCAGGGGCTGAGGTGCCTGGGGCGAAGGAGACGCGCGCCTTCCTGGCCGAGCGGCCACGGAGCGAAGACTGAGGGGCTGCTGGGAGGGCGGTGCTGGTGCGCTGGGTGGCGGCTGTACCTGTTGTTGCGGGGGGCACAGATGGTGCCGCCCCCGCCAGGGAGCTCCCAAACGAGGACGTGTCCGTGTCGCTGGTGTCTCCACCGGCCCCCGTTGTGGTGCTCCCCTCGCCCTCCGGATCACTGGTGCCCTCGGTGTCTGTGTCAGTGCCCACCGGGGCCTGGTGACCTGCAGCTCCCTCCTGCTCCGACGCCAAATCTCCTCCGCCGGATGATGCTAAAACACAAGAAGACAAAGATTTAGGGTGGGGGGAGAAATTAAACAAAGTTGAGTGCATGCCTTAGCAATACCCTTTGCAGAGAGGACAGACACAGGTGCCTCATGCACTAAGTCGCGAACTTGGGGTACACTACTCAGTACCTCTGACTAGGCAAACAGGTCTAGGGACAACACACGCGCACATGGGTGATGCTGGAGCATGGGTAGCTGCACTTGGCACCCTACAGAGGTGGGGGGCGGGGGCACAGGGCCATGCCTAAGGGAGCGGACTACACTACAGAGAGCGCCTGGGCCTAATGTCACCCACAGCCCTCCTCCCCCCCCAGACGCCTCTAATGCGCATACAGATGGGAGAATGTGCAGATACTCACCCCCTTGTGTCTGCTGTGCTGTCCTCAAGCGCCCATCCAAATTAGGGTAGGCCACCGCCAGGATCCGGGACATCAGGGGGGTCATGGTGCGACTGGCACCCCTCCTAGGTCGGGAGGCCATCCCCAGCAGTGTTTCTGCGGTCTTCCTCGTTCCGCGGCGGATGTCCTCCCACCTCTTGCGGCAGTGGGTGCCCCGTCTGTTGTGGACCCCCAAGTTCCGGACTTCCTCGGCGATGGCACGCCAAATATCGATCTTCTGGTGGGCGCTCACCTGTTTGACATGTACAGGGTGGGAAAGAGAAACCGTCACATATCTGCATGTTTGGAGTACATGCCCCCCCTCCCCAACCTTGTCATGGTTCCCATTCTCTCATCTGTCGTGCGTTGCACTCCCCATTCCCTCCACACCCCACCAACTTACATCCCCCCCCCCTCCACACAGGCATAACCCATTCAATGTGCACTGAGTGTACTCACCTGTTGGTCTGGAGGACCGTAGAGTTGCGCATACTGGGGGAGGACCCCGTCCACGAGCTTCTCCAACTCTTCTGAACTGAAGGCGGGGGCCCTTTCCCCAGTCGCAGCAGCCATTGTCACTTCCAGACCGAGTTCACAGCAGCACTTGCAGTATAGGTCCTCTCCTGTGGATGATCAGGTCTCGAATGATTGAGCTGATAGAAAATGGCGGTCACGCCCACGGCGGTGCGTACCGCGGCGGTGCGTCCCGCGACCGCCGGCGCACATCGTCTTTGGCTCCTGAAACCCATAGGCTTCAATGTTAACCAATGCGTCTTCGCACAGCGGTCTTCGACCGCCTACCGCCACGGTGCGCCCCGCCAGCGCAGTGACCTCACATCCCATTGTCCCACTTCACAGGTCAGGCATCGGCCATTTCAAGGGCCCACATGGCTTAATTTCTAATGCGTCACACAGGACTAGGCCTTGCAATGGCACACATACAAACATATCAAACCATACATTTACCTGTACTGTGCAAGCTGTGTTGTACGTACCTGTGAGTGGATTGACTCTGTACTCCATATTCTCCTTCCTAGGCACCGTCCGCTGGGACTAGCGATGAGAAGGAGGAATCCTCGCGTGTACCGGCCGCTGGTGGACCTGTCGACAATGGAAGAACGCCATATAATACTACGATACCGACTTGACCGTGCCTCCATCCATGAACTGTGTGCCCAGCTGGAGCCAGCCCTGATGTCCCCCATCCGCCAACCCACAGGAATTCCCCCTCTGGTGCAGGTTCTGTCAGTCCTCCATTTCTTTGCAACTGGCTCATTCCAGACAACAGTGGCCATGTCATCTGGGATGTCTCAGCCTATGTTTTCCAAGATCTTATCCAGAGTGTTGTCTGCCCTGATGAAACTCATGCGGAGCTACATCATTTTCCCAGAGGAGGGTGATTTGCCTACAGTGAAAGCTGATTTCTATGCCCTTGGACACATCCCCAACATCATTGGTGCAATTGATGGAACCCATGTGGCTTTAGTCCCCCCAAATGACGATGAACAGGTGTACAGGAACAGGAAGAATTACCATTCAATGAATATCCAGGTGGTCTGTTTGGCTGACCAGTACATCTCCCATGTGAATGCCAAGTTCCCTGGGTCAGTGCATGACGCGTATGTGATGCGAAATAGCAGCATTCCCTATGTGATGGAACAGCTACAGAGACAGCGTGTGTGGCTAATAGGTGACTCTGGTTACCTCAACCTGCCGTGGCTATTGACCCCAGTGAGGAATCCCAGGACCAGGGCAGAGGAACGGTACAATGAGGCCCATGGGCGTACTAGGAGGGTGATTGAGCGGACCTTCGGGCTCCTGAAGGCCAGATTTAGGTGCCTGCATATGACAGGTGGATCCCTAATGTACTCACCAAAGAAGGTGTGCCATATCATCGTGGCATGCTGTATGCTCCACAACCTGGCTTTGCGACGCCAGGTGCCTTTCCTGCAGGAGGATGGTCCAGATGGTGGTGTTGTAGAAGCCGTGGAGCCTGTGGAGAGTGAAGAGGAGGAAGACTCTGAGGACGACACAGACTATAGGGACAGAGTGATACAACAGTATTTCCAGTAACACCCAGGTAAGAATCACCCACGCCATTTCACAATTGCTTATAGCCTCCTGCATCTGTACTTTCTGTAGTTCCCCACAGATGTTTTTCATTAATTTTTGCCTTTCCCTTCCCTTCTCAGTGCTGTCTGACTCAGTACCTGACTTCTGCTTGGTTCGCACATGAAATACAGCGTATTGACATTGGTATGTTGTCATGACTAATTGACAGAACAGAAATTGAACAGTAATATGTAATACATTTGTTAATAATACAGCATGACTCAAAACAGATTTGTGTGCAAAATGTGATTTATTTACAGTGCTAGATATCGGTACATGTGATTCTAAGGGTGATGGGTGGGGGTGGAGGAATATCCTTGGCAGAGTCCAGTTCTCAGTCTCACAGGTGCATTGTTCTTTTGCCTGTGGAAGGATGGAGCATAGGCAGTTCATGGTTGGACAGGGTGGCAATGTGGGACAGTGGGAAGACTTGAGGGGGTATGTCCTGCTGGCGGGGGTCTTGACATCCTACTCTGTCTTTTTTTTTGGTCTCAGGCTCCTCTTACGGGGTGGTTGTTCTTCAGCAGGAGGTGGGGTTCTGGGGGGCTGTCGAGGTGTTGGGACCTCCTGTCCACTAGCGCCGGCGGAGGTGGTAGGCTGTTCCTGGTCCGGCCTAGTGACAGGGGCCCTGTGTGGTGCACCATGGTCCCGCAATGCGTCCTCTATCCTGTGGAGGGCCAGGACGATGGTCCCCATTGCGGTCCCGATGATTCTCAGCTCCTCCCTGAACCCCATGTAGCGTTCTTCCTGCTGTGCCTGGATCTCAGTGAACCTGGCCAGTACCGTCGCCATCGTTTCTTGGGAGTGGTGGTATGCCCCCATGATGGTGGTGAGGGCCTCTTGGAGAGTGGGTTCCCTGGGCCTCTCCTCCCCCCCCTGTCGCACAGCAGCCCTCCGAGCTGCCCGGTTTCCCCCGGCCTCTGTCCCCTGGCCGGTGTGCCCGCTACCACTGCCCCCAGGTCCCTGTTGTTGTTGGGGTGTTGGGTTAGCCTGGGTGCCCTGTAGTGGCGGACACACCGCTGATTGAGCTGTCCTAGAGACAGAGGCATGGGCCCGCTGGGTGGGAGCTGTGCTGGTGTTGGCAGAGGGGGTCGGGTCTGGTGTGGCCTGTGGCTGCCTGAGGGGAACCGACTGCCCAGAGGTCCCCGATGGTCCGGGCTGGTCATCAGGTTCACTGTCGACAGAGCTGCTATCCTCAGTGTGGGCCTGTTCCGGGGGTGGGATGGACACTTCTGGACCCTCCTGGCTGGTGTGTTGTCGTTCGGGTCCTGCATGGGGTAAGAGAGTTTTGTTATTGTTTCTGTGTGTACAATAGCGTGCGTGTTATGGGTGCCCTTGTCCCCCAGTGCAGGCATTCCCTTGAGGGAGGTGTTGTGAGGGTAGTTAGGGGGGGGGGGTTAGTGCAGTGGTCATGCTTAGGTGATGGGTGCCCATGATTTGTGTTGGCATGCAGGAGTTGGTGTTGGGATGGGTGGGTTGTGCTGGTGAGACATTGTCAGGGAGGATGTGTGCTGGGGGGTTGGGGGTGAGGGTGGGGGTGTCGGTTGGCATGCTGGTGGGGTGGGGGGGATATAGTAGTTGAGATTGGACTTACCAGAGTCCATTCCTCCGGCTACTCCTGCGAGGCCCTGAGGATGCAGGATGTTCAAGACGTCTTGCTCCCACGATGTGAATTCGGGAGGGGTGGGTGGGGGTCCGCCGCCAGTCTTCTGGACCGCGATGTTGTGCCGGGAGACCATCGATCGGACCTTCCCCCGTAGGTCGTTCCATCTTTTGCGTATGTCCTCCCTATTCCTGGGATGCTGTCCCACCGCGTTGACCCTGTCCACGATCCGCTGCCATAGCTCCGCCTTCCTAGCTATACTGGTGTGCTGCACCTGCGAGCCGAAGAGCTGGGGTTCCACTCTTAGGATTTCCTCCACCATGACCCGGAGTTCTTGGTCAGAAAAGCGTGGGTGCCTTTAGGGTGCCATGGGGTGGTGTGGGTGTGGTGTGGGATGGTGTATGTGATGATAAGTATGTTGGTGAGTGGTGCTTTGTGCTACTATGTGGTGTGTGTGATGGTGTAGTGTGCCTCAGTGTGTCTTGCTTTGAATTGTCTGCTGTGTCTCTCTCTCCTTCTCTCAGTAATTCTGGTCGCAGGGGTTTGTGGGTGATGTGGGTGTGTGTTTTATAGTTGGTTGATTGTGTGGGAGTGGTGTGTGTATGTGTATCAGGTGTGTGTATTTCAAATTGTCCAATGTGGCTGTGTTTTGGTGATGTGTGTGTATTCTGACCGCGGCGGTGTGTACCGCCAATGGAATACCGCGTTTGAATGACCGCCGTGTGGATTCGTGGGTCGTAATGGCATGGGCGTATTTCTGTTGGCGTGACGGTGGAGGTTTGGTCATCTCCAGTTTATCGCTGCCCTCTGATGTGGCGGCCTGCAGTGGAGGACGGAATTTTGGAGGTTTGGCCGTTGTGGGTCAGAATGACCGTGGCGGTTAACCGCGGCCGCGGCGGTGTTATGGCGGTCTTCTGACCGGCGGTAAGGGCCTTTTACCGCCGAGGTCAGAATGACCCCCTTTGTCTTTTCCAATTCACATTTCTAGTTCCAAAGTGTGACTGATCTTGCCCGATGTGCTCCTTAGTTCATATTTGATAGATCATGCAAAAGGAGATGTGTTTGCCTGTAGAAGGGCAAGGAGGAGCAGGGCTCAAAATAATCATAAAAATGTTACTAGACTGCAAGTCTAGTAACTTGAATAATCTACTCGACCTAACTGTATTGTACTTGACCTGTAAACTGGTCTCAAATTGTGTTAACCCAGGCAAATATTTTGTTTTATGGAGCCACCTTTTTCCTCATTATCACATACAAGAGCACCTTCAAATATGCAAGTTCACCATATCTGCTGTACAAAACATTATTTTTTTATTTACTAGATTAAACATTTACTTCATGTAAAATAATATTAAGCCCACATAATCACATGACCCCTGGCTTGCCTCTTAGTTCACTTATAGCATTGTCATCAAGGCAGGGGCAGAAATATTTCCCAGTTCATGTTTGAAAACTCACTTGTAATAAATATATTACTAAAGCATGATGTGATAGTGCACTGTAATTTACAGACGGCACATTTTATATTTAAATGGCTAGAAACTTTCCCACTAACATACAGTTTTACTGATAAAACTATATCACACATAAACAACATTTGTTAATTGGGTTTCAGCAAAAATATTTAACATTTGCACGTCATAAAGTAAAGTGTTGTGAATTTGTTTCACCCTATAAAAATATATATTTTTTTCGTCACATTGAATTACAAAAAGGTACCATCATAACTACTGAAATATATGTTGACATGTTTGTACAGTTCACTTATTATCTATTTCAATGCTGTGTTAGAAAGAAAGCCTGAAATCTAACAGCCTTTCATTTTACACTTTTGCACAAGACGACTGTCACACTGTTCACTTTACAAAATCCTCTAACTTCACAGTCAGGAAGGAATAGTAAAGGTAGAAAGACAGACTGACTTTTGACCTCTGTCTGAATTCTGAGCAAATGTGACAAGATAAAAACAAGATTTAAAGACCTATCTATTGCTAATTCATTTTTTGAGTGAACAGAACATCTAATATTTGCCAACTCATCAGAAAGAGCGAAAGAAATACATGTATATTCCATCTCCCATTGTTCTGAAAAAGTATTCTAAGATGAATATATTCCTCTACAAGCCTGACATTCTTTTTCTCAATATACCATAACTTCTTCCCCAGTCATTTCCCAAAGACCATTATTTTGATATTGAGGATAATTGTTTGTTTTAATTTCTCAAGGGGTAATCTTGCATAATTTTTAAGACATGAGTGACAAAACCCAGCCACCAAGATACAGGGGTCATATCCTGTCATGATGCACCTTCGAGCTACTCATTGAGGAATAATTTATGGGCTCACAGCAAGTCGTGTAATTTATTGTAAGGGGATCCAAACTTTCAAAAGCATTTATCTCATGCATAGTTCATTGAAACAACTGCCTATTGATATGTACAAGGGAAAAAGTACCTCCTGCCGTACATTATAAGGATATTGCATGTCACCAATGAATTCCATGATCATATAGTGGACAGAGGCCGAAGGCCAGGTTCCTTTATAAGGTTATTGAAACTCTGAGGTTACTTGTATAATCCTTATCATGTCCTACAGGGAGTACTTTGTCCCACATAATACATAGTCATACCATTACCTTTCCCACAAACCACTTAAAACCTTGGTGTGTAGCTCTTTTATATGAAAGAATGAGAATGTTTGTAAACAAGAATAACAAAAATAAAACTTCCAGTGTTAATTAAACACACCAAAAACTGCCACATATTGCCTTGAGCCAGACTGCCCTATGTGTTATGCCATCAAACGGTTCTGAAATGTAGTGATCAAGGTGACAGTTGATCGGACCTGCCGGGGGGTCCCACTTCCATACTTGGGCACTTGAATAAACCTGCTTTTAAATACTACAACAAATGGGGCCCTCTTTAAAATTGGTAACGAGGATGTGATCAAAAGCACCAAGAATTCATGGAGAATTCTTGCCGGGTTGTAGGAGGCTGGCCTGGCTTGTAGTGGGTACCAAGGGGTACTTACACTCTGTACCAGGTCCAGATATCCCTTATTAGTGTAGAAGAGGTGTTTCTAGCAGCTTAGGCTGATAGAAGGTAGCTATAGCAGAGAAGCTTAGGCTGAACTAGGAGACATTTAAAGCTCCTACTATACCACTGGTGTCATATGCACAATATCATAAGAAAACACAATACACAGATATACTAAAAATAAAGGTACTTTATTTTTATGACAATATGCCAAAAGTATCTCAGTGAGTACCCTCAGTATGAGGATGCCAGATATACACAAGATATATGTACACAATACCAAAAATATGCAGTAATAGCAAAAGGAAGTAATGCAAGCAATGTAAAGTTACAGTAGATTGCAATAGGAGCACATAGGTATAGGGGCAACACAAACCATATACTCCAAAAGTGGAATGCGAATCACAAATGGACCCCAAACCTATGTGAGCTTGTAGGGGGTCGCTGGGACTGTAAGAAAACAGTGAGGATTAGAAAAATAGCCCACCCCAAGACCCTGAAAAGTAGGTGTAAAGTGCACCTATATTCCCCAGAGAGCACAGAAGTCGTGATAGGGGAATTCTGCAAGGAAGACCAACACCAGTAATGCAACCAAAGTGGATTTCCCGACGAGAGTACCTGTGGAACAAGGGGACCAAGTCCAAGAGTCGCGACAAAGTCGAGAGTGGGCAGATGCCCAGGAAATACCAGCTGAGGGTGCAAAGAAGCTGCCACTGGATGGTAGAAGCTGTGGATTCTGCAAGAACGAAGAGGGCTAGAAACTTTTCCTTTGGAGGATGGATGTCCCACTTCGTGAAGAAGCTTGCAGAGGTGTTCCCACACAGAAAGACCGCAAACAAGCCTTGCTAGCTGCAAGGGTCGGGATTAGGGTTTTTGGATGCTGCTGTGGCCCAGGAGGGACCAGGATGTCACCACTTGGATGAGGAGACAGAGGGGTGCCCAGCCAGTCAGGGAGCCCTCACAGAAGCAGACAGCACCCGCAGAAGTACCGGAACAGGCACTTGGAAGAGGAGTGAACTGGAGCCCACCCGAAGACACAAAAGGGAGTCCCACGATGCCAGAGGACAACTCAGAAGGTTGTTCACTGCAGGTTAGAGTGTCAGGGACCCAGGCTTGGCTGTGCATGAAGGAAATCCTGGAAGAGTGCACAGGAGCTGGAGCAGCTTCAAATCACGCGGTACCCAGCAATGCAGTCTAGAGTGGGGAGGCAAGGACTTACCTCCACCAAACTTGGACTGAAGAGTCACTGGACTGTGGGAGTCACTTGGACAGAGTTGCTGAGGTCCAGGCACCACGCTCGTCGTGCTGAGAGGGGACCCAGAGGACCGGTGATGCAGTTGTCTGCGGTTGCAGGGGGAAGATTCCGTCGACCCACAGGAGATTTCTTCAGAGCTCCTGGTGCAAGAAGGAGGCAGGCTACCCCCAGAGCATGCACCACCAGGAAACAGGCGAGAAAGCACAGGATCAGAGATACAAGGTTGCAGTAGTCGTCTTTGCTACTTTGTTGCGGTTTTGCAGGCGTCCTGAGCAGTCAGCGGTCGATCCTTTGGCAGAAGGTGAAGAGAGAGATGCAGAGGAACTCAGATGAGCTCTTGCATTCGTTATCTCAAGAATTCCCCAAAGCAGAGACCCTAAATAGCCAGAAAAGGAGGTTTGGCTACCTAGGAAGGAGGATAGGCTAGCAACACAGGTAAGAGCCTATCAGAAGGAGTCTCTGATGTCACCTGCTGACACTTGCCACTCAGAGCAGTCCAGTGTGCCAGCAGCACCTCTGTTTCCAAGATGGCAGAGGTCTGGAGCACACTGGATGAGCTCTGGGCACCTCCCCTGGGAGGTGCACGTCAGGGGAGTGGTCACTCCCCTTTCCTTTGTCCAGTTTCATGCCAGAGCAGGGCTGGGGGATCCCTGAACCGGTGTAGACTGGCTTATGCAGAGATGAGCACCATCTGTGCCCATCAAAGCATTTCCAGAGGCTGGGGGAGGCTACTCCTCCCCAGCCCTGACCCCTTTTTCCAAAGGGAGAGGGTGTAACACCCTCTCTCTGAAGAAGTCCTTTGTTCTACCTTCCTGGGTCAGGCCTGGCTGGACCCCAGGAGGGCAGAAACCTGTCTGAGGGGTTGGCAGCAGCAGCAGCTGCAGTGAAACCCCGGGAAAGGTAGTTTGGCAGTACCCGGGTCTGTGCTAGAGACTCAGGGGATCATGGAATTGTCTCCCCAAAGCCAGAATGGCATTGGGGTGACAATTCCATGATCTTAGACATGTTACATGGACATGTTACATGGCCATGTTCGTAGTGACCTATGTACAGTGCACGCGTGCCATGGTGTCCCCGCACTCACAAACTCTGGGGAATTTGCCCTGAACGATGTGGGGGCTAGTGCCAGGGTGCCCACACACTAAGTAACTTAGCACCCAACCTTTACCAGGTAAAGGTTAGACATATAGGTGACTTATAAGTTACTTAAGTGCAGTGGTAAATGGCTGTGAAATAACGTGGACGTTATTTCACTCAGGCTGCAGTGGCAGGCCTGTGTAAGAATTGTCAGAGCTCCCTATGGGTGGCAAAAGAAATGCTGCATCCCATAGGGATCTCCTGGAACCCCAAAACCCTGGGTACCTCAGTACCATATACTAGGGAATTATAAGGGTGTTCCAGTATGCCAATGTGAATTGGTGAAATTGGTCACTAGCCTGTTAGTGACAATTTGGAAAGCAGAGAGAGCATAACCACTGAGGTTCTGGTTAGCAGAGCCTCAGTGAGACAGTTAGTCATCACACAGGGAACACATACAGGGCACACTTATGAGCACTGGGGCCCTGGCTGGCAGGGTCCCAGTGACACATACACTAATACAACATATATACAGTGAAATATGGGGGTAACATGCCAGGCAAGATGGTACTTTCCTACACGGGTGTAAACACCCAAGTTTTCCTAAGTGAGGATAATGTTGTGAGGGCGATGGGCGGGTGCCGTATTGTGGCTGACGAGTACTTAAGGATCAAAGCCATACATAATAAAGCTGATATTGAGCAAACCACAAGTCACAGTAAGAAGAGAGAAAGTGGGGGACATTAAAATAAGTTTTGTTCAACAGCATTGTGGGTCAGCTCATCGATCATGAGCTAAATGATGTGCAGAGATTCATGCACTTGAGGAGCTGCACGTGTCAGGGTTGGAGAGGCAGGCATGTGCCGCAGCATCGGTATTGTGTCGGTTGTGAGCACAGATGCACAGAGGTCTGTGCGTGAAGGGTCACCTCATGTCAGAATCAGCGTGGTGTTGGTATTATGCAAGACTGAGATTGTAGTGCGGACGGCGTTAGCTGTTGTCTTCATACCCAATTTAGACACAACAGTTCTTCATTTAAGCAGGCACAACCACTGTCTTTGCGGCATGAGAGCCAGTGACATCATGCTGATGACTTACGTGGGAGGGGCCAACACTGGAACAGGGAAAAAGGGCAACAGTGACCCAGACAGAGCAGCAAAGAGAAAAGAGGTTCTAATGGTATGGTAACAAAAACATAGAAGATGGACTGTGGAAAAATAATTATTTGTAGTGTCATGTAGAAGCAAATCTGTGAAGGATATTGGAAGTGTTAGATATTAAGATATCAGTGACTACTTTTATTTATTTTTTGCTAAAGACTCCAGTGACTATGTTGTTTGCTTTAATTTATTGTGTTTAATACAGTATGGTTGTGCAAGCAGTACCTGCTCCCATGGTGTTATTGCAAGAACCAGGACTTCCTGATATGACTTGGGAGGATTCGAAGGAGTCTTTTAAAACATATTTGGAAGCCATAGGATGGGATGTGTTTGTATCAAAGAGAAAGCTGGCAATGTTAAAACATAATTTAGGTGTGGAGGTTTGGACATTTTTAAAAAACCTTACCTGTGCCCATTAATGATGATGGAGTGTTTATGGAGTAGTGGGGTCAGAAAATAGAGATGGAGTTGAGGATAGGCATGCTTATGCTATGAAGGCTCTAGTATAGAATTGTGGAAAGAAAGTAAGTATTGTGCTGGAATGACACAAGTTCTTCTCTCGCGTCCAGTTAGCTGGTGAATCAATTCAACAATATGGGGCCATATTAACAACTTTGGCAGCTTCATGGAGATTCAGTGAACTGCATGAAGACATCATCAGAGACCAATTGATTAATTGGAAAATAATCCGAAAATACAAGACAAGTTATTGTGGTTAAAAGACCCTCTTTGGAAAAAACTATTAACATTGCAAGGTGGATAGAGAACTTCTCTTGATATGTCCAAGAACTCAGCGAAGGTCAGAATAAAGGTCACCTGAGTGAGAACAAGGGGCGTGAATGTGTTGCAAAATGCAGTATTGAGGAGGAATAAGTCAGTGGGGCAAAATGCACAGAAGGCACAAGGAACACCAAGAATAAAACATTGTTACAGGTGTGGTAGCTGAAGACATTTAGCTGAATCAGCTACTTGTCCTGTGGTAGAGGCTAGATGCTACAGACATATAAAGTTGGGGCAGTTTTCTACAGTGTGCCAAAGCAAAGTAATGCATGAAGACATGAAGACATCATCAGAGACCAATTGATTAATAGGACAAATAATCTGAAAATACAAGAGAAGTTATTGTGGTTAAAGGGCCCTCTTTGGAAAAAACTATTAACATTGCACAATGGATTGAGAACTTCTCTCGATATTTCCTAGAACTCAGCGAAGGTCAGAATAAAGGTCATCTGAGTGAGAATAAGGGACGTGAATGTGTTGTAAAATGCAGTATTGAGGAGGAATAAGTCAGTGGGGCAAAATGCACAGAAGGCACAAGGAACACCAAGAATAAAACATTGTTACAGGTGTGATAGCTGAAGACATTTAGCTGAATCAGCTACTTGTCCTGTGGTAGAAGCTAGATGCTACAGACATAAAAAGATAGTGTATTTTTCTACAGTGTGCCAAAGTAATATTAATGAAGTAGTGAGAAGAGTGAATCTAATTGTGAGGCAGAACAGTGAGATGTTAAGAGGGTATGATGATGTTGATTCAGATGAAGTTGAAGTCATGGTGAGTGAGAATGTTTTCTAAGGAAAAACAAAATTAACATCAAATAGTGACAAGTATCAGTCTGATGCCTACCATTCACAGAAATGCATGTTACTGTTGAATGAATCAGTGGTTCACATGTGGGCAGGTTCTTATCTCTATACACATTGATTGAAAAATCAATTTGGGAAATATTGAAAGAATGTGATTTGTTTCATCCAGATGTGCAACCACAGGGATATTGTGGGGTATAACCTCCTGTAAGGGGATAGTTTGTACCCAACCTAAGATACAAAAACAGGAAAGCTTGGGAAAAAAACATATTGGAGGAGGCTGGCCTGACTTATAGTGGGTACCTGATGGTACTCACACCTTGTGCCAGGTCCAGTTATCCCTTATTAGTAGATTAGAAGTGTTCTAGCAGCTTAGGCTCATAGAGGTAGCTATAGCAGAGCAGCTTAGGCTGAACTAGGAGACATGCAAAGCTCCTACTATGCCACTTATATCATACAGCACTATATCATAAGAAACACAATACTCAGAGTCACTAAAAATAAAGGTACTTTTTTTTTGAGACAATATGCCAAAAGTATCTCAGAGGATATACTGCCTTAGAAAGAAAGTAATATACACAAAATATACACACAAACCAAAATCAGGAAAGTAAAACACTTAGAAAAGTAGTGCAAACACTGTAGAACACAATAGAATGCAATTGGAGAAAATAGGCCTAGGGGCAACACAAACCATATACTCCAAAAGTGGAATGCGAACCACGAATGGGCCCCTGGCCTAGTGTAATGTGTAGAGGGTTGCTGGGAGTGTAAGAAAACACTAAGGGTGTCCAAGATACCCCACCCCAAGACCCTGAAAAGTAGGAGTAAAGTTTCCCTACTACCCCAGAAAGACAGAAAAGTCGAGATAGGGGATTCTGCAAAGACAACAACTGACTGCAAAGCACTGAAGATGGATTCCTGGACCTGATGACCTGCAAAGGAAGGGGACCAAGTCCAAGAGTCACGCAAGTGTCCAGGGGGGGCAGGAGCCCACTAAACCCCAGATGAAGGTGCAAAAGAGCTGCCTCCGGGTGGAAGAAGCCAAAGATTCTGCAACAACGGAAAGTGCCAGGAACTTCTCAGTTGGTCAGAAGATGTCCCACGGTGTGCTGGAAGATGCAAAGTTGTTTCTATGCAGAAAGACCGCAAACATGCCTTGCTATCTGCAAGAGTTGAGGTTGAAGGTTTTGGATGCTGCCAGGGCCCAGGAAGTACCAGGAGGTTGCCCCTTGGAGGAGGAGACAGCGGGGTGCTCGGCAAGACAGAGAGCCCATGCAGAAGCAGGCAGCACCCGCAGAAGCACCTGAACAGGTATTCAGAAGATCTGAGCACGGCGGTCGTCTCAGCACAACAAAAGAGGGTCCCACGAAGTCGGAGGTCAACTCAGCGAGTTGAGCAATGCAGGAAGGAGTGCTGGGGACCTGGGCTAAGCTGTGTACAAAGGAATCCTTGCAAAAGTGCACAGAAGCCCTAGCAGCTGCAGTTCACACAGTACACAGGATTACTGTCTGGCGTGGGGAGGCAAAGACTTACCTCCACCAAATTTGGACAGAAGGGCCACTGGACTGTCGGGGACACTTGGTTACAGCTCCTGTGTTCCAGGGACCATGCTCGTCAAGATGAGAGGGGACCCAGAGGACCGTGGAGCAGAAGTTTGGTGCCTGCGGTAGCAGGGGGAAGATTCTGTCGACCCACAGGAGATTTCTTATTGGCTTCCAGTGCAGGGTGAAGGCAGACAGCCCTCAGAGCATGCACCACCAGGAAACAGTTGAGAAAGCCGGCAGGATTAGGTGCTACAATGTTGTTGGTAGTCTTCTTGCTACTTTGTTGCGGTTTTGCAGGCGTCCTGGAGCAGTCAGCAGTCGCTCATAGGCAGAAGTCGAAGAGGGAAGTGCAGCGGAACTCTGGTGAGCTCTTGCATTCGTTATCTGACGAGAAACCCACAGGAGAGACCGTAAATAGCCCTCAGAGCAGGATTGGCTACCTAACCAGGTCAGAGCCTATCAGGAGTGGTCTCTGACGTCACCTGCTGTCACTGTGCACTCAGTGGTCTCCATTGTGCCCTCACACCTCTGCATTCAAGATGGCAGAGGTCTGGGACACACTGGAGGAGCTCTGGGCACCACCCCTGGGGTGGTGATGGACAGGGGAGTGGTCACTCCCCTTTCCTTTGTCCAGTTTCACGCCAGAGCAGGGGCTGGGGGCTCCCTGAACCAGTGCAGACTGGTTTATGCAAGGAGGGCACCATCTGTGCCCTTCAAAGCATTTACAGAGGCCAGGAGAGGCTACTTCTCTCAGGACCTTACCACCTATTTCCAAAGGGAGAGGGTGTAACACCCTCTCTCTGAGGAAATCCTTTGTTCTGCTTTCGTGGGACTGAGCTGCCCAGGCCCCAGGGGGCAGAAACCTGTCTGGGGGTTGGCAGCAGCGGTAGCTGCAGAGAAAACCCCAGAGAGCTAGTTTGGCAGGGGGATGCATGGAATTGTCCCCCCAGTATCAGAATGGTATTGGGGTGACAGTTCCATGATCCTAGACATGTTACATGGCCATGTTCAGAGCTACCATTGTGAAGTTACACATAGGTATTGACCTATATGTAGTTCACGTGTGTAATGGTGTCCCCACACTCACAAAGTCCGGGGAAATTGCCCTAAACAATGTGGGGGCACCTTGGCTAGTGCCAGGGAGCCCTCACACTTAGTAACTTTGCACCTAACCTTCACTAAGTGAGGGTTAGACATATAGGTGACTTATAAGTTACTTAAGTGCAGTGTAAAATGGCTGTGAAATAACGTGGACGTTATGTCACTTAGGCTGCAGTGGCAGTCCTGTGTAATAGTTGTCTGAGCTCCCTATGGGTGGCAAAAGAAATGCTGCAGTCTATAGGGATCTCCTGGAACCCCAATACCCTGGGTACCTAGGTACCATATACTAGGGAATTTTAAGGGTGTTCCAGTGTGCCAATCAGAATTGGTATAATTAGTCACTAGCCTGCAGTGACAATTTTAAAAGCAGAGAGAGCATAAACCAGAGGTTCTTGTTAGCAGAGTCTCAGTGATACAGTTAGGCACCACACAGGGAACACATATAGGCCACAAACTTATGAGCACTGGGGTCCTGGCTAGCAGGATCTCAGTGACACATATCAAACACACTGACAACATAGGGTTTCCACAATGAGCACTGGGGCCCTGGCTAGCAGGATCCCAGTGAGACAGTAAAAACACCCTGACATATACTCACAAACAGGCCAAAAGTGGGGGTAACAAGGCTAGAAAGAGGCTACCTTCCTACACATATGTTTTGGAGAAAGGAAAGCCTATACTGGGGTGAAAGGAGCAATGAGCATTGGGAATACAACTTGATTCCAATTACCCCGATTAGGTTTTGCTTATGTCACTGGAAAGATGGAAAGCTGGTTATCCCAAATTATTCGGTCAGGAGTTATAATGTTTACAGAAATTCGTACATTTTACTGTTTTAAAGGCAACTGTAGCTTGATAGTACATAAAGTACAAAATGTTCCATTGGCCTTATGTAAGAAGTTGAGAGATCAGTTGGAGAGATTATGAATAATAGAGCCATTGAATCATCTGAATGGCCCAGTCCCTTTTTCTTGGCAACAAAACCAAATGGAGAATTGAGAATGTGTGTGGATCTGCAAGATCTAAATGATAACATCTGGGTGGATCAGAATCCTTTGCCTCAAATCAGTGAAATGTTATTGTCAATTAGGGAAGCTAACTATTTCACCAGGTTAGACCTGTTGAGTGCATATTATTAGGTAAAGTTGAATTCTGATTCAATGTACCAACTGTCCTTTATCATGCCTGATGGGACTTATCAGTTTGCATGCAGGCCTTTTGGCCTAGTTTCAGCAGCTGCCCTTTTTCAAAGAATCATACGGAGTCTATTGAAGGGTTAAGGAAATTTATTGTTCTTTCAGGATGACATTTTGGTATGAGGCCCTGATAAGGAAAGGGATGATTTGGCCATGGAGAAGGAGCTGGACAAACTAGAGAATTCTGGGATGACCGGGGGATTGATAAATATAAATTTGAACAGGAAGAAAAAGAGTATCTGGGACATACATTGGGACATAAATTGTCAGGGGAAGGTATTTAACCCAAATTGAAGTTGATTGAAGCCATCAAAAGAGCACCTCCCCCAAAAGACTAGCAACAATTGATGTATTTTTTGTGTTTAGCTGACTATTACTAAAAATGTGTGAATCATTTTTCCTAGAAGGTGCATGAGATGAGATCTCTGACAAAAAAGGGCTTAGCATATTAAGGGTCATAGTCATGTCCGGTCGCATTCCCCAATATAAAGGAATCAATTATGAATATGAATGTATTAAAGGTTTTCAGTCCTAATGATAAAACAATTAAAGTGATGGATGCTAGTGGATATGGACTCAGAGCAGTACTTAAGCAAGTGGAAAAGGGGCATGAAAGAACTGTGGCATTTGCTTCACACACTCTCAGGGGTGTGGAGGACACTTATTCCACGGTGGAGAAAGAAGCATTTACTTGTTGGTGGGGGGTGCAATATTTTAGAACTTATGTGTGCAAAACTCAATTTTAATTGAGGACTGATTACAGACCACTATTGGACTTCTTTACCACAAAAGGAGCTCGGAAGGCAACTCCATGAATAGCAAAGTCGTTATACTGATTGTCGCAATACATGTTTAGGATCAAATATGTTCTAGTGTATAAAAACATTAGTGCAGATTGTATGTCTTGTCTATCATTGTGCAACAGTGAACCTGAAGAGGAAGGTGAGTGGATGGTAGCTGAAATGGAGGAAACAAGTAAGGGAGTGTTAAAAATGGGGTTAATGGTTGGTAGTCAGATGGCACTCTGGCCAAGCAGGGACTCTCACTCTAGTCAGGGCGAGGGAGATACTCATTTAAGATAACCCCTGCTCGCCCATGGGTAGCGTGGCACAAGCAGTCAGGCTTATCTCAAAGGCAATGTGTAAAGTATTTGTACCAACACACACAGTAATACAGTAACACCAGTTTACACCTCACCAGTTTAGAAAAATGGCCAATATTTATCTAAATCAAACAAGACCAAAACGATAAAAATCCAACATACACAAGTAAAGTTAAGAAATTTTAGAACAATAGAATCTTACTTCATAGAAAACAATAGAAACGTTGTTGTTACACAAACTACCTGGTTTGTGTCAAAAAAATAAAGCACGCTGGTGAGCGTGCATTGGAAAAGTCAGCGTTGCGTCGATTCCTTACTCCCAAGTGAGGCGGTGCATCATTTCTTCTGTGGTCGGGTAGGCGATGCATCATTTTTCCCTCCCGCAAGAGAGCAATGCGTCGATTTCCGGATGGGGCACCTCGGATCTATGCAGGTTCATGTTGATTTTGATGCCTGGCGACGATGGGTGTGAAATCTGGCCACACGGTGATGGAAAACTGCACTGCGTGGGGTTTCTGTCATTTTCAGCAGCCGCAAGTGGGTGTTGCATCATTTCTCTAGCCATGATGCAGGTGATGTGTCAATTTCCCAGCTGCAATAAAGGTGGTGCATCGATTTCTAAGCCGTGAGGCAGGTGCCGCCTCATTTTTAGAGGCCATGTGCACCTCTAGGGACTTACTAGTAAATCAAATGTGCCAATCATGGAAAAGCCAATTACACATACATTTTACACAAGGAGCACTTGCACTTTAGCACTGTTCGCAGTGGTAAAGTGCTCAAAGTAACAAAACCAGAAAAAACAGAGTTTAACACACAGTCATAACATGGGAAGCAGAGTCAAAAAGACAGGGGAGACTACGCCAAGGATGCCCGGTCTAACAAGGAGCCATTTGGGATGAGGAATTGGGAGATGTTATAAAAGAGGATAAAGAAATGCAGTTAACATTGAAATGTCAGGCCATGAGTCTCTAAATTGTAAGGATAAAGCATAGTTAGGTGAATTTTTACCTGTATGGTCAGAGTTGTCTGTTGTAAATGGCATTGTTAGAAGGAGTGATAGGTTAGATGAACCTGGTTCATTGCAGCAGAGACTACTGAAGCTGTTACATGACGGACACAGGGGTATGTCTGCAATTAAAAGTGGCCAGGCATGGAAAAGCAAATAGAGAGGGTTTCCTATGATTATGTGCCTTGAGCATGCAGTGACAAGCATGGAAAAGCAAATAGAGAGGGTTTCCTATGATTATGTGCCTTGAGCATGCAGTGACAAATCTCAGGTGGGGACAGAAACGTACATAGTGCCAGTTGCTTTTCCCAAAAGGGCCTGGTAGAAAATGGCAATTGATATTTCTGACCATTTGACAGTCTTGGTCCAGAAAGTAGATTTGCCATTGTTATGCTGGACTACTTTCCTAAATGGCCCAATGTTGCTTTTCTGAGGGACGTTAAAGCATCTAGGGTAATTTCTTTCTATGAAGAGATATTTCAGCGAGAAAGCTCTCCCTGTATCATAGTGTCCGATAATGGAACTCAGTTTGAGTCTGAAGAGTTAAAATATTTCCTTAGGAAAGATGTTATTAAGCATTATAAAACTGTGCTGTATTATCCTCGTGAAAATGGACTAGTTGAAAGACTCAAACAAATGTTGGGTGAATGCATACATCTGTCATTGGGTAGAAGTCTGGATTGGAAGAGAGAAGAGAAAAACATGTTGTGGAATTACAGAACAACTCCACATTCTGCTGCTCAGCAAACACCACACAGAGAGTAGCTTGCACCACTGTTTTTCCGACTTGGATGGAAATGTCTTCAAGAAAGGCAAAGGATGACCGTGTGTTAAATCACAGAATAAAGAAATTATAGAACATTATGTGAGAATATATGATGAGAAACTTAAGAAGAGACGGAGAGTTTTTAGAAAGGGAGACTGGATGTGCAGTGGAAGTAACACTAAGAAAGGAAATTCCAAGTTGTCACTTCTAAGTTAGTCACTGAAGCGAAGGGAAATGTAATTCGTGTAGATGATGGTAAATGGTAGAATGTAAGGAAGGTAGTTTTGTGTCATGAAGTAGAACTGGAAGTTTGGGATGAAACCGAAAAGTGTGACGTTGACTTTGGTACTTACAAGGGGGACAGAATAAAGCCCTACATTACATCAAGACCTTACCAGCTTGCATCGAAGGAGGGCCACGCACTTCCAGGCCCAGACTCCACCGCAGCAGGATACCACTAGCATGGACATAAAACTCGCCCGCACTTCCCGCAGTGTGGGACGCTCACCAGCTCGCATCGAAGGGGGGCCGCCCACTTCCAACCCCTGACTCCACTGCGGCAGGGCGCTGCTAGCACGGACCTGTGCACCTGGAGGTGCATAAAACTTGCCCGCACTTCCCGAGGCGCCAAAATGGGCCCGTCTTAGCCCGTTAGAGAACTTTAGAGGCTGGGCTGGGCCCACGCTCTTTAGTTTTTATTTTTTTATGCTCAATTCTGTACTATTTGCGCCATAGGTACTTTCAACTCTAACCCTTTTGAGGAAGTTGAGGCATAATGGGGAAAAGGAAAGTGAGTACAGGCTCTACGCCCACCACTGAATGTCACCCCCAGCCCCATTGATAATTTTTTGGTACGCACAGTGGATGTGGTGTCAAATTAAATTAAGTTGGCAGAACGCCGCCTTTCTTTTGTAGTGAGTACATTGAATCCAGGCCCCCCAGTAAGTCCTTGAGCCCTGTTGTTATATGTAATACTGGTTCTGCCAAAAGTACATCGCATGATATCTCTTCTCTGGCTCCAGCTTCTTCTTCGAACTTAGATGGAGCCGATATTGGAAATTTAGTGGGGGAAGTAGGCCAGAATGCAGCTTGGTGCCTTGCTGCTCTAGATGCCCTGAGTAGCTCTCTTTAGTCTGGCCCACTACCAAAAAGGCGAAGGAGGGTTGCTAAGTTAAAACCTAAACCAGCCTCAAAATTACAGCTCCTCAACCCTGACACCCCAGTTAGCCCTGTGCCTTTACACACCCTAAACACTGATTCTTGTGCACTGATGAAGATCTGGTTAAATGACTTACTGGACTCTAAGCTGCAACAAATACACAGTCGACTAGCTTGCTAGAAACCAGTTTGGGCAATTTAATCTCTATGGCAGAGAAGGGCCCAGTGCAAGCATGGCCCGTAGCAACCCAGTCAAGGGCCTCTGATTGCCCCCCCCACTAGGGTGACGGCCCCGGGAACTAATCGCCCTCTTAGAGCAGACGCACAGAGCCCCGCTTCAGGCCTACCTAATGGGGGCAGAGAAAGCGGAACAGCAAATCAGCTGACCACTATCTCTGCCAACTCCCATACACAGGAATCTACTTTTCAAACTACAAATAAAATGTTACATTCTGGCAGCCAGAGTAGACAGCAACGGGCTGAGCACACCCCTCCCCAGCTCCTGGTCATAGATTTGCCACCAGCTTCATTCCCATTTGTGGTTATCTTGGACAATGTGCCTAGGCCTCAAGGTGCCATAATGGAATCTACTTCAGCTCTTAAAAATAAAGTCATTTTCTGGTGAAACAAAAATGTAAGCTGTAAGTGGGACTTTTTTAAAGAGATCTTGTTAGTTCGCCTGGTGGGAGGCATAGGCCCATTAAGGAGGCAATCACCTCGTAATCATCAACTTTTGTGATCCCAGTGCTCCTTGGGAAGTTTTAGCGCTCGCAGAAGCCAAAATGGTGAGGCTTAAGCAGATCAGAATCCTACCAATGGGCTTTTTTTATAAACATATAGTCCTTATGGGAGATTCTGTCAACAATCAAACTTCTCACCATGTTTCCGTACGGGGCATAGGGAGTCGTTCCCATCCTACCCATCTCCCACTCAGTAACCATTATTCAGTTTTGAATGAATTAGAAGATGTGGACTGACAATCACCTGCAATTTCAAATGTGCCCAGGGGAGCCGCTGAGGGGGGGAAGCTGGTGGAGGAGGAGGAATATATCATCGCCACACCGACTGGGTATGAGACTAGTCCATCTGTAAATGCCTCCGGGTAATTGGCCATTTTGCCATCTAATCCGCTTTTACCAACTAGTAAGATACTCCATTGGAATGTGGCTGGTTTGGCCTCAAAGTTAGAGGTTGAGGGCTGGTGGTTTAAAACAAACTTTGATATTATTTTTATGCAGGAAACCTGGACGGTTTCAGAACTGGTTCTTTATGGGTACACCAGTTTTTGCAACTTTGCCACCCCCTCACCCTCTGGTCGTGCTAAAGGGAGTTTGGCAGCATGGGTCAATGTTAATATTGGGTACAGGGTCCTACCAATAGTAATAGAGTTAGGTGGGATTCAGGTATTTGAAGTGAGCTGGGCCGGTAAGTTAAGAATTGTTATGGTGAACTATTATAATAACGATTTTACATCTACTAACCATTCCATATTTCAAGACCTCTCTTTATTTATTACCTCTTTGGTCGATAGAGCTCAGGTGAAAGGTGGGCCCTTTAACATACTCCTGGCAGGGGATTTTAAAGCAAAATTGGGAGATACATAATTTCTAGTGGACTCCCCTTTTGATCCTGTTAGTTGCAAAGTAGAAGAAATGGTTTGAACTCGAAGGGGCAGCACTTATACGCCTTCCTCTTGGCAGACGATTTGGTTAGACCTATATTTAGCTCAGATACTATGGTGGTGCCGACCTTTACGGGGTGGGGCTGTAGCTCTTCTATTGATTACGTATTTGTTTCTCAGAACCTTTTAGCCCCAATTTATGAGACAGAAGTGATTCCATCAGTCTTAGTGATCACAACCACCTGGCTCTACACCTCGAAGCACCTTCCCAGGTAGGGCAGAGAGAGTCTGGTTCAAGACACAAATTAGGCCTAAAGGACAATGGCGCTCTGCAGATCTGGCGTTCATTATGGATCCAGTGCAAAGCGCCTGTTCATCCATGCCAATATTATGCCAAGTGGGCAGTGGTGATCCTGCCAATTCTTTGGCAGGCTTTGTTGAGCTTTTGTCTCATATTAGGGACCTCATGAGCAGACCAATTAAAAATGGCACCATGACTGGCTGCTCATGGTTTGACAGATCATGTAGGACAGCTAATGCCTCCCTGCGTCAGGCGCTTAGTCAAATTCCTAGAGATAAGGCTACAGTCATCGCCTGTAGAAAGGCATATGCCCAGGCCCTGAAACAGCGGAAGGCAAAAGTTAAGGTACAGCAATGGAAAAATATAGTGGTAGCATGCCAAAAGAAGAACTCCCAGGCTTTTTGGCGGGTAGTGCGGGCTGGTCTTTCAAATGGTAAATCCCCAGAAGTTGTTACATTGAATATCCCCCTGAAGCTTGGTGCGACCATTTTCTGGTATCTATGTGGCTGATGAGGTAAGGGACAATTCTGCGCAGGTGACTCTGCCTTTGAACCTGAGTTCCACCTTTTTGGACTCTGAAGTTTTAAAGGCCATTCCTGATAGCCTCCCCAATAAGGCCCCTGGCCCGGTTGAGATCCTGATGGATCTCTTTATAAAATATCCAGAATTTTGTGCCGCCCTTTTAACAAAGAATTTTAATATGGTATGTAGAGTTGGCCTCCTTACATCTTGGTGAACTTTTGTAGTGGTTCCAATTTTTAAAAAGAGCAATATTTTGGATCCTAGGTGTTATCGACCAGACATGCTGCTTGACTCCTCTTCAAAATTAATGGGGCGGGTAGTGTTGGAACGCTTGATCTCTTGGCTGCAGGAGAAAAAAATTCTGCTCCAGGCCCAATATGGATTTAGGAAAGGTCTGGGCACTATTGAACAGTGCCTTAACTTCTACCTCCTTAAGGCCAAGTATAAGTATGTGAAGGGTGGGTCTATTCACTTAGCCTTTATGGACCTATTGAGCGCATTCAACTGTGTCAATAGGGAAATACTCTCTAGGCAATTTTATCATCCATGGGTCTTGATGGTGGTCTCCTAAGACCAGGGCCAGAGGACAAAAGTAAGGTGTGGGCCAAATGGCGAGACCACCTCTCCTTTTGGTGTCATTCGTGGTGTATGGTAGGGGTGTGTTCTTGCCCCTATCTTATTTCTCCTATATATTAAAGATCTAGAGAAAACCCTGGTCTCCACAGGAGCTGATGTCACCCACATCCATACTATTCCAGCTCTATTATACACGGATGAAGCAGTCTTACTGGCGAGGACAGCAAATGAGCTCAAACAGCTAGTTTGAGTTTGTTGAGTTCATGAAAAATGTGGACTTCGAAACCAACTGTTCAAAGATCTTTGGAATGGTCTGTGGCCCCAAAAATACTAAGACACGCCCTATGCACATAGGAGGATGTACCATGACAAAAGTAGGCTCCTTTTCATACTTGGGGTTAGAATTTGATGAAGCATGTAGCTGGCGCCCCTGCCTGAAAAATAGGGTCTCATGCTTTTTGCACACAGTAGGCATCACCTACTCCCTAGCTGCTAATATAGGGAGAAAGCCAGTTGCCCCCATACTGGAGGTGTATAATAGAAAATGTTTGCCGGCTGTGACCTATGGTATGGAGCTATAAAGATGTAGGGAGCCTTCAGGTAGAGGAATATCGGTTTTGCTGCCGGCTGCTGGGCACCTCGCCCTCCACACCACACTTTTCTGTTCACCAGGAACTTGGTCTTGAATACTTACAGGATAAAATCAGCGTTGCACTGCTGGAGCTATGGTGCGCGATTTGGCTTAACAAGGAAGCTGTCCTCAGTCAGCTGATTATTAAGGACTGTCTCGCTAGTAATCTTGCCTGCTCAATTTCGTGGTTGAAATATATTAAGGGCTCTCTGACCGATGTGGGTTGCCCATATTTGTTCGAGAATCCGCATCTTATTACTAAAAAAAGATAAATCGTGGGTATGTGATCGCTTTCTTGAGCTCAGACAGGCGGCCCGAGAGACAAACGAAGTGAGCATGGCAACTGTTAAGGATTATTGTGTGGCTTAAATGTCCGTGGGCCCAGCCTCTTATTTAGCGTTTGTCCATAATGCGTATGAGCAAATGCTCTTAACCCGCTTTAGATTGGGGTCTCTTCATTGGATGCTGTACTTTTCTCAAAGACAGTTTTCCTCTAGTGTTATTTGCACCTGCCCCTGTGATGAGCACTCACCACAAATGCTGTTGCACTTTATGTTTTTTTTAAAGTAGTATGAGTCCTTTAGAAAATTGTATTTGGTACTGCTGTAATGAAAACAAAACTTCACTAATTGTAAGGTCGCCTTGCTCTTCCTTCACCAGTTAAATGATTATGATGTATGCTGCTCAGTGGGCCACTTCCTGAAAGGAATGGTGGCCTGGCTTAAGAAGTTGTTGTTTAAATAACAAGATGGGATGATTCGTTTTTTTAAGGAGGGGGCCTTGCCTGTTCTAATGAAATTTGTATTTTATGTAACTTTTTTATGATTTATTTATTTGATCGAGTAAAGATTATTCATACATCAAGACCTTTGAAATTAAATGATTATGTATGTGATCGGTGAAGTTAATTTATGGTGATATTTTCATGCTTATTTTTTCTTCTTTTCTCAATTCAAAATTAATTGATGACAGTTAAGAAATAGTCTTAATGTATCTGAGTTATTTAATAGTTGTATTATTCTTAGTGAAATGTTAATCTATCGTTCCCTCAAGGGAGGGAATGTGTTACATATTGCCTTGTGACAGACTGTTCTATATGTTATGCCATCAAAGGGTTTTGGAATGTGGAGATCAAGGTGATGGTTGATTGAACCTGCTGAGGTGTTGCACAAAAATTCCCTTTTTAACAGTGTAATCTATTGCAATAGAGCAGAAGAAAGAAAAGCAACATTCTGTTTTTGTGTCTTTGAGTAGCTGCTTCAATTACGCTCCGTGATGTGACCTGCCTTTCGCCTAGGCTGCTGGCTCTGGCAGCAAGCATTGGTCAACAGAACTCAACTGTAATCACTTATAATAGTCCATTCAATTTAATAATTTTAGTCAGTTATGTAAATATGAACCACGTAATTAAAATACAGTCATATGCAACAAATCACAAATAAAAATAAAATACATTAAATACAAAATAAAATAGACTAAAACAGTGCATTCTGTCTTAAGGTTACAGATCACACTTAATACATAAAACAAACATATTCCACCTTAAAACAGACATTACAATTGGTGCAGCTCATCACAGCAATAGTGCAAGAGATATTTATCTAACAAGAACAAACACAGTGACATACATAGATAACTAACAATCATCATAAAAGCTACCCAAGCGAATTCCTTTCCTTTAACACCGGCCTCAGGAAAGTATATCCAGTAAACACAATTTCCTCTGAGGCCAGGGATTGCAAAAAGTGCAGTGCTTCTGTACAATGCCATGGCCCACGGGGAAAACATGGGATCTGCAGTTGGAAAAAATGGTACAAAAGAACACTACAAGTAAAGTACTCTGTGCTGACTTCTGGTCACACGGACATGGTAGAAGATCATGTGACCAATCATTACTCCAGGGGAAGGTGACTAATCTATGAAATAGGATGAGTCAAAACCTGAGGATGATAAAGTGCTGATAGTGCTGTACGTTGTATAACAAGAATGCTTGAATGTTCCTAAGTGGCTTGAGCTGCAAATATAACGCAACAGAAGAGGACTCAGTTACCTTTGATCACCTCTTTTCTTCTCAGTGAGTGTAGAACATGGACCTGAACATTTTTTTATCCACTATTAAAAGACTGTGAGATGGGTCATCAAACAAGTCTTGCCTACCTAAGGCCACAGCCATGTCCCTGATACCCCTCAACCAGGAGATCTCTAAGCCCAGGGACAGAGACAGACAGTCCTTAAATAACATTCTGTTCGAAATTAAAGCCTCTTTCGTTCAAACCCTGTGCCACAACATTATTAGGTGTGTCCTTAAAGTATCTTCAGGATATAAAAGCCCTAGCCTCCCTATGACAAATAAAATTCATAGTAGACTGTGGGAGGGTTGTCAGTAAGCAGCGAGTACATTTATTTTCTGTAACCTGCAGGGACGGTACTGCGTGTATACCCTAGACCACTGCCCTGTAATTTGCCATACTGACACATTTGATGCAGTAAATGGTCAGGTTGTGAATGAAAGATCTTTTACTCAGTTTGGCAACAAAGGCAAATAGGGTATAATACCCTTGCTAGTTTGTTGTTCCTAACTCCTAGTTGTGAAGCCAGGAAACTCTCTAGTTAAAATTTACACTTAGTTAACTAAAATTGTCTGTGTTTTACCCGGCTAGCATCAATCTCAAAGGTTGGTTTTGTACCCCTGCTATATCCGCAGGATAATACAAAGGACTTAGCAGTGTTAATCCTCATATCAGGCATCTCCTTGAAGAAGGTAAAGGCATCTAAGTGTTGCTGCAGTGTGGCAGGAGTCCTTACCCTTGATGACACCGTCATCAGTGTATCATAACTCAGGTATAGGGCCCTTGCCAATCTGAGGCATGTCTCTGCCTTTCCAGATGGTTAGTGTAGAGGGAGAAGAGGAAAAGTGGAAGGACAAATACCCTTGTCTAAGACTGTGTGAACCCTAAACATCCCAGAACACTCTCCCCTGAGCCTGAACCTAACTGCATCTTTTGAGTCACTGTATATTTCCCTGATAGTATTAATGATTGGTCTGTAGATGCACAGATCTTCCATTATTTCTCACATAGTATTAATGATTGGTCTGTAGATGCCGAGATCTTCCATTATGCCTCACAATTTAGCGTGGGATGTTCAGTCAAATGTGCTAGACAGATTGATAAAACCCAGATGCAGAGTGCCATGCTCGGCAACTGTGTATTTCCCCAAGAGAAGACAAAGGTTGATACACTGATCTTCCATCCCCATCCCTCACCTGAACTTGTGTTGAATATCCAAAAAGGTGTTTTTCTCCTCAGCCCATGGCTTTAGGCAGAAGAGTGGGATACAGCCCAAAACCTTCACAGTAGAGTCCTTTAGGAACATCAGGAGGTAACAACTAGGGTCCTCTTCGTTCCCTTTCCTGAATTTCAGGACAATTAGTGAAGTGGTCCATGATGGGATCCTAGTGGAAGAGCTTACTGCTCTGAAACTGTCGGCTATCAGGTGGGCCCACAAATCTAAGTTATTGTTGAATACATCTAAAGGGACGCTGCCTGGGCTGGGAGCTTTCCACTGGAGCTAGATCTGATAGATTCTATAACTTCTTTCAACGAGGGGCAATATTTAGGGAGGAAATATTCCTTTGTGACAGTTGAAGAGTCTCTGTCACCTCCCATATGTTCATTAGTAGTGTCGACCTCCCCAAAAAAGGTAGTCTACTCATGACCAGATATAGCAGATTCGATCAGAGGGTCACAAGGGCATATAAAGGAATGGTTAATTCATAACATTCCAACCAGCCTTCTGATCGTTCTTTGAGCATGTGTCCTGCAGATCTTCCCAGGCCTTTAATTTAAGGGCATTTTTCCTCTCTGCAATTGCCCTTTTATAGGTCTTCCTACATCGAGCAACTTCGGGGGCCAACCTAGGCTCTTTTTGAAGACAAGCCATTTGCTCTTTGTGGGATCTTGAGCATGCTGCAGCAAACCATCCCCTACCCTTCTCAGACTCTCCATGTGCTGGCCTAAAAAAAAGCTCCCAAGACTGAATCTGGGAGAGAAATTAATGCTCTCTTCATGTTAGCCAGGTCAGCCTTTGCGTCTAAGCAAACTTCTAACAAATTATGATTGCCCTCTTCCACTTAATATGGGTGCCTTTTGTCTTTTGAGAGGAGATACCAGTAACGCTCCTAGTGGGACAAATGATACACACCAGTTAGGATGTCTACAGGTAGCCTTTGGGGAAGGTGACAGCTTATGACCAGGTTGTGTATCAGCTGAGCTCCCACTATATTAACTAAATTGGCAGATGTTATGATAAAGTCAGTTCTGGAGCCTTCACCCTTACCCACAAAAGTATTAGGGAAAAAGCTGTGCATGTGTATTATATTCATTAGAAATACACATTTTAAATGTCATCATCAGACGGTTGATATTACTGCCAAACATATCATGGGATCCATGAACCTATAGGTATCTTGATACAGATACATGGGGGGCAAAGATGAACATTGAAATCAACTCCATTCCCACAGCAAACTCAACTCATTGCCACCTTTTGGTTTAAGGGAATGTAGGAAAATGTCCCTTGTTGCATTTACCCCTCCACCCCCACTTTTTGCCTGATATTGATGCTGACTTGACTGAGAGTGTGCTGGGACCCTGCTAACCAGGCCCCAACACCAGTGTTCTTTCACTAAAAATGTACCATTGTCGCCACAATTGGCACACCCCTGGCACACAGATAAGTCCCTTGTAAAAGGTACCAGTGGTATCAAGGGCCTTGTGGCCAGGGAATGTCCCTAAGGGCTGCAGCATGTGTTGTGCCACACTAAGGGACCCCTCACCTAACACATGCACAGTGCCATTGCAGGTTGTTTGTGTTGGTGGGGAGAAAAAGGCAAAGTCAACATGGCATCCCCCTCAGGGTGCAATGCACACAAAACACTGCCTGTGTCATAGGTACGTCACCCCTCTAGCAGCCCTTAAAGCCCTGAGGCAAGGAGCACTATACCACAGGTGAGGGTGTAGCTGCCTCTGACCCCTAAAACGCCCCAAAATCTTGTATTTAACAGCTCCCTGAACCAAGCTAGTCACATTCCTGATGACCTCACAAGAAGAAGGACTGCTTAGCAGAAACCCCAGCGGGGACTGACTTGACCCCAGCCCTACCGGCCTGTCTCCTGCTTCAGAGAACCTGCAGAGGAAAAGCAACACCTCCTGCAGGTCCAGCGACCTCTGAAAAACATCCAGAGGATTGCCTGCAACACAGAGGATCAAGAACTCCCAAGGACAGCGGCCCTGTCTCAAGAAGAACAGAAGAAGAAACCTCTTTTGAAGGACTCACTCCAGTAGCATGAGTCCTGACCACTCTGTACCCGATGCCCACGGCCCGAGTCCAGGGGGACCAAGCAACCAGAGAGGACCCCCAGGCACGGTGACCAAGTGCCCACCGTGTGTTGACCTTTCCACCCCTCCATGAAGACGCCTGCAGAGGGAATCCAGAGGACCCCCTGACCACAACTGCCCTGGACAAAGATAACCAACGTCAAAGGACCCACTGCACCTGCAGCCCCCAGGCCTTGGAGAAATCGACACCTGGTGCAGCAATGATCAACAGGCAGCTCCAACTGGTGGTGTGCCTGATACACCGCCCTGGACCTCGCCTGCAGCGCCAGAGTGACCCCCGGGATCCCCTCATAGAGTTTCATTGGAAAACCAATGCCCTGTTTGCACCCTGCACCCAGCCGCCCCAGTGCCGCTGAGGGTGTGGGAATGGTGCCTTCTTGGGGACCCTCCAGTGCTCCTCTAATCCCCCCTAGTCTGCCCTCCGAGCTGCAGGTTCTTACTTGCTGGTAGACCGAATTCAGAGTACCTACTGTCTCCATAGGAGTCCACGTCAACATTGCTCAACTGTGACTTTTGCACCCGACTGGCCCTGTGTTGCTGGTGGTGGTTTTTTGGGATTGACTTGAACCCCCAACGGTGGACTACCTATAACCCAGAGACTGGAACTGTAGTTTTGTACTCACCTCTAAAACTGTACTTTATTATCTTCCCCCAGGAACAGTTCTGAAAATTCAGTGTCCACTTTTAAAATAGTTATTCTCTGTTTTCTTAAAAACTGTTTACTTGACTAAAGTGAAACAAAGTTACATTGATGTCTATGCTAAGTACTTACCTGCAACAGTATTTACTTTTGAACTGGGTCTTGTGGTTCTAGTAATAAAGTAACAAAAATATATTTTTCTATATAAAATCCTATTGGTCTGGAGTTAAATCATTGAGTGTGTGCTTTCACTTATTGCTTGTGTGTGTGCAACAAATGCTTAACATTACCCTCTGATAAGCCTAACTGCTCGACCACACTACCAGAAATAGAGCATTAGTAATATCTATTATTGTCTCTGTCAAGCCTCTGGGGAACCCCTGGACTCTGTGTACACTATGGGGGTCATTCTAACCCTGGCGGTCCAAGACCGCCAGGGCTAAAATGACAGGGCACCGCCAACAGGCTGGCGGTGCCCCGCTGGGCATTCTGACCGCGGCGGTTTGACCGCGGTCAGAAGTGGAAAACCGGCGGTCTCCCGCCGGTTTTCCGCTGCCCATTTGAATCCCCCATGGCAGCGCAGCTCGCTGCGCCGCCATGGGGGATTCTGACAGCCCATACCACATCCTGTTTCTGGTGGTTCGCCCGCCAGGAACAGGATGGCGGTATGGGTTGTCGTGGGGCCCCTGGGGGCCCCTGCAGTGCCCATGACAATGGCATGGGCACTGCAGGGGCCCCCGTAAGAGGGCCCCACAAAGAATTTCACTGTCTGCATTGCAGACAGTGAAATTCGCGACGGGTGCCACTGCACCCGTCGCACCTTCCCACTCCGCCGGCTCCATTCGGAGCCGGCGTCCTCGTGGGAAGGTTGTTTTACACTGGGCTGGCGGGCGGCCTTTTGGCGGTCGCCCGCCAGCCCAGTGTAAAACCCAGAATACCCGCAGCGGTCTAATGACCGCAGTGCGGTATTCTGGAGGGGGGAACTCTGGCGGGCGGCCTCCGCCGCCCGCCAGGGTGAGAATCACCCCCTATATCTCTCTTTCATATAGTATATTATATTTTTAATTGTTTATTACATTTGCTTACAACACAGACAGAAACAAGAGCAGAGAGGAAACAAAATAGAAGTCAATGGAGTCTGTCATGGGTGATACAGGTTAAAATGAGAACAATTCCTTAGGAGGGGAGAGAGGGAAGGTCATTACAAAAGGGAGATTGAGGTGAAGGGATACAATGGGGGGAAGGGAGAGTGAGAGGAGTTGAAGAAGAAGGGAGAGGGACACTCATGCAATTATCCAATCAAGAAAAAGTATGCACCAGTAAAGGCAGTCTTCCAATACATCACAGCCGATATAATCATTCCCAATATTACCCATCATGAATAAAGTCTGCAGTGTTCGCCCCCCGGAATGTTACCAGTGAAGATGAGATATCTTGAGGGTGTGAACCAGCAGGCATCAGATCCAAATTGCTTCGCTATTGTTCTTGGCAATCTTCTGTGTCATGTAGTGAGTTAATTGTATGGGATACTCTATGCCTTCCCCAGCACATTGCGACTCTTCCTTTGGCTAGGAGTAGTAACATACCCACCAGTCGCTGTCCCTCTTTAGGAATATCTTTGACAAAACCCAGCAATGCAATCAGCAATGCAATCAGTGGAGTTCGAGTAACCGCATGTCCCATAATGGCTTCAATCACATCAAACACTTCAGACTAAAAACATTGCATTGCACAGCAAGTCCATGCTAAGTGTGGAAAGTGTAGAAAGTCTACTCTGGGTGAAATGCAGCGCAGACAGCGTACATCTGCTCGGAGTCTGAGCAGCCGCTCAGCGGTATAGTACAATCAATGTTGAAACTTAAAATGGATCAGACGTAAACTGTAATTAGGGGAGAGGGTACGAGAGTGGGTGCAGCAGTTTTTCCAGCATTCAGTCAAAATGGGACTACCCATATCAAAGTCTCATGTTTTCCTAGACCGGGAAACTGCCACAGACACAGTTGCCTGCATTGTAAGGCATAATTTCCTACTCAAATGATGCAGGGAAGTGGCGGTGAGCAGCAGTTTTAATGCTTAAAGCGTTTCGGGGGCTTTTTGAAAGGAGTCATGATGTGAGCTGACCACAACACAAAGTTGAAAATAGCTGAGCTTATGTAAAAGGGGGTCAGAAGGTTCTGGTAAGGCTGCTCAGGTTCGATAAAGCTATCATCTGGCTATAGTGCTCCCATACTAGTTAGCTGCATTGTGCAGAGGTGTGAATGCATGCCCTCATCTCTGGTGAGGAGCAGTGCTTTCAAGAATAGGTATGGAGGGAGCAAAAAGGTGATTTACATAAGTTCTGCGCCAGAGTTCATTCCATGACTATGTTGTGCATGCAACCGTGTCTATTTTTGCTCGTGGTCGATGAGGGGGCAAATACAATGCCATGAATACTGGGTATGAATGGACATGCTCGTGCTCCGGGGCTGTGTGTGGTTGATATTGCATGGGATGGACCAGAAATGCGCAAATTGCTCTTGCGCTCCATTATAATAGAAGCCTGTGTCGGGCCGCAAGTCCACCCTGTTTGAAAAGGAGGGTAAGCAACTCTGAGGATACGCTAGGCTGCCTCCGTGCCCAAGCCAGTGTGATCAAACATGAGTGCAGACATTTGCAAATACAGCACGACAAAGGTAAAGGCAATAAAAAAAAACTAAAGGAATTTAGGGAGCACCACCATCTTGGCTATAGCCAACCTTCCTGTGAGTGAGAGTGGTAGTGAGTGCCAGCCCTCTAGTAGTTCTTCTAACCAAGAGATTGCACATCCATAGTTTGCTCTCCACAGCTCATCAAGATCCCTAATAAGCCATATCCCCAAAAAGGGCACAGGTTCCAGAGCCCAGCAGAGTTGAAATGCAGATATGTAGTGAGTGGTAACATCTGTCAATGGGAATATGATAGAATTGGCCCAGTTAATCGTGACTCCCAACAGACCACCGAACTGGACAAATTCCCCAATTACTAACATCTAGGTTGTCCTGCGGATTCCTCACATAAAGGGTGACGACACTTGCATACATTGAAACAAGTATCGCTGTGGGTGTGAACACCAGGCCTCAATGTGTATAGTGCTGTTGTAATTGTGCAGCTAGTGGTTTCATGCCTATAGCAAACAATATAGGCAATCCTGATGGGTGTGCCTTGTCACTGCAAATGTTGTGGAAATGGTCCCATTGATACATAAATGGGCAGTGGGCTTCTAATATAGGAGGTCTATGAGTCGAAGAAACTTAGTGCTAATTCTGAAATGGGCTAATAGCGCAAAAAGAAAAGGCCACTCCAGTGACTCAAATACCTTGGTGGTGTCTAAAAATACAGCAGCGGCCTTACAAGATGGATCAACCATCTGGGTGACAGCAAAATAGGTGCATAAATTATGGGCAGTGGATCTGTCCGGGACAAACCTGGATTGGTCTGGGCAAGTAATGAGCAGCAGGAGTGGCAGCAGTTGGAGGGCAATCAACTTTGTCAGGATTTTATTGTCCATATTTACAATAGAAAGTAGAGGGTAGTAGTTGCATTTGAGCCAATCCATTCCCGGTAGAGGCATAGTCACAATTAGCACCTCGCACGAGGATGGTGGGAGAGCTCCAACCTCGAGAGACTCTGCATACATTTTGAGCAGATGGGGGCTAAGAGCTCTGTAGGCAGCCCCCTGGTGATTTGCACAATATCTTCAACCATGGTGTATCTAAGAAGCACCTGTGTTCATTTTCTAGCCACAGTAATTGAGTCATATTGAAGTATGCTGTATAAATCTCAGTGGATGTAGTGTCTGTGGACGAACAGAGCGAGGTGAAAAAAGAGGTCATTGTCTACTGAACTGCCTCTGTAGCAACTTGCAGACCAGCCTGGTGTTCCTCAAGTTCCACCACATAATCACTGGCCCAGGGCTTACACAAAAGGTAAGCTAATGTCTTCCCCACCCTAATGCCCTACTTATAACGTTGGGTGTGTGCTTTGTGACCAAGATAGCACATCTCTCGCTGCACTGCTTTTCCAAACTGATCAAGCTTAGACCTAATCTGTGCAACAGTGGCCTGGTCCCCTACAGCAAAGTAGTGACATTCAAGGTTGTGCAGTTCTGTCCCTAATGTGGACAACCCGCTTCGTAGTGTCCGCATCTTTGCAATACAGACCCCTCTAATGACCACCTCTAACGTCTCCCAGAGGACAGAGTGGGAGTGAACAGACCCCTTATTACTTTCAAAGTAATCAACTATTGCTTCCCTCAATTCTTCTTGAAATGCTTGGTCTCTGAGAGCACCACTAGGAAGGTGCCAGGTAAACATGCACTGTATGCTTCCAAGGATACGCAGCTCAAGTATGACAGGGACATGATCAGAGAATGTGCACACGCAGTGGTCTAATCGATAGGTGAATGAGTTTACACCTCCTGTGGCAATCCACAAATCAATGTGAGATTAAGTGTTATGTGGAGGAGTTATGCAGTTGCCCTCCCTGTCCAATCCATATCAGACACGACAGAGGTCAACCAAGTGATTGTCTAAAATGAATGAGTGCAACAGTATGGATAAGTTAGGGTGTGGGAGTCTAGTCATGCCACTGCGGTCAATGTTGGGATCAAGTGTAATATTAAAATCCCCACCCCACAAAAGAGCACCTGGACCCAGTGTTCAAGTTAAGCACCATACTTCAGCAAAGAAGTCAGGACAGTCCATATTGGGTCCATACACTGATAAAAGATGAAAAAGGACAGTCATACAGTATACCAGCTAAAAGTATGTAGTGACCTAAAGGATCATATAACGCAATCCGGGTATGCCATGGGAGTCCCTTGTGGATGATGAATACCACCCCCTGACCATAGAGTAGAGTGCAGTATGACATTCACCAAACCATCCAGCCCGCAACCGTCCTGGTGGCCTTGGTGAGGTGTAGATCCTGGAGCATGGGGATATCCACATTTTGGTGTTGCATGTATGCAATAACCTCTCTGACCTGTTCGCATTATTTAAGCCCCGAACATTCCAAGTTAAGCCAAAATGTTTGTTCATCACTGGGCCTGGCGATATAGGGACTGCAGCGAACGTGGAGCCGAGGGGACTGAGGAGCAAAAGATTAGGAATAGGCTTTATGTGTATCAGAAATAAAGGGGAGGGATCGCAGCAAAGGCCACAAGGAGAGTAATCAGTAAAACCCCAAGAATCCTCCTACCTCTCACTCCACCTCCCTAATCGAGCCAGCCAGTGTAAACTCACCCCAATAACATCCCATTGTACATCCCAACAAAGGAGAGCAAAGGAAAAGACAGAGGAGTCATCCCTATGGGCGATCTGGATGCCCAGCATTCCTTGACCCAAAGAGAAAGGTTTAGTGGCCAAAGAAGAGCAGGTTAGAGGGCCAGAGCCCCGGTCGTCAAGGCATTGTCATGTAGTACATACAAACAGGAGGGCAAAAAAGGATTGAAGAACGCAGCAGTCATTGTCACCTAGCTGGGAGTTTGCTGCATTACGTTCTCCTGGTTGGTCATCGCTTCCAGACTTTGGGATTGTTTTCATAAATTTAGCTGCCATCTTGGGGACAGTGAAGAAGTGAAACTTGCCCCGATGTCAGGGCCTCAGCTTGGCAGGGTATATCAGGGAGTAAGTGGTGTCCCTTTTGAGCAGGGAGTATTTTACTGGCAAAACAATTATCCATACAACCTGGACAGCCGGGGTGTGTTCGGGGTATTTAGTGATATTATTGTTCTGATATATAAAGGATTTCCGGTCCTGGCCAGGCAAAGAACTGTATCACAGTCTCTATAATTCAACACTTTAGCTATGATTGGGCAAGCTGGCGCACCCGGTGGAAGCCGTGGGCTGAGGGACCTGTGTGCCCTCTCAACCGCCAGCAAAGCAGAAACTGCTTCACCGAACAATGTCCTCAGCATATTTTCCATACAATCCTCCATGCAACCCAAGGAGGTGGATTCAGGGACTCTGAGAACGTGCAGTTTATTCCTCCTTGATAGCACTTCTAAATCATATTTTTTTAACAATTGACTTCCAGAACATTTTCCATCTGCAAAATCATTTTACTTGTGGTATGCTGTTCATTATCCATATCTGAAGTGCACCACTCCAGTTGGTCAATTCTGCTCTCATGTTCGTCCACCTTCACTTTAAAGCGAGCCATTCTCTTGGTCAGCTGGTCCATTTTGGAGTCAATGGATGTGAGACTATGTTTAAGGTCCAAAAATATTGAACAGATGGTCGACGACTGTGTGTGATCATTGTCTTCAGGGGGGTCTGGGCACAAATCCTCAGGAGGCCTCCCCAAGCTGCCAGCTTGTTTACAGTTCTCAAATGTTTGGCATCGGCCTTCCCCCTCCCCGCGAGTCTTCCAAGACAAAGTGAAAGGTCTACAGTAATGGAGGATCAAGGGAGAGTAGCGTTGGGGTCAGTCCCGCCTCCTTCCACGCAAAGCTTTGGCAGGGAGGGCATGAGCAAGCCAACCACGTCAATGGCTGTGAGCCTCCAGCAGCCTAGAGGTGTTCTGTGGCAGAGTCATGGGCGGCTGTCTTTTGAAGGGGTGGGGGGCACAAAGCTGCCAGGAGTAAAGCACGTCCCTGTAAGGGCCCCACCATACCCCACAGGCCACTAGCGGGGCATGAGTAGGCCAGTCCCAGCAGGTGACACTTGTCAAGGACCTGAGTTTGCAATGCTCCAGTTCCTCTATTTTAGATCGTGGATGCCGTGAGCAGCTGCCACCCAATAGTAGTGACTGTAGGAAGCTTGACTGGCTTGTAGTAAGTACCAAGGGGTACTTACACCTTGCACCAGGCCCAGTTATCCCTTATTAGTGTAGAGGGGTGTCTAGCAGCTTAGGCTGATAGAAAATGGTAGCTTAGCAGAGCAGCTTAGGCTGAACTAGGAGACGAGTGAAGCTCCTACAGTACCACTAGTGTCATATGCACAATATCATAAGAAAACACAATACACAGATATACTAAAAATAAAGGTACTTTATTTTTATGACAATATGCCAAAAGTATCTCAGTGAGTACCCTCAGTATGAGGATAGCAAATATACACAAGATATATGTACACAATACCAAAATATGCAGTAATAGCAATAGAAAACAGTGCAAACAATGTATAGTCACAATAGAATGCAATGGGGGCACATAGGGATAGGGGCAACACAAACCATATACTCTAGAAGTGGAATGCGAACCACAAATGGACCCCAAACCTATGTGACCTTGTAGAGGGTTGCTGGGACTGTAAGAAAACAGTGAGGGTTAGAAAAATAGCCCACCCCAAGACCCTGAAAAGTGGGTGCAAAGTGCACCTAAGTTCCCCAAAGAGCACACAAGTCGTGATAGGGGAATTCTGCAGGAAAGACCAACACCAGCAATACAACAACGATGGATTTCCAGACGAGGGTACCTGTGGAACAAGAGGACCAAGTCCAAAAGTCACGATCAAGTCGGGAGTGGGCAGATGCCCAGGAAATGCCAGCTGTGGATGCAAAGAAGCTGCCACCGGATGGTAGAAGCTGAGGATTCTGCACGAACGACAAGGGCTAGAAACTTCCCCATTGGAGGATGGATGTCCCACATCGTGAAGAGTCGTGCAGAAGTGTTTTCCCGCAGAAATACCGCAAACAAGCCTTGCTAGCTGCAAGGGTCGTGGTTAGGGTTTTTGGATGCTGCTGTGGCCCAGGAGGGACCAGGATGTCGCCAACTGCGTGAGGAGACAGAGGGGGCGCCCAGCAAGAGAAGGAGCCCACTCAAAAGCAGGCAGCACCCGCAGAAGTGCCGGAACAGCACTACGAAGTGGAGTGAATCGGTGCTCACCCGAAGTTGCACAAGAGAGTCCCACGCCGCCGGAGGACAACTCAGGAGGTCGTGCAATGCAGGTTAGAGTGCCGGGGACCCAGGCTTGGCTGTGCACAAAGGAAATCCTCGGTGAGTGCACAGGAGCCGGAGTAGCTGCAAAAGACGCGGTTCTCAGCAATGCAGTCTGGCGTGGGGAGGCAAGGACTTACCTCCACCAAACTTGGACTGAAGAGTCACTGGACTGTGGGAGTCACTTGGACAGAGTTGCTGAGTTCAAGGGACCTCGCTCGTCGTGCTGAGAGGAGACCCAGAGGACCGGTGATGCAGTTCTTTGGTGCCTGCGGTTGCAGGGGGAAGATTCTGTCGACCCACAGGAGATTTCTTCGGAGCTTCTAGTGAAGAGAGGAGGCAGACTACCCCCACAGCATGCACCACCAGGAAAACAGTCGAGAAGGCAGCAGGATCAGCGTTACAAGGCCACAGTAGTCGTCTTTGCTACTTTGTTGCAGTTTTGCAGGCTTCCAGCGCGGTCAGCAGTCGATTCCTTGGCAGAAGGTGAAGAGAGAGATGCAGAGGAACTCTGATGAGCTCTTGCATTCGTTATCTAAGGAATTCCCCAAAGCAGAGACCCTAAATAGCCAGAAAAGGAGGTTTGGCTACCTAGGAGAGAGGATAGGCTAGCAACACCTGAAGGAGCCTATCAGAAGGAGTCTCTGACGTCACCTGCTGGCCCTGGCCACTCAGAGCAGTCCAGTGTGCCAGCAGCACCTCTGTTTCCAAGATGGCAGAGGTCTGGAGTACACTGGAGGAGCTCTGGGCACCTCCCAGTGGAGGTGCAGGTCAGGGGAGTGGTCACTCCCCTTTCCTTTGTCCAGTTTCGCGCCAGAGCAGGGCTGAGGGATCCCTGAACCGGTGTAGACTGGCTTATGCAGAGATGGGCACCATCTGTGCCCATCAAAGCATTTCCAGAGGCTGGGGGAGGCTACTCCTCCCCTGCCTTAACACCTTATTCCAAAGGGAGAGGGTGTAACACCCTCTCTCTGAGGAAGTCCTTTGTTCTGCCTTCCTGGGCCAAGCCTGGCTGGACCCCAGGAGGGCAGAAACGTGTCTGAGGGGTTGGCAGCAGCTGCAGTGAAACCCCTGAAAAGGCAGTTTGGCAGTACCCGGGTCTGTGCTAGAGACCCGGGGAATCATGGGATTGTCTCCCCAATACCAGGATGGCATTGGTGGGGCAATTCCATGATCTTAGACATGTTACATGGCCATATTCGGAGTTACCATTGTGAAGCTACACATAGGTAGTGACCTATATGTAGTGCACGCGTGTAATGGTGTCCCCGCACTCACAAAGTCCGGGGAATTGGCCCTGAACAATGTGGGGGCACCTTGGCTAGTGCCAGGGTGCCCACACACTAAGTAACTTAGCACCCAACCTTTACCAGGTAAAGGTTAGACATATAGGTGACTTATAAGTTACTTAAGTGCAGTGTAAAATGGCTGTGAAATAACGTGGACGTTATTTCACTCAGGCTGCAGTGGCAGGCCTGTGTAAGAATTGTCAGAGCTCCCTATGGGTGGCAAAAGAAATGCTGCAGCCCATAGGGATCTCCTGGAACCCCAATACCCTGGGTACCTCAATACCATATACTAGGGAATTATAAGGGTGTTCCAGTAAGCCAATGTAAATTGATAAAATTGGTCACTAGCCTGTTAGTGACAATTTGGAAAGAAATGAGAGAGCATAACCACTGAGGTTCTGGTTAGCAGAGCCTCAGTGAGACAGTTAGGCATCACACAGGGAACACATACATATAGGTCACAAACTTATGAGCACTGGGGTCCTGGCTAGCAGGGTCCTAGTGACACATAACAAACATACTGAAAACATAGGGTTTTCACTATGAGCACTGGGTCCTGGCTAGCAGGATACCAGTGAGACAGTGAAAACACCCTGACATACACTCACAAACAGGCCAAAAGTGGGGGTAACAAGGCTAGAAAGAGGCTACTTTCTCACAGTGACAGTATCCCTAGTTCGCATAGGAGAAAAGCAGCCTGCCAAAGTAATCAAGTAGTCTTGCCTACACTCCATATGGTGGTTTATTTGTCAACACTGTCTTGATAGTGTTTGTGACGACAAAGAGCCCATGAGGGAGTAAAGCCAGGGTGTCCCCCAAGTTTTACCAGCAGGGCCAGGGACACAAATTTGAGTGCAAGAATGTGGTAAAATTGTATGTCTGCTGCATAAAGGAAGGGTTTGACATTAACCATGGCCACAAAATTTAAATCACCAAGTCTTCCTAGGGCAGCCACACAAAGATTGGATGGCTGCTAGATGGAATGTTTTAAAGGCATTAATGTGATGAGAACAGACTTCACAGCCCATGTTTCCTTAAAACAAAGTATCACAAAAGGACACACAAAATCAGACCAAGTGTGGCTCATGATTTTCCCTCTGATGTTGGCCACTTTCCAAACTAAAAAAGAAAATTTGAGAGCATTGCTGGTAATATTAGCATGGTCACGTATTACATCACAACCACTTAAGAATTGGCTTGGTGCGATATAATCCTTGGCTCGTGAAGACCTTAAATCATATTCCTAGATGCCGTGGGGCTGTAAAATGCCAGGGGCTTGCATGAGGGAAATATAGAAGATGTGCCACCTTTTTTCCTTGTGCTCGGACTGCATTATTATGCAGAGATGGACAAAATCCAGGTAGCACAGGCCACTTTCCACCAGAGTAAATACAGGCAGTGAAGTTACACACAAGAGTGTTCACTTTCTCGTTCCCACCAAGACTTCATGATCGAGCAGGCAGTTGCATGGTTCTCCTCCACAACTTGGTGTGTATGGGAGATTACTTCATGATAGAGTCCCTCTATGTGTATGCTTATGGCTGTCAGGGGTGCAGATCGATGCTTAAAAAAGTCAAATCCGATAGCTCCTCTCAAAATCCCACCATCTTGGGGCATAAGAATTGGTGGCACTTGCTAACAATAGGCTGGGATAACGAGGTGGGAGCACTTGCAGCAGCTCAATATTCCGTGCTGAAAATGTATCCTTGAGATGCCAGACTAGATTGGCTAGGTCCGGTGAGGACCAGGTCGTGATGGTAGTATTTCTCCCTCTCGAATTTGTGTTTTCTCTAACCTCTATTGTCTCCAGGTGTGTAGTGTTAATATGTCTAGTACTTTCCATTGTCCTGAGCAATTTTCAAAATTGTACTACTGTTTAAGATATCGTGTTCACCTCTAGAGACGTAATGCAGGAAAAACTCCAACTTGTTTGTTGTGAATTTGGAGATGCATGTAGGCTTCTACCTTGCCGCTTCTGCTGCCTCAGGTCTGTCTCCCAGCTTTCTTTGTAGATCTAGAATGGTTCCACTTCGAGAAGGATAAACCACTAATGAGTGGGGCCAGTGTTGGTCGATGCACACATGGAATGGCACAGAATCAACATTAAGCAGGGGAGGCTGATGATCCGGTTCTGATTTTGAGTTTGAGCGGATTTCCGATTCCCTTGACAGTTGGATACATGAAGATGTGAGGTCTCCATTCGATAAAACAGAGTTCATAGCTGATACATTAGCAGTGGGCAAGAGTGCTGAGTCACTGGCCCAAACTGTCCAATCGCTGTCATTATCCACCTTTTGTTCAGACTTAGATACTGGGCTGCGTTGGATCATCGAGTATGTTTTTATTTCAGTAGAGGACTGTTTGTTAGATGAAAGGAGAGCAGCAGGGTTACCTGTGGTAGCCCCATTGGTGATAGAATTGGGCTGCAAGGGAGCTTTTTTAAGGTACAAGTTGCTACTAACACTCAGCTTCTGGCTTGCTTTCTGGAGCCTCTTGCATTCCCTTTTCGTGGGTGGCTTCGCAGTAGCTGAATGCTGGCCTACATGCTCTGCCCCATGGATGGTAAGACTACTATTGCCTTCATCTGGGTTGAGGGAGAGTGCGCCTGTAACACCCTTGCTCCTGCTAGTAATGCTGACAGGTGCAGGTTCAGAGAAAGCAAATTGCTCAGGTACTAATCCCTCTGAGGCCTTTATACCATTGGAACCAGCGGTGGGACAAACTGAGCCTGCAGGCGATGAGTGCTCAGAAGTGTCTTTAGGTGGAAAAGAGGTCGGACTGGTCGCCATCCTCTCCTATTGAGCTAAAGCAGAACCAATCTGCAGGCCAGGCATTGATATTCGATTCAGGATAACATCCAACATTTAAGTAACAAGGCAAGAGACTCAATCATACTAGAATGGAGGCAGGAATGCTATGCAGCGGCTGGATATGACTAAACTCTTGTAATCAAACTGTTGAGCCAACAGTTTTGCATTGTTTTCCATGATGTCCACCTGCATATCGAGTTTGTTATAGTGATACAGAGACTGCCTCCAAGTTGTTGAGTAAGACACTCCAGATGTTAGCATCTGCATTATGCCGATGTTTTCCTTTAATCTGGCTGCTGTGAGATTTGTTTGGTGAATTACATTCCTCCCAAAGAGACATTAAATCAGAATGGCACAAAGAACCAATTTTGTGGGCCCTGAGGTTCTTATCTACCAGGGTGCAGCTGGTCGTGCCCTTGAGTGGACTGGTACTCAAGGGTAGGTAGGTCAGTAGGTTTAGCTTGATAGGACTGAAAGGACCAGATGAAAGGAAAAGTTGCTTGTAGTATTATTCCAATCTGTTAATTGATCAAGTGGGCTTTGTGTTATTGAACTTGTCACTTGATGTACCTTAACGTGGTCAGTGGTGTTCTTGATGAGACTGATCATAAAATTTGATAATTTATTCCCTTTGGTGTCACTCACATTCTTAGTCTGTACTTCCAATAATGAGGAAAAAGAGTGGTCAAATGCAATCTTCAAGAGTGGTAAGTTACCATCTGGATGGTCATCTGATGCATGAACCTGGGCAGAGATAGTCAGGGTTGTACAATGTGTGCCAGAAGTACCAGGGAGGACATTTCCCTGTTCATTACTTAAAGATGCAAGGCAGTCGCCAGCTGGAGAACATAAATGTTGCAGGAAGGGGCTTGCAGCCCCACTGTTAAAACTTGGGTTATTTAATTTTAAATAGCCCGCAATCTCAGACCTCCTCTTAGGAGGAGAGGTGAGAAGAGATATGGAGGTGGACTTGGGAACAGAAGAAGGTACTTGGAACAAGGTGTAGCTTTCCAAATCGTCGGTGGAGGTGGATTTATCTTTCCTGCCAGATTTCCTATGTGCTTTTCTGCCGTCCCCCTTTTGGTAATATGATGTCCTGACCCCCAAATTCTCCCTCAGTGCATCATGATTAAACGAAGTCAACAAATTAAAATTAAAGACAGAATTCTAAGATGAGTTGTACACAAAGGTTTCAAAGGTACTCACTGATGGGGCCAAGGTTATGATGTAGCAGCAGACACACAGGTTGCAGCCCCCGCCCCCAGAGGAACAAGCCGCACAGACCCTAGGCCGGCCCCCTCTGCACCTCCTAGGGCCCTGTAGGGACCTTTAGCCTAGGCCCTTTCAGTGTCAGTGTACTGTCTCTACTCAGACAAGCGACACACTGAAACCTTGCTGTGGCACATGCCAACGCCCTGGCAGGGTTGCACAACTTGCCTGCTGTAACTGGCAGACTTGCAGGTATGGGAGAGTGAATGAGCGAACGTTTCAATTAGGTTCCTACCTCCAGTGCTGCCTCAGCCCCCCTTATTTATGGCTCACAAAGTTAAAGGTTCAAAGTGTGTGGTCATGAGCAGCTGCACAGGGTTGTACGCAATATGAGAAGGTGGCTAAGTCTTCTATAAAGCCAGAGGCATTAGCTACGGCTTTATCAGCTAGTCCAGCGATGCCAGGAAGAGCAAGACAGAACGAGACGAAACGCACGGCTGCCAGGTTCCGCCAGGTGAAGGCGAAGACGTCAGATGCAGGGAAGCGCGCCAGTCTCACCTTTCAGGCACCCCCTCGTTCGCTCGATCCTGATTCTGAGCGGTCCACCGCGCGGCCCGCCCCCTTGTGGCGGCTTCGCCGCACTGCCTGCCTCGCCTCCTCTTGCTTCCCTCCTGGCCTCGCCAACATGCAGCGTCTCACTGACATGCCCCTTCGAGATCCTGGACACTCCAACCGCTCTCCGGTTGTGCAGGGTGCCTTGCACTACACTTATAATACTCCATTGTTGACGTCTTTTCTTTATAATTGGCAGCTGAGTGTGTCACTAGTTGCTGTGTACAAAGAAATTCGAGGCGTACATTTATGCAGGGATTACAGAATCCTATATATTATACACATATTAAATATTCAAATTAGCAAAATCTTGGCCCTTGTGTGGCTTTAGAGGGAACCTATAGAGACACGTGAGCTGCCGAAGGTGAGCAACGTTTTTCCTTTCCCCATATTTCACAATAAAGACAACTCTCAGTCTCCATTTTCGATGATCATAGTTAATCTGAGTCTGACCACCACTATACCTGTTCAGGCAAAGGGATTTTAGCTAGGCACTCTAAAAAACCCACTTGGGAGTACTATAAAACAGTAGCGGCGATCTGTTGCGTACATCCATCATTAGTACCTTTCATCTAGTTAGGGAGCCCACATCAACCCACTGAGCCAAATTAACACAGCCTGTAGCTCGCAGCTTACTCCTGAATTCCAGGAGTTGGCATCGCTTACTCTTCATGTCATCAAGATCCAAGACAGTAGTACAACCAAGAGTATGCCACTCCAAATTCCTTGAGAATCATGTCCACTGTGTTTCATGTGAAAACAAGGAATCGTGAGAAAACTCAGTTGTGTATTGATTACTACCACAAGACTTGGAGCTACTTGTTTCATCAACACGGTGCCACTCTACCACTTTCACATGCTTAATGTTGTGAGGGTTTGTACAGTGGGCAATGTATCATCATTCACCGCCTTTGCTCATCTCAGGCTTATCTGAGCATCCTTTGTATATTTTGGTCTCCACTGCCGTCTGCGGGTTATATCTAATTCTGTAGTCCAGTTGGTCACGAGGACTCGGATTTGTAACTACGACCCTCAAACGCCCGTTGCATTGTCTGACAACAGGTGCACGCGGGTTTTTTTCAGAGCCTTTTTCATCATGCATGAATGAATGGCAGTACACCGTGGCGTTGTGAATGTCTGACCTACCGCAATTTCGGGGGGTGCCCCTGGCCACTATAGGCTGGTAATCCCGGTTCCAATAGAACGATAATTTGTTCTTTATGAGTCTCTTTTATCTACAGATCTAATCATAATAATTAGCGCAAGAGGTAGTGAGGAGGGTCAGAAAGGAAAAAGTAAGGAAGGTAAAAAAGAAAGTAATATCGGTCGTTGTAAGGAGCAAAAGCAGTGAAGGTAGGAAAAAGGCTGATAGGAAAGAAGACAAAAAGTAAGGGTGGAAGGAAAGGTGAAAAGAAAGGGAGGTAAAAAGAAGGAAATGAAAAGGGTTGAAAGAGTGAAAGAATGGAGGAAAGAAAGAAGGCAAGGAAGTGTTAAAGACTGATGAGTGAAAGGAGGTAGGTAAAGTGAAGAATGGAAGGATCAATAGCTACACATATGGGTGAAAGGATGAAAGGATGGATGGAAGAGTGAAAGGGTTGTTGGGCGAAGGGATGATAAATGATGGAAGGATTGAGAGATGAAAGGATGAATGGAAGGGTGAAAGAGTGAATGGTTGCTAAGATGGATAGGTGAACGCGCACAAAGTCAGACTCAAGAGTGAAAGGAAGAATGGGTGAAAGTAAGCCTGAAAAATGAATGAAAGGGTGAAAGGTTGGAGTGATGGGAGAAAAGATGGATGTATGCATGTTCGCCTTGTTCAATGAATGGATGGATGGATTGATGGATAGCTAAATGGATACATGGGTGGTAGATGAACAGATATGTGGACTTTTAAATGATAAATTAATAGATAGATGGGTGGATGGAAGGGTGAATGAATGGATGGATGAGTTTACGTGATAGATGAATTGACAAGGGAAATAATTCAGGGGTTGATAGGTTGGATTGAAGCACAAAAGCATCGATGGGTGAAAGGAGGAATGGAAGGATGAAAGGATAATTAGACAATAGGAAGAAGGACAGAAAAGTAAAACGAGATAGGTGAAAGGAAGGCTGGATGAAAGTGTAAAGAAAGTTAATGGAACAGTGCAGAGATGGATGGATGGGAGAAATAGTGGTTGTATGGAAGGATGGATGGATCGATCACAGGGTGAAAAGGTCTACGGAAAGAAGGGTGAAAGGATTGATGGATGGATACATGGATGGAAGCTCTCTCTCTCTGGTCACATGGCGAAGCCCTTTCGAAAGTTCTATGCCTCTAAAGGGATTGTTTTGACTTTATTTTTTTTACAGCCTGTTACAAACTATTAGTGTATTTGTATTGAATGGCTGATCATTTCATGTTTAGGATTAGTTAAAAACATGGCTGTTTTCTGTTTTTTTTCATATTCAGAGACTTTCTTGGTCAGTGGTTTTATCAGTAACCACCGCGATACTATATGACCATCTTTCAATTAGAATTCCCCTCGGAAAATAGCATTATAGAAATTCCCTCGCAAAACCTGCTCCCTGCTACAAAGCAGCAAAGTCTCTGTGAGGGCCAATCATGTACTTGACCAGTGTTCCAATGTCCTCTGTGAGTGTGGGTAAAGCCAGGCAATCATGACTTTATTTGGAATATGTTCTTCGAATCGTCTGAATTGTGTAGGAGTTTTACACTGAGCTTCCTTTGTTGGCTAGGAAAACAGCATAATTTTTCACGAAATATGGCATTTTAAGATGCCTCAACTGCACTCCACAGCTGTTCCTTTGAAGTCACGTGGCTGTGGCTTGTGAGGAGAGGATTGAGGCATAACACGGAATGTCTGTCCGTTCAGCTTTCCTTTTTTAGGGTCAAGCCTGCAGGTGCAGGTGTCTCGCTTTCGAGACTCTGTTGTGTTCAGTAAAGGGCTTGGAGCCCGCCTGTCGCTCACCATCTGTTGGTTTGCGTGGCACTCTTCTTTACAGCTTCATAATTTGTCAAGGCACGCCTGGCATCATTTCCGTTTCTCTGTGTGGAGCAGGGATCAAGCACTAATTGATTCAACTTAATTAGTGCCCGTCCGCTGCTCTTGACGTGATCGAGGTACTATTTGTTCTTTTTATAAACTTCTAGTGTTCTGCAAACAGAAGGCTTGTGACTGCCAAAAACATGCCCAGCAGGACAAACAAAACTGCTAAATTTTATTTTTTAAAGCTAACTTTTTTATTTTGCCAAGTTGGCTTTTCTCAGTTTCCATGCATGTTCTAAATATGCGAGACCTATTGCACTGCAAATGCCTGTTGTCATTTGTGCTTTATGTTATGTTGTTGGCAAGGTTGGTGCATGCAGTTGCTGATTTGTACCCTTGCTCCTTTTGCTGTCTGCTTTATGGGTGCAAATATCTTTCACATGTCAATGATGACATTTCTGTGTGTACTTTTCTCCCATTTACCTTCATAGGAAATTGCTGTTTTCTTTTGTTTTGATTTTCTTGTTAGGGTGTGAAGTTTTTACAATTACTATTGACAGATCCTTTTATGTATTTGTCTCTTTGGCTAATGAATCATGTTTCATTCCTGCAGCATGCGACCTCCCATATTTGGATTCACTGGTTGTATTCACATGCAATTCTTATTTGACGTAATGCTTCAGTATATAATTGTATGTGCATGGGCATCTATATTCATGGAATAACTTGTACGTTTGTCTGCATTTATCAAGAGAGCTGGTTGTACAGGTATTGGGTGTCTAAGAGCTCTTGCTTGTCCATTGGACCACAGTGCGGTGTTTTTATTTGCCATCATTTTGAACTTTCGTGCACGTGCAGAGCAATGAAAGTGTGGTGCTTGGTGAATATGACAATGCCCTTCCAAGACTCATGTAGGGGGACTACTGCAGCTGTCTTGGTATGGGAAGGTATTTACTGGAATTTGGTCATAGCCACGATACACCTGCCATGGTCAAAGGTCAAAGGAGATAGGGGATTATTGCTCATCGATTTGGTGAATGAATGTATGGTTTGCGCATTACTATCTAGTGGTGTGTGTTTAGCTAGCAGTGTTTATGTGTTTGTAGCTGTACGTTGTTGATTTACAATGATAGATCTTTGTTGCTTTGATTTTTTATTTGGACCATGTTCCTATATGATGGGATGTGGTGCTACATGTATTTTAGGTGATGTTGAAGGGTTCCTCACACTTTAATCGCCAGGACGTTTTTCCTTGTGTGCTGTCTTTGAAAGTTAATTTGTAGATATTTTTCCGACTTTTGTTTTATCAATAATCTGGAAGCATGTTCCATATTTAAACTCGATCCTTTTTCAATTACTTGTTTGGATAAGCCTATATACTTTGTTTCAAACCTATATGTTGAGTGGACAGATTAATTACTTCGTGCTGGTTAATTAAAACTTGGAACTTTCAATAGAAGCCAACAGGCACAGATAACCCTCTCCAAAGTACAGCTAGAATAAACTAGCATTTTCTCACCAGCATTTCAGTGGGCTTAAAAATATACAATGATCTTGTTGGAATCACGTGGAACTGGTCAACTGGAATATCCATCTGGAATGACATGATTCTTTGCATTAGCTATTGCAGTGCTTTCAATACATTTACAAGTAGTAACGAATCATCAAGTATTGAGCACTTGATGATTTGAAAAAATGAATATATTTTACTAGTTTTCATCTTTTTTACCATCTTAAGTAGGTATAGATAAAACGTGTTCCTAAAGAGCAAATTGGATCTGGGAAGACTTATGAGGCTTGCCAGTTCAAAAATCACAGAACACGGGCTCTGTGGCCATTGAATCGTAAGGTGATTTTTTACAAACTTCATAATGCACAAAAATGTGATATTTTGTGTGTTTGTGATACTCTAGGACATACATTAAGAAACAAAAAAGGCGTTTAGCATAAGTACTGCAAACAAATATGTAAACTGGATTGAAAATGGCCTGCAGATCATTATGTATATGATTTACCGATGGTTACCATTTAACTTTATGCATTAAAATGAACTAATGAACATGAATACTCTTTTCCTCTACAGTTACCTCACCTTGGCTTTCCCTTTTATACCTGGACTCTCCGCATTGAGGGCTTTCCGGGCTTTAAAAATTATTTCCCTCATTCCAGGTACGTTATTTTCATTTTGTTAATTAAATACATTTGTAAAATATAACTGAAATGATGAGCAATACAAAGATAAATTATCAGTTTTATTAATGCAATGTGTATAGCATATCTTATCTAAATTAGCTCATACAAGAAAACAATGTGACGCACAGCACAAATTAATAATCAACTTTAAGTGATCCCGACAATATTCAATGATAAACTCAATTAGCAATGACAAAAAACTGCTTATGTTTTGCAACCTCCTGTTGTGTGAGAACGTCTTATTGCACCTTGCAATAATACATTAATCACAAAATAAATCATCAGACCTCACTCACAAAATATTTTCCACATGCCAGATATAGTCTTACTTTTTAGAAATTAAGCTGTTCATGTGTGTTAAAGTAGAACAGCTTGCCTGGCATTTGCATTGAAGGACAGGAACATGAGAACAGAACATCATGACTGCAAACGGGAAACTACACCAAATTAACCTTTCTGTGTGACTGTTATGTTATGCCTGTTTTCTGATTTTTATTCCCCAGGCCTGCTTTGCAATGCAGCAGTTTGCACAATGACATGGTACAAATAATATGTGTCTGTATGCATTAAACATATGAAAGCCAGAGCTGTTGTCTTTGCCAGTTCTTGTTTAAATACTTCTCAGTTCTTTCACCAATTTCAGGTGAGCCTGCTCCTTCATATGCTGTAGTTTGTGAAAGTGAAATTGTTGCACTATCTATGTTCAACAATGGAAGGTCATACTAAAAGCTGATACAACTTGCATCTAGAAATTTGTCTGTATGCCTACATCATGCTAGCGATCTTCAGTAATATTTTGCCCATGTCTGAGGTAAAAACTACTAAATCATAAACATTACAATCAGACCAGCATTGACTAGCTCTCAATACTACTCGGCAATATATCCTGCAGTGTTTGGCTGGATTGTGCTTAGGCCTAATGTGCAGAAGAAAATGTTACTGAGAGTAGAATGATAGCTGAGTCTAGTTTCTCAATAGATCAAGGCATCCACTCCATAAACTTGTGTGTGAACTCATCGTCACTGGTTTATATGCAAGTGGGTCCACTTAGGCTTTCATCCTTCAGAGGGCGAAAACACGAATACCATTGAGTTGAGTAATGCTAAGCATTTATTATTCAGTGTCAAAATGCCCCAAGACACGAATATGCATTTTACAGATACATGTTGCAGCAGATTTACAAGAAAATCTGATGATATGAATTTACTTACAGTTATTTTCAAAGTCAATGGTTTATTAAGTGAATGTATAGCTTTAAAATCTGGCATTGTTCTGGCTATTGCTGTTGCTGATCAATGTTTAGCACTCATTTTCTCAACCTACAAGTGACAGTTGGTACTGTTGACAATGGCTCTTTACTCTTATATTCAATCTTTTGTTTAAAGTAATTTATAAGGGCTAGACACTACCATCTAACTACCTCATATCCTCGAGAAATAGGGACAGCAAAAAGCAAGAAGTTTGTGCATGTAGTAACAAAGTATGATAAACGTAACAGAAATTAGTAATTTCTTCTTGATGCTGGGATGATCACTAAGCGTGGTTAAATCATGAGGCATCCAGAACTCATGAGAGGAGACAGAAAACAGACTTAAGTTTATGACCATTTGAAGGAAAGTTAAATGATTTGTAACTAGATAAAATTACATTAAACAAGGTAGAACCAAATTCTTCAGCAAGAGCAGAATGGAGGAGAAGGCTTTTCACCTGGTCCCTAACTTTAGTAAGAGTGCTGTCAATCTGAGGTGAGTTTATCGTGAAAGAATAGATTTTGCCAACTTCTCCTGCCATGTGTGGCTGGGGTTTGGCTTTACGTATGGTAGTAAAATATTATTTTACATTAGAAACACCCTAGAAATTCACTGGTTTAACAAAAGTTAAAGTAATGTTGTAATTAGGTGAAATGTTTAGTAATAACTTAATGGTTTAAACAACAAAAAAAACACAGACTTTCACCAATTATTATAGTTATAGTTATCTCAAGTAACTATAACTTTTGCCCTAAGGTAACTATAACATGAACCCTGGCTATGCACTGCTAATTACCCCACATATGACATCACTCTTGACATGTTCTAACACATAATTGATAGTATCACTGCAACATTTGTGATTAAATTATTGATGAAAAAACAGCAGGGAGCAGTGTTGCAAGTCACAGCCTGACCACAGAGGAAAGGAGGGAAGAGAGATAATTCAGGCTGCAGTTGGCAAGGTTAAACATAGAGGCAGAGGAGAAGAAAGCTGAGAGAGAAGCCAAACTAGCTGAGGCTTCAGCTGAGAGGGCCTTGGCTGAAAACAACTACTTCTGGCTCATCAACTGAGTGTAAAACAGCTGGACCTCAGTAGACAGTCTGAGTCCAGCAGTGATGATGGCAGCATACATCCAGGACCTGCTGGAGACAAAAAGGTTCGTATACCCAAGGATGTAGTGCCAAGTTATTTGGTGGGAGATGACATTGATAAGTGGTTTTTTGCATGTGAAGTTGCACTAAGGGCTCATGGGGTTCTTGAAGAGCAATGAGGTGGGGGTGGGCTTCTGGAAACACCTGCCAATACTTGGGAGGGGCACACTTCTTACATTAGAGGTTGGGTATCTGAACAAGTATGCCCCTATGAAAGCCATTTTGACTGCCAAATTTGGACTGACCCCTGAAAAGTATCGCCAAAGATTCAGGGACAGTACCAAGCTCCCCAATCAAACCTGGGTAGACATTTTTGACTTTTCTAGTAAGCACTGAATGCTGGGTGTGAGGCAGTAAAGTACATGATTACATAGGGTTGTACAATTTAATTCTGAGAGAGCATATGCTCAGTATTTGCTTTACAGAGTTGCACTATCACCTAATTGACAGTAAGCTCACTGATCCGAGGAAGCTTGACAAGGAGGCTGACCCCTGGGATAGCACCAGAGTGTCCAAAAAGGTATCGGGGGGACACCCACAAAGGTGATCAGGGTTCCCAACAAAAGAAAGAGGGAGGGGAAAAACTTAAAAATAAGGAGTTCTCAAAAGGCCCCCAAAAAATTCCCAAGAGAATAGTGGTAACTAGTCCCAGTCTGAGTCTAAAAAGAAAGGGTTCTTTGACAGTAAGACAGGGAGGTTGGTACCCCACTGCATAGAGTGCACTAAGTATGGTCACTCTAAGGGCGACTCCAAGTGTCCAAAGAGGGCACAGCCCCCCACTGGAGGTTGGCTAGTGTAGCGCTCAGGGGGGAAGTAGTCCCAGTTAGCTTTGGGGAACAGAGAGATGTAACCATAGTGTCCGTGGGGGATGCAGAGATGGTGCCAAAAGCCCACATGCCTACAAATACTTCCAAGTATAGGCAGTGGGTCACCATTAATGGGCATGGGGTGGAAGTTCTGAATGACACAGGAGCCAGCATGACTACTGTCAGGGATCAGCTGGTGTCAGCAGAGCAGGTCCTCCTGAACATATTCCACCAAGTCATAGTCGCTGACAATCATGAGAGCCACCTACTGGTAGCTTTGGTTCCCTTTGAGTGTGGGGGGTCTCTGGTACTCTGAAAGTAGCTGTGAGTCCTGCCATGCCTGTAGATTGTCTTTTAGGCAATGACCTTGAACACACACTACCTGGAAGGAGGTAGAGCTAAGGTCTCACTTGGAAATGTTGGGATTGCCTGAGTGGGTCTGCATGACCACAAGCTCCATGGCTTTCCGGGAGGGGCGTCAAGGGCATCTGGAGCCTGAAAGAATGGCCCAAACTGCTGCCAAGGAAAAGGGCAAGTCCCATGAGTTCCCATGGTGGTTGATGGGGTCCCTGAGGAGGAGGAAGCCCCTGAAGCAATAAGGGAGGACACTGCTGCCCTAGATGACCTACCTGAGCTGGCAAGTTGACGGTGGGCCCACCAGGGAAGAATTTGGCAAAGTGCAGAAAGAGTGCCCCACTCATTAGGGTTTGAGGCAACAGGCCTCAGCTCAAGCAGCAGATTAATCCTCTGGTGATCACCTTATCTATTGGGAGAATGATCTCCTTTACAGTGAGCCTAAGGTACCGGAGCCTGGGGCAGCACGTGTGCTGCTGGTACCCCAGTGTTACTGGACCTTCCTACTGGGCCCAGCTCAAGATATTCCAATGACAGGACATTTAGGGCAAGCAAGACCTTTGCCAGGCTTGTCACCCACTTTTATTGGTCCTGAATGCGAACCGCTTCTGATACATTGTGTAGGTCCTGTCCTACCTGCCAGGCCAGTGGGAAGACAGGGAAAAGGCTCAAGCTACCCGATCCCACTCTTCGTCATTGGCACCCCTTTTGAAAGGGTGGGCATCGACGATATTGGTCCATTGGACCCCAAAACTGCCCTAGGCAACACGTTTATTCTGGTTTTAGTGGACCATGCCACCCCCTACCCAGAGACAATCCCTCTGGGGATGGTGACTGCACCAGTGGTGACCAGAACTCTAATGGGGATCTTTAGCCGTGTGGGATACCCAAAGGAGATTGTGTCTGACAGAGGCACAATCTTCATGTCTGCATACATAAAGTCCATGTGGGATGTATGTGGGGTGACCTACAAGTTCACCACACCCTATCATCCTCAATCCAGTGGTCTTGTCGAGAGATTCAACAAGACCTTGAAAGACATGATCACAGGCATCCCTGAGGCCATTAGGTGTAAGTGGGACATCCTCTTGCCATGCCTTCTCTTTGCTTAAATAGAGGTACCCCAGAAGGGGGTAGGGTCCAGTCCCTTTGAGCTTCTCTATGGGTACCCTGTCAGGGGACCCTTGAGCATTGCGAAAGAGGGGTGGGAGAAAGCTCCCAAGGCACCCCCTCAGGATGTAGTCAGGATGTGGTCAGCTACATGCTGGCCCTCCACAACCAGATGCAACGCTTCTGGAAAAAGGCCAAGAGCAACCTCGAGGCCATTCAAGAGGTGATGGTGGAGTTTCAGCCTGGAGGCAAGGTTTGGGTAATGGAGCCAGTAGAGCCTAGAGCTCTCCAGGACCACTGGACTGGCCCATTTGAGATCAAGGAGCATAAAGGGGAGGCCACTTACTTAGTGGACCTCAAGTCCACTAGGAATCCCCCAAGGGTGCTCCATATGAACCGACTGAAGCCTCATTTTGTGAGGACTGAGGTCAACATGATTCTGGTGACAGATGAGGGTGTGGAAGAGGAGAGTGAACCGCTCCTCGACCTCTCTCTGCCAAGGAAGGTGATGGGTCAGGGGAGGGTGTCAATCTCTCTGATTCCCTGACCCTGGACCAGAGTGGGGACTGCTACCAGTTACTGGAGTCCCTGTTTTCCCTCACCCCTGGACTCACACACTTGTGTGTCCATGATATTGACACAGGAGACAGCCCCCCTGTAAAGATCAAGATGTACTGGTTGTCAGACAGGGTGAAGGCTAGCATCAAGGAGGAAGCTGCCAAGATGCTGGCTCTTGAGGTGATTGAGAAGTCCAGCAGTCCCTGGCCCAGCCCTGTGGTGCTGGTATCTAATGCTGCCCACCCGGTACTAAGCCAGAACTTCTTCATGGACTACCGGGTCTCAATTCTGTCACAAATTCAGACGCTCACCCCATTCCCCGAGCTGATGAGCTTGTAGACAGGCTAGGCACTGCCAAATTCCTCAGTACCATTGATCTCTCATTAGAGTACTGGCATATGGCTGTGACTTAGGGGGCAAAAGAGAGATCAGCTTTTTCTACTCCTGAGGGACATTACCAGTTCAGAGTAATGCCCTTTGGGTTGAAAAATGTCCCGCTACCTTCCAGCCGTTGGTTGACAGGGTCCTAGCTAGTAAGGATGCGTTCTGCACCGCCTACCTAGATAACAATGCCATCTACAGTTCCAGCTGGGAGGAACACCTGCTCCACCTCCAAGAGATGCTCCAGTCCCTGCAACAGACAGGCTTGACAATCAAGGCCAGTAAGTGCCGGATTGGGCAGGGTTCTGTGGTATACTTGGGGCACCTAATAGGTGGTGGCAAGGTGCAACCCCTCCAGGCCAAGACTGAGACAATCAGGGCCTTGCAACCACCTAGAACCCAAACTGAAGTGAGAGCCTTTTTAGGCCTCACTGGGTACTAATAGAGGTGTGTTAAGGGTTATGCATCCTAGGTTGGTGAATTGGACACAGGGTTGTCAGAAAGCCGTTGACTCTCTAAAAGAAGCCAAGTGCATGGCACCCATGCTGAGGGCTCCTGACTACTCCAAGGAATTCATTGTGCAGACAGACACTTCAGAGTATGGAAAAGGGTAGGTACTAGCACAGCTGAATGAGCAGAGCTGAGACCAACCGGTAGCCTTTATTAGCAGAAGGCTACTACCACCGGAACAGAGGTGGAGTGCCATTGAAAGAGAAGCATTTGCTGTGGTCTGGGCACTGAAGAAGCTGAGACCATACCTGTTTGGGACTCACTTCAGGATTCAGACCGACCACTGGCCCCTCAGATGTTTCATGCATATGAAGGGTCAAAATACTAAACTCTTGAGGTGGTCCATTTCCCCACAGGGGATGGACTTCACGGTGGAGCATTGCCCGGGGACCGACCACGCCAATGCTGATGGTCTCTTCAGATTCTTCCGCCTTAGTGATGAGAGCTCCCAAGAGGTGGGGTAGCTTTCCCCACTTTCAGCTGGGGGGGCACACATGTGAGACCTGACAACCTTATGGTGGTCATCCCCCAACTTTTTGCCTGCCTCCCTCCACTTTTCTGACACTGTTTCTGCTGGTTTTAGGACTCTGCTAACCAGTGCTAAAGTGCACATGCTCTCTCCCTTAAACATCGTAACATTGGTTCATTCCTAACTGGCACATTTGATTTACTTATAAGACCCTAGTAAAGTGCACTTCATGTGTCCAGGGCCTGTAAATTGAATGGTACTAGTGGGCCTGCAGCACTGGTTGTGCCACTCACATAAGCAGCCTCTTTACCATGTCTCAGGCCTGTCATTGCTAGGCCTGTGTGTGCAGTTTCACTGCCACTTCGACTTGGCATTTAAAAGTACCTGCCGAACCCTAAACTCTCCTTTTTCCATATATAAGTTACCCCTAAGGTAGGCCCCAGTAACCCATAGGGCAGGGTGCTATGTAGGTAAAAGGCAGGACATGTACATGTGTGTTTTATATGTCCTGGTAGTGGAAAACTCCTACATTTGTTTTCCACTACTGTGAGGCCTGCTCCTTTCACAGGATAACATTAGGACTACCCTCATATACTGTTTGAATGGTAGATCCCAATCAGGTCATATTTACTATGGCCAGTATGGTAATAGAAAATCCTGCTTCTTGGTGAGGTCGGATTTTATATTACTATTTTAGCAATGTCACTTTTAGAAAGTGAGCATTTCTCTGCACTTCAATCTGTGCCTTACAGTCTGTCTCCAATCAACATCTAGCTTTGCCAAAAGGACTCCTCTGGACTGCTTTGCTGAGAAGGACTGCTGTCCTGCTGTTGCCCTGCTGCCCTCTGACATTGCTGAGAAGTGCTCTCCAAGGGCTTGGATTAAGCTTGCCTCCTGTTATCTGAAGCCTCAGGGCCAAAAAGACTTTGGGCCTGATTACAACTTTGGAGGAGGGTGTTAATCCGTCCCAAAAGTGACGGCTATACCACCCGCCGTATTACGAGTCCATTATATCCTATGGAACTCGTAATACGGTGGGAAGGATATCCGTCACATTTGGGACGGATTAAAACCCTCCTCCAAAGTTGTAATCAGGCCCTTTATCTCTTCAGGAAACTCCTTGTGCCCCAAAAATCGAGGGACATTCGATGCAGCGCCTTTCTTATGACAGAAGAGTGGACGCACAGCCCTACCGGATTGACGCACAGCCGAACCAGAACAAGGCAGATGATTCCCCGAGTAGAAAATCGACACAGTGCCTGACGTGCGACAGAAAATTTGACGCATCGCCCTACTGGATTGAGGCAACACCTCTTCCAGTGCACCCAGGATTTCCCCGCATCGGCCCTCAGTGTCAAAAAGATCCCAGCATTGCAGTGATGAACCAAGAATGCATGCTGAAAAAAAGACGCAAACCCCTTGCAACGTGGAAAGAAATAACGCAAAGTCTGTGCCGCCTCAGAAAACCCGACACACACCTTATTTTTCCACGCATCTCCTCCTCTGAGGTCTCCGTATGTGTTATTTTTGACACAAACCAGATACTTTGTGTAATTAAGAGATAACTGTTGATTTTTAACATTTAAGACTCTTTTTAAGCTTGCAAAAATGATATCTCAACTTGTACTTATTGGATCTCAATAATGTTTTATCTTCTTATAACCAGATAAATATCATATATTTTTCTAAACCTGTGTGGTGAATTTTTGTGGTGTTTTCACTGTGTTGCTGTATGATTTATTGCACAAATACTTTACACATTGCCTTCTAAGTTACTCCTGACTGCTCAGTGACAAGCTACCAGAGGGTGGGCACAGGATAATTTGGATTGTGTGTGACTTTCCCTGACTAGTATTGTGGTCCCTACTTGGACAAGGGGTTATACCTCTGCCAACTAGAGACCCCATTTCTAACAGAGTTGTTATCTGCAGTAGTTGTAGATCCTGAAGAGGGTGGCAAAATTAATTTATGTATTGACTTACAAGAGCTAAACAAGCACATATGGGTGGATAGGCAGCCATTGCCTAATATTTCAGAAATTTTAAGCATGATGGGTGGAGGAAAGTGTTTCAGTGAGCTTGACATGTTGGCAGCATACCACCAAGTACATCTGCATGAAGATTCAAAGCCATTGACTTCATTTGTTAGATCTTTGGGATCTTTTCAGTATTGAAGGATACCTTTTGGACTCGCCTCTGTCTCAGCGGTCTTCCAGAGACTGATGCAAAATATTTTTAATGGCATGAAGAAAGTTTTATGTTTCCAGGACGATATTTTGGTGGTGAGTGGATCGGAAGAGGAACATGATGAAATATTAATTAAAGTTTTGTCAAGGATTGAAAAACGTGGGTTGACTATAAAAAGGGAAAAATGTCAATTGAAGAAAAACAAGTTAGCAGGTCGATTATTTAGGTCATGAAATTTCAGCAATTGGAATTAAACCCACAAGAGACATCATTAGAGCTGTACCTGAAGTGTGTTGACCCCAGAATAAGGAACAGTTGAAACCTTTCCTGGGACTGGCAGAATACTGTTCTAAATATTTATGCAAGTTTGCAGAAAAAGTTGAACCCATGCAAATTTTGTTAAAGTGGGGAGAGGAGTGTGATAACACATTTGTTGAGATCAAATAATCCATTGTTAAATCTCCATCATTATGTCATTTTAATGTGAATAACAAAACTGTGGTCACTATTGATACCAGTAACATCAGTCTAGGAGCTGTACTGTCTCAAAGAGTAGATGGGCCGGAAATAATAATAGGGTTTGCCTCCTGAATATTGCAAGCAGCAGAATGATCATATTTCACCACATAGAAGGAGGCATTAGCTTGTTGTTGCAGTATAAATAATTTCAGGTACTACTTATGGGGTTTACCCTTAACTGTTTGAACTGATCACAAAACATTGCTGCATATATTTAAGTGTGGCAGAGGATTAGAAGGTAGAGTGACACCAAGAATAACACAATGGTTTTAATGTGATGGATTTCTATTTTCTAGTGGACTATGTGAAAAGAAAAAAATGTGGTTGCAGATTCTTTGTCGCAAATGTCAGTAAAGGATAGTTTGTGTATGGGGCAAGAAGAAGATGTGAATATTTGCAATGTGAGTGAACTTCCGTTAACAGAGGAAGAATGGAGCCATACTATGGAGGAGAATGAGGAGTATGACGAATTGAAGTATCTCATAAGTCGTGGTTAGAATCTGGATGGTCGGAGAATGAAATAATGAGACCCAATAGTGTAGTCAAAGAGGAATTGAGTGTGTGTGGATCTAAGGTTTTGAGATGCAATCAAATTGTTCCACAAAGTGGTTTGAGGGCAAGGGTAATTATTATGGGACATGAATGACATCTAGACATGAGTCTAACAAAAGGGAGGTTGAGATAGTTTTCTGGTGGCCGAGAATGGCTAATGAAATGAAGGCCAAGATGAAAGACTGCAGTGTATGTAGCAATAGTGATAAGAGCAAGGCTAACAGAGAGCCACCCATGAGATGTAAGGAATTGCCTGGCGATAGATTTTATTGGTCCAGTAGAAAGACTTGGTAGAGGAAATAGATTCTTGACTGCTATTGTAGTCTACCACAGCAAGTGGTTTGTTGTGAAAAGTATGGAACAAATAAGTACTGAATGTGTTGTGAAGTTTCTAAAAGAGGTGTTTATGGAGGAAGAGATTCCTAAGGTGATTACTTCACACAATGGAATACAGCTTACTTTACAAATGGTGGTACATTTCTTGAGAGAAATAGGTATAGAATAGAAGAGTGGCCTTGTTGAGGCCTCAAGCAAATTAATTAGCTGCAGGAGTAAATCGAATTATAATAGAGAACATCCAGCTCTCAATTGCTAATGGGTTATCATGGGAGGATGAGTTGGATAAAGTGATGTGGGCCTATAAAATTACACCACATTCAATGACAGGAGTGTCTCCTTTCATTGCTTTCAAGGGGAGAGAACCTGCCACCAAGGAGTAACTGATGTGGTTACAGAATAAGGGACAAGTGTGGGTAGACCAGAAAGCCATGAAAGGAAGAGTGACCGAAAAGCAGAGAATAAGTAAGGCAGTCTATAATAACAAGAAAGGTGTGAAACAAATAAATTGGCAGTGCGGGGATTGGGTGGTAACAACAAAGACAGGGATTGTAAGGAAAGGTGAAAACAAATACTCCCTACCTCGAAGAATAATCAGAATATAGAAAAATGTAGTGGTGTTGGATGATGAGAAGGAGTCGAGTTTTGGGGGTTTAAGTAGAGTGGTTATTTCAGATGAGTAAAAGGGAATAGGGGTCTGATTACGAGTTCAGCAGTCTCAAAATGGGACCAACAAAGTTGCGGGGAGGGCGACACTACCATGGCGGTGGCGTCTCTCCCCGTCCTTTTTCAAGTTTTCCACCGGTCTGACCTGGCTCACTCGCAGATACCTTGAAATAGAGTATTCCCACCGTTCTGACTGGTGATAACAGTACTACAAATTAGAACTCGGCTCCCTTAAAGAGTGCTATCTCGTGGCACAGTAGGGGCCAACCAACACCCTCAAAATGCGCACTATCTGCAAAGCTGACAGTGCACATTCTGGCGGTGCTGGGCAGGGGGACCCCTGCACTGCCCATGCCCTTGCACTTGTTCTCCACCAGCCTTTTCATGGTGGGGAAACTGCCATGAAAAAGCTGGCAGAGAACAAGGTTGTAATCAACAGGGTGGAACTGAGTTCAGTGCTGCCCTGGCTGATTACAACCAAGACTGCCATCACCCTGCTGGGATCAATCCTGGCAGAGACAGCGGTCAGTTGGTGGTCCACCTGCCAAACTTGTAATGTGTGGTTGTCCGACTGGCGTTGCGAGTTTGGCTGTCTTGTGACCGCCAGACTCATAATCAGGCCCTATATATATATATAAAAAATATAAAAAAAATAAATATATATATATATATATATGTATATATATAAATATATATAATATGTTTCCGTCTACTTTCAATTTCACTGAAAGATATTTTTATTTTCGCAAAAGATATGTCATGCAATTGTTTTTATTATATAATATGTTTTTCAAATTTGTTATGTTTTAATATTTTGGGTGGAAAGATATGTTAGAATGTTAACTTGTTCATGTAGAAATATGGAATTTCATAGTGGGGAAATACTCATGATGTAATGTTGAATGCTGGAGTGAGGAAATTATAGTGGCTGACAGTTGGCAAGCTTGGAGCTCAGCTGGAGGTCGCTTATCTTGAAGAATAAAAGAAGATAGCAATTTACACCAGTGTGGTGTGTGTAAATTACTATACCTATATACTGTGTCGTTATAGTTAGGTCAGCGCTTCCATAGGAAATGCATTTTTGTGTTGATAATATTGATAATAACTTTGGTCCCGTTTGACAAATCTCCACATGTTTGACAAAACTTTTCAGAGCGGTGCTACTTTTTGCCTAATTTGTGCATGTAAAGTTTTGGGGTGATCCATCAAGCAGGTGCAAATAAAAAAGAGGGGTTCCCAAAATGCAAAATCCCCAAGCATTTTCCCTAGACTTATTTAGGAGAGCTACTGCAAAAATTGCTGAAAGGTATTACTCCAAATTTGGCAGGAAACTAGATCTTGGTGAGCAGATTGTGCTTTTTGTGATTGATGTGAACCTATTCGTTAGTTTTTGAGAAATTAAGGTTAAAAATATTTATGTATCTGGACGGTTGGGTTTGACTCTCGTGAGACCCCCTACCCTGGGCCTGATTTCAAGAATATGGGGATGGGGGTGCCCGACCCCACTTCTTGTGCTGCATTTGGCCCCAGGGATCCCATCTGCCAGGGTCCGATTAAATAAATATGATGAGGGGGTGCATGGCCCCCTCTCCGAGCCGTATACAGCAATTGGGACTCCATCCCCTGGGGCCAACAGTATTTGTTAAGGGGAAGGAGGTATGTAATTTGAGATGTCCTCAGTAATATCATAGAACATGTTATTAGAGAAGTAATATGTGAGATGATAAGCAGTGCATGGCAGGGGTGCAACTTATAGTTAGCTCTGTTAGCTATAACTGGTGGATTTCTGTGTTTTTTTTGTAGTTGAAAACGTTAATGCTGTCATTGAAATATTCACCTAACTATCACATTAATTTAACCTTTGTTATTTTCAGCAAATATATACATATATATATAGATATACACACACACATAGCTAAAGATATTGCATTTGTATTTATATATCTACATCAATATCTATATCTGCTTATATACTGTAATATATATATATATATATATATAAATATATATAAATATATATATGTATTTATATATATATTGGAAGATGCAGGATCACAGGAAAACAACAGCCAGCCAGGGCAAAAATCTGGATCCCAAAGGACACAATAAGCCACAAGAAAATGTGATATCCAAGAAAGAAGTGACTCAAACAGATGATCTCACTAAAGAACAAAAATATATTTCTACTACAACGTTTCAGCTTCCACCTTCCTCAGGTAGTACAAGATTGTACTAACTGAGGAAGGCGGAAGCTGAAACGTTGTAGTAGAGTCACTTCTTTTATATATATATATATATATTATTTCTTCAACAGATGGACTGATAGCCATCTGACGGCTGCACCGATCCCATCACGTATCTCCCAAGTGTCGAGGTCAATTGAGTCCAAAGCGCTCGTATTTAGTTGATAAATTTATTTATTTAGCTTATATAGGTAATTCAGAGTCCCGAATGAGATGTCTGTCAACGCGTTTCGGCAAAACGCCTTCTACTGGACAGTTTGGCTAATCAGCCGGCATCATTTACATATAGCTATTACGTCCTACATTTATTTCTATAACACTGTGATGTACTACTGCGGCCATTTTGAAGTGTGTAATTATAATTATTATAGATACAACAATTAATAGAGGAATAAACCTACATTGATGCCAATATTTGCAAATAACATCAAAGTTAAAATTGGACAGTCATAAGGAATAAATATTGAATAATAAATATATTAGGAAAAAAGACAATTGCTTCCAATAATTCATAATGTTTGATCATATAAAAACATGAATTAAATAACAAGAACAATAATAGTATAAATATAAACGAAGAAACGGTAATATCAATTTTTTCAATTTTACAATGTTTAAATTATCATTCGTTATATATACATATAATTATTTATAATTAATTAGGGCCGTATTTATACTCCGTTTGCGCCGAATTTGCGTCGTTTTTTTCGACGCTAATTCGACGCTAAACTAACGCCAACTAACGCCATATTTATACTATGGCGTTAGAGGCGAATAGCGCCAAAGTTCCCGGAATGTGCGTCATTTTTTAGCGTGAACCCCTTCCTTGCGTTAATGATATGCAAGGGAGGCGTTCCCGTCTAAAAAATGACTCCCAGGCCTTTACGTGGTATTTATACTCCCGGGCAAAAGAGACGCCCGGGAGTGGGCGTGGCTAAAAACGGCGCATTTGGGTCAGGCATGGCGTTAAGGGACAAGTGGGCTCAAAATGAGCCCAGAGTGCCCTCCCCTGCCCCCAGGGACCCCCCCTGCCACCCTTGCCCACCCCAGGAGGACACCCAAGGCTGGAGGGACCCACCCCAGGGCAATTCAGGTAAGTATTTTTTTATTTTTTTTTAATAATTTTTTTTGGCATAGGGGGGCCTGATTTGTGCCCCCCTACATGCCACTATGCCCAATGACCATGCCCAGGGGACAGAAGTCCCCTGGGCATGGCCATTGGGCAAGGGGGCATGACTCCTATCTTTACAATGATAGGAGTCATGTTGATGGGGGATGGGCGTCGAAAATAAATGGCGCAAGTCGGGTTACGACGATTTTTTCGACGTAACCTGACTTGCCCCATTTTAAGACGCCCATGCGCCATTTTCCCCCTACACCGGCGCTGCCTGGTGTACGTGGTGTTTCTCGCGCACACCAGGCAGCGCCGGTCTGCTTGCGCCGGCTAACGCCATTCAATAAATACGGCGCCCGCATGGCGCTTCAGAATGGCGTTAGCCGGCGCAAAACTTTTTGACGCTAAACTGCGTTAGCGCAGTTTAGCGTCAAAAAGTATAAATATGGGCCTCAGTGTCTTGTATTAAAATCATGTTTAGGTAGTGACAATAGTTATGTTTTAATATCATAGTTTTTATCGGATGCCCGTATAATCAAATCTAGTTCCTCACTGTCCTTATCTGTATACTAGGTAATTCCATACACATATATATAAATATGTTGTATTAAAATGAGGCCTTGGCGTAAAGTGCAATGTGCTGAAAAACTAAACTAATAATAAGTGCAAAAGAGCATATAAGGTGCATAGAAGTGTTACAAAAACTCCAATTAAAAACAGTCAGATCTGTTGATCTTTTGGTCCATGTTATAATCTAGATGTACATATATAACTCTATATATGATATTTAATATTCTTCAGTCGCCAAGTTATAGAAGAATAAAATGGAATCAAACATCATCATCAATGGTACAGTACAAATCTGTATACAAACTAATTCCATCTATGTTTCATCAGTTTGTGATATGAATTCAAACTAGGGAAAGTTATTAAGTCATGTCTATTTTACAGATTACATCATGGCACGATCATTTAAGTAGATAAGATCTTATCACCCATCTTCCTAAAAAGGAAATATAGATAACATACTGCCAAATTAGCACTACTATTTTTAGGAATTGAAACACAGGGGGAGTCTCCATCTAAAAAGCAATGAACAGTGTGTTTTCATCTAAGATGGACATAGAGCTCAGCATCAAGATTGTGCCCCAATGGGGACTCAGATCCCAATAATAAAATCATCTTGGATTCCATTTGTCTGAGCTCGAGTATTCTATTGCCACCTCTGGAGTTGTTTTTAATGTATTTGATGCCATAGAAAGCTAAAGTGCCACATTCTCCTTTGTGTACTTCCCAAAAATGTTTAGCCAGAGGATAGGTCTTGTCCTGATTTTTAATGGCTCTAAAATGCTGTAAGAACCTAACTTTTAATTTATGAATGGTACTTCCAATGTATTTTTTCTGGCATCCACATTCGATGACATAAATCACAAATTCAGTGTCACATGTAATCCGATCTTTGATCTCGCACTGTCGACCATCAAAAGTTTGGTATTTGTATGTGTTTTTAGCATACTTGCAGGCCTTGCAGTGGCCACATTTCCAAAATCCCAAACTTTTTTGGCTCAACCAAGATGTATTGGTTTTTACTGAAAAATAACTTCTAGTTAGATAGTCTCCCAAAGAACGTGCTTTACGAAATGTTATGGACGGATGGGTTTCTATGTGATCATTAATAATGGGATCGTTCTGTAAAACATGCCAATTTTTTTGGAGTATAGTTCTGAGTGACTCATGTTGTTGATTGTACTGGAGAAATATTCTAGGTGCTGAATGTTGGAAATCATTACTAGTTACTGAGTTATTAAAAAGTAACTCATCTCTGCTTTTATTCCGTACTCTGTGTAAAGCATCATTTAAGATTTTTGGAGGATAGCCTCTACTTAAAAACCTGTTCACCATAGCCTTAGATTCCAACTCATATTGGTTTTCATCAGAGCATATTCTGCGGGCCCGCAGTAGCTGGCTATATGGAATGCTCCATTTCAGTGAGTGGGGATGTCCACTATTGGCATGTAATATAGAATTACAAGCCGTGGGCTTTCGATATATGGATGTCTTTAAATGATTGTTTTCTACTTGTAGTAGGACATCCAAAAAAGAGATGGTATCTCTATTGTAGATGGCATCTAGATAAATGTTGAATTGATTATTATTTAATACATTTATGTATTCCAACAGCAGTTGTTCTGTGCCATCCCAGATAATGAACAGATCGTCGATATATCGCACCCACAATATCACCCTATCCATATAGATGTTATTGCTTTCTGACCATGCCACCTCCTTCTCCCACCAGCCCATATATAGATTGGCATAGGTGGGAGCAAAGGATGCTCCCATAGCTGTCCCTTGTTTTTGTAAGAAACTTTCATTATCAAAGAGGAACAGGTTATGTGTCAGGCAGAATTGTAGCATCAATAGGAGCATATTGGTATGTTCCAAAAATACAATGGATCGTGTTTGTAAAAAATACCTACATGCCTGTAATCCATATTGATGTTTAATGGATGTATATAGTGATGCTACATCCATGGTGACCAATAAGTAGTCTTTATGCCATGGGATGTCATGTATCTTGGCCAGAAAATCATTGGTGTCACGCAAGTATGAAGGTAATTCTGTGACAAAGGTGCATAAAAACAGGTCCAAATATCGTGAGGTATTCTCAAGTAGTGATTGATTCATACTAACTATTGGTCTACCTGGAGGATGGGTTTTGTTCTTATGAATTTTAGGTAGGAAGTAAATACAAGGAATTTTAGGATGATCAATTTTCAAATACATAAACTCATCATAATCCATCAATTGCTTTGTATACCATTCATTTAACATATCATGATATGTCCCTTGGTATTGAGATAGGGGGCTGATCTTCAACTTCTCATAATGCTCTCTATTCATCAATTGCCGATATGCTTCCTTAGTGTAATCAGTTGTGTCCATGACAACAATGTTGCCACCCTTATCTGAGGGCTTGATGATGATAGAAGAGTTCGACCTCAGTGTGTTTAGATCATGCCAATCTTGTTGCGTAAAATTAGGTCTTGTCTTTCTCGATATCTTTAAAGTGCTTTTATTGCGAAATTTGTCAATATCGTTAATCACTAACTCATGAAATATATCTATCATGTTACCACTGGGTAGTGGAGGATTAAATCTACTCAACAATTTTAGATTACTTTTTTCATAGAGGTTAGTTGTAAATCCCATCTGATTAAGCATATCAGTGCTCTTGTTTATATCATCATGTATAGAACATCTAGCTTCATCGCTGTCACGATCCAACTCATTGATGGCTATCAATTCTGAGCTTTCAGAAATGTTGAATCCAGAGAGTCCAGCCCTCTGGTTGATGTTGTCTGTCATTCGATTTATATCTTTATTTGAAAAGTGTTTGATGAGACGTAGTTTACGAACAAATTTGTACAGTTCAATACGGGTATTAACATAATCCCATTGTACATTGGGGCAGAAGCTTAATCCTAAATCAAGCATGTGAAGCTGATTGTCTGTCAAGGTGCTGTGGGAAATATTTACCACCGTACTCAAGTCATTCAATTTATTGACTGATCCAGGATTAGGTTCTAATTTGATAGTTGATTGCTTCTTCTTCTTGCCCCTCCTCGTCTTCCGCTTCCTCGGCCACGCCTGCGATTTTGCCCAGGAGGTGGCGTGATCATTTGCATAAGGCGCATTTCCCCCTGAAAATCCAGCTTATTGCGCGGTATCTCATCAGCAGAAGACTCTACTTCTGAACTGTCATCTGCAGATGTCTGCTGTACAGCACATTCAGCCCCGATCTGGGACATATCTTTGGTTCTTACAGTGTCATATTTTCGAGCAAATGTGTAGATTCTTCCATGTTCGTAATCTATCTTGTCTCTGTTGAATTTATGTGCTTTACGTGATTTGATTTCATCTTCCTTGTGTTTGATCCGTTCTTCCATTTTTGCTAATTGAATAGAAATTTCTTGTTGGTTAGGCATCTTTTCTAATTCTTTTGTAAGTTGTTCAATTTTAGTGATTTGTTCCTCCATGCGTCTCTTGGCTTGAGTTATTAAGGTTCCCATAAGTTTAGTTGAGCAATCTGTTGTTTGCATTCGCCATTCCTCCAGTAAATCAGAGTCCATGTCTCCTAAGGTGGGTAGAATTAGAATACGTAGACCTCTAGGAATTCTACCACTCTCAATGTATTTAGTTAATGAGGTCATTTCCCACCATTTTTTGAGTTCCGAAATGCGTGCTTTTTCTAGTTGATGTATGATGTTTGAGGTAGTTTGTATTTGAACCCCCATGGGTCCACTGCTGGTTTTCGAGTTGTCAAACAACTCGGCTGCTGCTTGTTCCCACAATTTTCTCCGTTCAGCCATTTCACATAGAGTTTAACAATGTCTCGTAGTTTATTCAAATCTCCAATTTGTAACTTTTAACGAAGAAAACAAAAAAACAAAAAAAGTTAAAAGATAACGGACCAAAATTCTGTAAACCGGGACTCTGTGTGAGTATATACCTATCAGTACTGATTACCGTGTAGCTTGTAAATAATGTCAGATTCTAAGTTAGTCTGCTTTTGTAGGACAGGAAAGCCGTATATCAGAAGGCAAAGTAAATTCTTCCCTGCCGTTGATTTTTCATTTGTTATCTGGGCCGTGTGCCAATTGGTGATGTAGACGATAAAACGCTAATATCAGACTTACAAGACTGCTCAGAGGACCGCGTTCATTATCCCACGGGCGTTCTCCAACCCCCCCGGGGAACGATAGCACTCCTACCGTGTCAGTCCGGCTGCGTTTTCGTTCGGTTGTCAGAGGCACGGTGCTGCGTGAGCTGCAATATTCGAATTCCTCCAGTGATACAAACACGCGCACTCAACCGGCGTGCCAGCCGTTTCGCGTACCGGAGACCACGTTTAGATTATTTCTTCAACAGATGGACTGATAGCCATCTGACGGCTGCACCGATCCCATCACGTATCTCCCAAGTGTCGAGGTCAATTGAGTATATGCATTAACTAAAGCATATAGGGGCTTGCACAAATAACCCTGTTAGACCTGTCCACCAAATAAAATAAATATAGATGTGGTATTTGGTAGGGATAGATCATACATTAATTTATGCTACAATGAAACACTAATTTATCACTGGGGTATCAGTGTGATTTATAAGCAACATTTTATGTGCTTTCATATTATAGTCCTCTTTTTCTCAACTACAGTAGTACCTGGTCTGTATTTTGACAACACAGAAATGAAAAACAAAACAGTAAACAAACAGGAAGGACTGAACAAAAATCACCATGAATACTAAACTGAAAAATAACAGTTTAAAATGCAGTTATTCTTGCCGTCAAACTTCCTACATTATTACACATGATGTGGTTATGTTCCTTATTTTATGCGTAATCCACATAGGAGTTAGTCCTTGTTTAATGTCACATATAGGCAGTTTTTAGCCCCACACAATATAAAATATGTGTCCACATAATTTTTGCATCCTTGAACTTTCAATTGACTCCTTCAATCAAAACTTGTCAACATGTTTTTTGGCCCCAAGGTTACCCTAGGCCTCTTCAGGACTTTGAGAAGAACGAAGAACCTAATAATCAAGTAACAGATCAAACCATGTTTCCTGTCTTCACATAAGCTTCTGCCAAATGTCAAAAACAAGTGTAGCCACCTAATAGTGTGGTAGATGCTATACCAGTTTAAAAACCTCCAGAAATCAGACACCATCCACGTGACTTAACCTAGGAATTATGCAAACCTTAATAACCACCTCCAGTGCACATGCTGAACTTACTGGGATGATTGCCTGTTGTGCCCACCCTGGTAGTAGCTAAACTGGCTGCTGATGTAAAAAAAGACACAACAAATGTGGAGAGAAATTCGTATCCGCAAAATTCATGCATATTATTGTAAAGTGCACAAATAGCCACTATGTAAGAGATCACGTTCATCTCTGTCAAAGTGACTTACTTGTTGACTGAACAGGGGTAAACTCCTTACGCTGCCAGTGGGCGCCAGCCCTTTCATGGCCTGATCCTTGAAGTTGGTCACAAGTCAAACCCCCTCGGCCCAATCCAGGGGACCGTCTCTTTTAAAGTACCAGCATCGTACACGGATTGCTGCAAGGAATAGTTTAACACAGCTGATGCAGTGCAGGTCATGTGATTACTCCTGAAGGCTGTCGGACTTCTTTAAATGGCTACATCTAGATGGAGCGTGACTGGGCAAGACTCACAATTGTGATTTTGGGCCTGATTTAGAGTTTGTCGGATGGGTTATTCGTCACAAATGTGATGGATATCCCATCTGCTGTATTACGATCTCCATAGGCTATTATGGGATCGTAATACGGAAAAATTGATTTCCGTCATGTTTGTGATGGAGTAACCCCCTCTGCCAAGCTCTAAGTGAGGCCCATTGTGATTTTGCAAAGAACAAGTGTTGTCAATATACGATCCAGGTACTACTGTAGTAGAGGAGAGAGGACTATTATATGAAAGCAAACTAAATAAAATGTTGCATACAAATCACACCAATATCTGAGTGATAAGTTAATGTTTCATTGTGATAGTGTGTATGATCTGTCCCTACTATTTACCATGTTTGTATTTACTATATTATAGATTAGCAGTAACCACTCTGTAGTGATAGTTAGGCTGCCAAAGACAGGAATTCCATTTGAAAAATTTCCATGAAACTTTGCAGACCTATTCCTTTTTCTGCATGGGTAAATGAAGCACAGTTTTATGGTTATTGGTCAAGGGAGCACAAAGGAAAAAGGTAGTCTCAAAATGCGTTTGCCACTAATGGATTTTCCATAGACTTTGTACTCATGCGTAGCAGGCAAACACCCAGTCGGATTTGCATAGAATTTGGCAGTACTGTAGAATATGGTGTGCCGATGATCATTTTTCGTACTAAAGGTAAATAGAAGTATTTTGAACATTATAAGGAATTTATACTTACTGATATCTGTGACCACAGTAGTTTTGCAAACGTTTGTGAAACTACCATGGTACATTGGGATGACAAGGCGTTATGTGATTGTCCAATGACTGCCTACGCAAAACTTAAAGACAGCGATATTCTTTTAAACCCACTTTCCATGTGTTATGAGTTAGGGGCTTACATAAATGTAAGTGTTAGGTTTTATAATGTTTCTATATATGTATATGTATATACCATTTGATGAAAGTGGTAATAGAGAAGAAAAATTAGATATAGGGGGTCATTACAACCCTGCGGACGGTGTTAAAGGTGCGGTAATACCGCAAACAGGCCGGCGGACAAAAAAAGGGAATTATGACCCTGGCGGAAACCGCCAACAAAGACAGCCACTTTAACACACCGCCCGCCACGGCGGTACAGACAAGCAGTGCGGCGGTCACCGCCAACAGACAGGCAGAAGACAATGTACCGCCCACAGTATTACAACAGGCCAATCCGCCACCTTTTCCGGGGCGGATTCACCGTGGATAAAAACATGGCCGAAGACAACGGTGAGTACTGCACCTACGACATGGGGGAGGCAAAAGTTAAGGGGACACACACAAAACACCCCCACCCCGACCCCACCCTCGCATATTACAACATACACACCAATGCATCCACAAAAATCACAGTAACAACCCACAATCCCCCCGGAAGAATGCAAAGACAAAGCAAAATCAGTTCAAACATTGTAATGTAGCAATATACATGTCTGTCAAAAATATACAGATACATAATAAAATCAGCCGGAAATATATACATTACGAGAAGTAGTGCAGATATGCACATATCAATGTCCGTGCACCACTAGTCCAAAAATGCATGGGCGAGGCCGCAGTAGATACCTGTCCACAATCGGAGAGAACACTGTCGGGGCACCAGATAGAAATACTACAGGCACCTCAGGGGGAAGGGAAGGGGGGGCACCTCAGCCGGATGACTGCAAAGCCAGATCCACGACGGGGCTCCATGCCCATTGATGTATCCTGGGGAGTGCAAAGCCACAGTCTCTCAAGTCTATACAGTGGGTGGCTTGCCCACTGGACCATCCTGGGGAGTGCAAAGCCACAGTCTCTCAAGTCTATACAGTGGGTGGCTTGCCCACTGGACCATCCTGGGGAGTGCAAAGCCACAGTCTCTCAAGTCTCTACAGTGGGTGGGTTGCCCACTGTTCCATCCTGGGGAATGCAAAGCCACAGTCTCTCAAGTCTCTACAGTGGGTGGGTTGCCCACTGTTACATCCTGGGGAGTGCAAAGCCACAGTCTCTCAAGTCTATACAGTGGGTGGCTTGCCCACTGTTACATCCTGGGGAGTGCAAAGCCACAATTTCGTAAGTAGATAACAGCCGCCACTGGCTCTGGAGGGGGACTGGTGCCCAGACTAGATTAGTCTCCCCGTGAAAGTTCCTGTCCCGTCACTGTCCCAGCTGCACATGGGATAACGATGCTTGAAGTGGCGGTCTTATCATTCTTACCTGGTGCATGCCCTGTTCAGCGGTGCTTTGCCATGGCGGTCTCTGGACTGTTCAGCGGTGCTTTGCCATGGTGGTCTCTGGACTGTTCAGCAGTGCTTTGCCATGGCGGTTCTGGCCTGTTCAGCGGTGCTTTGCCATGGCGGTCTCTGGACTGTTCAGCGGTGCTTTGCCATGGCGGTTCTGGACTGTTCAGAGGTGCTTTGCCATGGCGGTCTCTGGACTGTTCAGCGGTGCTTTGCCATGGCGGTTCTGGACTGTTCAGCTGTGCTTTGCCATGGCGTTCTCTGGACTGTTCAGCTGTGCTTTGCCATGGTGGTCTCTGGACTGTTCAGCGGTGCTTTGCCATGGTGGTTCTGGAACGGGCATTGGTGTGTGGCATGACGTTCCCTGGACTGGGCATTGGTGTGTGGCATGACGTTCCCTAGACTGAGCATTGGTGTGTGGCATGACGTTCCCTAGACTGGGCATTGGTGTGTGGCATGACGTTCCCTCATAGCCCACCTGGGCTGTGGCAGCCGGGGCCCTCCTGGGCACTGACTCCGGCGGTGGTCTCCTGACCAGTGACGATACTTGGGCCCTCCTGGGCACTGACTCTGGCGGTGGTCTCCTGACCAGTGACGATACTTGGGCCCTCCTGGGCAATGACTCAGGCGGTGGCGGTGGTCTCCTGACCAGTGACGATACTTGGGCCCTCCTGGGCAATGACTCTGGCGGTGGTCTCCGGACCAGTCACGACAGTGCTGGTGCAGGCGTCTCGACCGCCGGGAAGGATGTCGCCCTTCTCCGCCGTGATACTCACAACAGGCTGGGCAGACTTCCTCTGGCCCTTCCCCATCTTTGGTGGAGTCACAACTGACTCTCCAATCCCCTTGGGACCCCTGTGAGTTGTTTTCCCTCCAGGAGTCTTCACATGGTCCCGTCGTCCACTTTCCAATTTCAGACCCTTTACAGGGGGTGGGCTGCCAGTCCCTTGGCTCCGGGTCATACTGCCTGCCCTGGTGGCCGGTGCACTCCACACACCTTGAACAGGCACCACTGGTATTGGAGGCTTTTTGGCTGAGGCGCTACGACGGGACTGATGAATTGGAGGGGGTTGGGGGCAAAAAGGTCAACTTTACAGAGGGACAGTTTCTGACGAACACTGGGATGGGTAGTTGGAGGGGGCCTGGGAGTGGAGGAAGAGGAGGTGGTTGTAGGAGGTGTCACTTTAGGTGTTTTGGGTGCAGGTGCAGGTACTGGAGGCTGTCGTGAGGTGGATGGATGTTGGGTGTGTGGGTGCTCGCATTTGTGTACTTTTGGAGGGGGCATCACAGACACACTGGGAGAGGACACAGGGGACGTGTAAATGGCAGTGGAGGTGGTGAGTGCAGATGAGCGGGAACTGGTGCTGGGTGTTCTGTTGCGAGGCCTGGTGCCTGTAGATGTAGTGCATGCAGGTGTGTGTGTAGACGAGACTGGGAGGGAGGAGGGAGAAGAGGAGGAGGGGGACACAGTGGAGGCAGTGGATGTTGCTGTGTCTGTATGTGTGTGATGCTTGCGTGAGTGCCTGTGGGTTGTGTGGTGCCTATGTTTGCTTGAGCTACATGTGTGTGTTTACTTGTGTGCATGCTGGTTTGTAGGTGTGCTTGGGATGGGCTGGGGTACAGGGGATTGGGTCTGGGTGGAGGAGGTTGGAGGGGGGAGGCTAGACACAGGGACAATGGCTGCCATCAGTGCTGAGGCCAGAGATTGCAGGGTTCGCTGAAGGACAGCCTGACCAGAATGAATGCCCTCCAGGAATGCATTACCGTGTTGCAACTCTCTTTCTACACCCTGGATGGCATTCACAATGGTAGACTGCCCAACAGTGAGTGACCTGAGGAGTTCAATGGCCTCCTCACTGAGGGCAGCAGGGGTGACTCGGGCAGGGCCTGAGGTGCCTGGGGTGAAGGTGATGCCCACCCTCCTGGGTGACCGGGCACGGGGCGAACGCTGAGGGGCTGCTGGGAGGGCGGTGCTGGTAGGGGAGGTGGCGGCTGTACCTGTAGAAGTGGGGCTCACAGATGGTGCCGCCACAACAAGGGAGCTCACATCGGCGGACGAGTCCGTGTCGCTGCTTGGTGATCCGGTGGCCGACGTGAAGCTCCCCTCGCCCTCCGTCCCACTGGTGCATTCTGAGTCCGTGTTGTGGCCCTCCATGGCCATGTGGGATGCAGCTCCCTCGTGCTCCGGTGCCACTGTAGTTCCGCCTGATGATGCTGATGCACATAAGAACAGCGAAAGCACAAAAAGGCGGGGGGACAGAAGAAGAACAGGTTGAGTGCATGGCATACCGCCACCATTGGTGGACAAGACAGACACAGCAGCCCCCTGCACTACGCCGTGCTCCTGGCCTCTGCATATGCAATTCCTGGGAAATGGCCTACATGGCTATAGTGGACAACTGCACACATGGATGCCACAGGGGCATATATACCAGTACTTGGCACTCTACTGCGGTGGTGTAGAGTGGCACGTGGGCTGCATTACAGAGGGGCCTAGTCTACATATTTCTGGCTGGCCTAGGTACACCCACAGGCCTCCTCCCCCACCCAGACCCCACCACTGCGCGCAAAGTCCGCAGAATGAGGTTGTACTCACCCCCTTGTGTCTGCTGTGATGCCCTCAAGCGCCCATCCAACTCAGGGTAGGCCACCGCCAGGATCTGGAACACCAGGGGGGTCATGGTGCGACGGGCACCCCTCCCACGTTGGGAGGCCATCCCCAGTTGAGCCTCCGCCGTCTTCTTGCTGCAGCAGAGAATGTCCTCCCATCTTTTCCGGCAGTGGGTGCGCCGTCTCTGGTGGGCCCCCAGGGTCCGGACGTCCTTGGCGATGGCACACCAAATGTTTCTCCAACTCCTGAGCAGTGAAGGCAGGGGCCCTTTCCCCAGACGCAGCAGCCATCGTCGCTTCCAGACTGAGGTCACAGCAGCACTTGCAGTGTAGGTCCTCTCCTGTCGAAGATCAGGTATCTAGTGATTGAACAGATAGAAAATGGCGGTGACGTCCGCGGTGGTGCATATCATCACCGCCAGCGCACCTGTTCATTGGCTCCTGGGACCCGTAGGGTCCTATGTTAACCAATGCAGCATTGCGCCGCGGTCTACGACCGCCTACCGCAACGGTGTGCAACGCCAGCGCAGTTACCCCACAATCCCATTGTCCCAGTTTAGAGGTCAGGCAGCCGCCATTTCAGGGGCCCAAATGGCTTCATTTACTTCTGCATCACACATAGCTAGGCCTACACTCAACACACATACAGGAAGGGTTTTGTGTTTGGTGTAGTCTTCTGTTTAACTGTGGGTACATACCTGGAGGAAAATTGACTTTATTGTCACTGTTGTCCTTCGTAGGCGCCGTCAGCTGGGACATGTGAGAAGATGGCGGAATCCTCCGGTGTCCCGACCGCTGGTGGACCTGTTGACAATGGAAGAGTGACATGTAATCATCACCTACAGGTTTGACCGTGCCACAATCCAGGAACTATGTACCCAGTTGGAGCCAGACCTGATGTCACCAATCCGCCATCCCACTGGAATCCCCCCAGACGTGCAGGTGCTGTCAGTGCTCCATTTCCTTGCAAGTGGGTCATTTCAGACAACAGTGGCCATGGCATCAGGGATGTCCCAGCCTATGTTTTCCAACGTGTTGTCCAGAGTGTTGTCTGCCCTGCTGAAACACGTAAGGAGATACAACATTTTCCCTGAGGTGGTAGATTTGACTACAGTTAAAGGTGACTTCTATGCCCTTGGACATATCCCCAATGTCATAGGTGCCATTGATGGGACCCATGTAGCTCTGGTCCCCCCCCACAGGAGTGAACAGGTGTACAGGAACAGGAAGAGTTATCATTCCATGAATGTACAGATGGTCTGTTTGGCAGACCAGTACATCTCCCAGGTTAATGCTATGTTCCCTGGCTCAGTGCATGACTCCTACATCCTGCGGAATAGCAGCATCCCTGATATGATGGGTCAACTCCAGAGGCACTGTGTATGGCTATTAGGGGACTCTGGTTACTCCAACCTTTCCTGGCTATTGACCCCAGTGAGGAATCCCAGGACCAGGGCAGAGGAACGCTACAATGAGGCCCATGGGCGGACTAGGAGGGTGATCGAACGCACCTTCGGCCTCCTTAAGGCCAGGTTCGGGTGCCTCCATATGACAGGTGGTTCCCTATTGTACTCACCGAAGAAGGTGTGCCAGATCATCATCGCCTGCTCGATGCTTCATAATTTGGCTTTGCGAAGCCAGGTGCCTTTTCTGCAGGAGGATGGTCCAGATGACGGTGTTGTGGCAGCTGTGGAGCCTGTGGAGCCTGTGGACAGTGATGAGGAGGAAGCTGAGGAAGAAGACAATGACAACAGGGAGTCAGTCATACAGCAATATTTCCAGTGACACACAGGTGAGAACATTTTCATTTTTACCATTACATTCACTGTCACACGTCTTCCTCTATCCTGTGTGTAATTTAATGGGATTATTTGGTAATTGAGTTGTTTCTTTCTATTACGGTTTCACAGGTGTGGTTACCAACGTGTGTCATCTACTTGCATTCTTCAAGGACTTGTGATGTGTGACATTGGTATGTTGCCTTTACATCTCACAACGCATTTTGACATTGTCATAGATATTACATTTTAACAAATCATAAACTGACTCCAGATTGTTTTGTGTTTCAAGGGTGTTTATTGAAGTGCTCAGAAAGGGTAGGGGGTGGCAAAATGGTGATGGGTGATGGCGGAGGAATGTCCATGGCAGAGTCCAGGCTATTAGTCTCACAGGTGCACTGCCCATATGGGCATAGGAAGTGGAGCTGGGGCAGTTCAAGTATGGACAGGGTAACAAAGTGGGACAGTGGGGGGACAATCAGGGTGGTCTCATTTCCTGGCGGGGTCTTGCCATCTTGCTCTGTCCTGTTCCTGGATCTCAGGGACCGCTTGCGTGGTGGTTGTCCATCTGCAGGGGGTGGGGTGCTAGTGTGGTGGTCCTGTGGCGGGCGTCCTGTCCACTAGCACCAGCGGAGGTGGTGGGCAGTTCATCGTCCATGCTAGTGTCAGGGGCCCCTTGGAGTGCCACAGTGTCCCTCAGGGTCTGCTGTATGTCCTTCAGCACCCTTCGATGGTGCCCAAGGCGGAGCTGATGGTCCTGAGCTCCTCCCTGAACCCCAAATACTGGTCCTCCTGCAGGCGCTGGGTCTCCTGAAACTTGACCAGGACCGTCGCCATCGTCTCCTGGGAGTGGTGGTATGCTCCCATGATGGAGGATAGGGCCTAGTGGAGAGTGGGTTCCCTTGGCCTGTCCGCCCCCTGTCGCACAGCAGCCCTCCCAGTTCCCCTGTGTTCCTGTGCCTCCGTCCCCGGACCGTGTGCCCACTACCACTGCCCCCAGGTCCCTGTTGTTGTTGGGGTGGTGGGTTATCCTGGGTTCCCTGTAGTGGTGGACACACCGCTGATTGACCTGTCCTGGGTATGGAGGTTTGGGCCCGCTGGGTGGGTGCTGTGCTGGTGTTACCAGAGGGTGGAAGGTCAGTGTTGGGCTGTGCCCATGCAAGGGGAACCGACTGTCCCGAGGCCCACGATGGTCCGGGCTGGTCATCAGGATCCAGTAGGGCAGAGCTGCTATCGTCACTGTGGGCCTCTTCTGGGGGTGGAGTGGTGTTGTCTGGACTCTCTGGTGTGGTGACGGTCCTTCGTGTTCCTGCAGGGGCATAAGAGCATGATTATTGCATGTGTGTGTGATGGTGTGCAATGGGTAGGTGTCTGTGTACCCCAGTGCAAGCATTCCTGTGTGGGGGCTTGTGTGATGATGGTTAGGGGGTTGTTCTGGGTATGTGTAGTGGGCATGCTTAGGTGATAGGTGTCCATGCTTAGTTGTGTCATGCAGGGCTTGGTGTTGGGATGTGTAGTTTGTGTTATGAATACATTAGTGAGGAGTTGGGGTGATAGGGGAGGGTGTGAGGCTGGGGGTGTGTGATAGCATGCAGGTAGGGTGGGGGATAGGATAGTTAAGTTTTGACTTACCAGTGTCCCATCCTCCACCGACTCCTCCGAGGCCCTCTGGATGCATGATGGTCAAGACTTTCTCCTCCCAAGTTGTTAGTTGTGGGGGAGGAGGTGGGGGTCCGCCGCCAGTCCGCTGAACCGCGATGTTGTGCCTGGAGACCGTTGAACGCACCTTCCTCCGTAGGTCGTTCTACCTCTTCCTGATGTCCTCCCTATTTCTTGGGTGCTGTCCCACAGCGTTGACCCTGTCGACTATTCTTCGCCATAGCTCCATCTTCCTGGCTATGGATGTGTGCTGCACCTGTGAGCCAAATAGCTGTGGCTCCACCCGGACAATTTCCTCCACCATGACCCGGAGCTCCTCCTCGGAAAAGCGGGGATTTCTTTGGTGTGCCATGGGGTGGTGTGTGTGATGTGTGGGACGGTGTGAGTGTTGATGTGTGTGGTGATGTGTAGTGGTGTGTGGTGTTTTATGCGTGGATGTTGTGTGGGTGATGGTGTTGTGTCCCTCTGTATGGTGGGGTTGTCTTTGCTATGCTGTCTATCTGGCCTTCGTCCATGAATTGTGGTCATAGGGGTTTGTGGGTGATGTGGGTGTGTGTTTTATATTGTATTGGGTGTGTGGGAGTGTTATTTGTATGTGTATCAGGTGTGTGTATTTTGAATTGTCCAATGTGGTGGTGTTTTGGAGATGTGTGTGTATTTTGAGCGCAGCGGTGTGTACCTCCAATGCAATACCGCGGTTGAAAGACCGCCGCGTGGATTGGTGGGTCGTAATAGCATGGGCGTGTTTCTGTTGGCGTGGAGGTGGAGGATTTGTTTTCGCCAGTTTAACACTGACCTTTGGTGTGGCGGACTTGTGTGGGTGTCTGAATTTCGGCGGATTCCGAGATGTGGGTCATAATAGCTGTGGCGGAATTCCACGGCCGCGGCGGTGTATTGGCGGTCTTCTGCACGGCAGTAAGCGCCTTTTACCGCCAATGTTGTAATGACCCCCATAGTTTATATACTTTTTAGAAAAATTTCATAGAGTACTGCGGTACAACCTAGAAAGAGCGGGTACTTAAAAAATTACAATAAAATGCAAAGAAATGTAAAAAACACTGTAATACACTGAATTTAAGAAATTAAGTGTATTTTTTTTTAACATATTTAATTCTTTATATAAAATGTGGAAAGCCTACCACAGATTTACTGAGAAATGACAGTGCTACTTAAAATGTTTTGAAAAGGTATATGTGTTAAAAAAAACATGTAATGTGGTGCTCATAAAAAATATACAAAAAATAAATACATTTCCTTCCCTACCTTTTAAAACTTTAGTAAAGTGGTAATAGGTAGTGAACAACATTAACCTTTTAGGTGCGGGCGTCGGCCAGTGGCCGACGCCCACACACCCTCCCTGGTGCGGGTCACGACCAGTGGCCGACACCTGGAAGGGTATTAATAAATCCTCGGGTGCGTCGCACCCGAGGATTTTTTTTTTTTTTTTTAAACTTCACTCGGGAGACAATTAAGTTTCCGTGTCTCCCCCCGCCCCCCACCCGCCACGAGGCGCGCTGACGTTTCAAAGGTGTTTTCCCCATCAAAGCAGGAAGCAGCCTTGCGGCCGCTTCCTGCTTTGATGGGGAAAACGGCGTTTTCCACTTTCGGGAAGGCCTCGTAAGAAAGGGGAGCACAGCTGCGATCGGGGGCCAGGAAACACTTTCAGGAAGGCCTCGTAAGAAAGGGGAGAGTCTCCCCTTTCTTACGAGGCCTTCTGAAACTGTTTCCTGGCCCCCGATCGCAGCACAGCTGCGATCGGGGGCCAGGAAACACCACTAGACACCAGGGATTTCACTTTGGGGGGGCGGCCCCCTGGAAAACGAGCCACCCCCCCTCCCCCCGGCATAATAAAAAAAAAAAAAAAAGGTAGGTGCCTTAAAATAAAATAAAATGACATGACAGGGGGTCGCTCGTGGGCAGGGTGACCCCCTGTGGGGGCAATCTTTTTTTTTAGATGTTGTAGGGTTTCCCTGGGGGCCATTTTGGCCCCCAAGGAAACCATACAACAACTAAAAAAAAATATATGTATATATAGATCTATATATATCTATGTAGATAGATATATCTAGGTACATGGATATATCTATAGATATATCTATGTAGATAGATATATATATATATAGAGGTAGATCTATATCAAAGAGATTTATAAAGCGCGCTACTCACCTGTGAGGGTCTCAAGGCGCTTGGGGGGGGAGACGGGGGGAGGGAAAGGGGCTGGGAGGTTCACTGTTCGAAAAGCCAGGTTTTGAGGCCCTTCCTGAAAAGAAGTAGGTTTTGGGTCTTGCGAAGGTGGGTTGTGAGGGCGTTCCAGGTTTTGGGTGCAAGGTAGGAGAAGGATCTGCCCCCGGTGGTGGTGTGTTTGATGCGGGGGACAGAGGCGAGAGAGAGGTCAGCTGAGCGGACGTTTCGTGTGGGGGTGTGGAAGGTTACTCTCGTTGAGGTAGGCAGGGCCTGTGTTGTGGAGTGATTTGTGTGCGAGGATGAGGATCTTGAAGGTGATACTTTTGTCAATGGGGAGCCAGTGGAGGGATTTGAGGTGTGGAGAGATGTGTTCGTGTCGGCGGAGGTCGAGGATGAGTCGTGCTGCTGAGTTCTGGATGCGTGTAGTTTGCGCTTGAGTTTTAGAGTGGTGCCGGCGTAGAGGGCGTTTCCGTAATCAAGCCTGCTGCTGATGAGTGCGTGAGTGACAGTTTTTCTGGTCTCTGTGGGGATCCATTTGAATGTTTTTCAGTATACGGAGTTTGTTGAAGCATGAGGAGGTAAGAGCGTTGATTTGTTGGGTCATCGAGAGGGAGGAGTCTAGGATGATGCTGAGGTTGCGTGCGTGGTTGGGGGTGGGTGCAGGGCCTAGCGTGGTGGGCCACCATGAGGGGTCCCAGGTGTTTTTGTGTGGGCCAAAGAGGATTATTTCGGTTTTGCTTGAGTTGAGTTTCAGGTGGTTGGCTGTCATATATATATCACTTTTGTCAATATGTGTGTGGTTTCCCTGGGGGGAAAAGGGTCAGACTTGTCTAGTGGCAGTTTTAGTGCCATAAAGAAGCGCAGAAGGTTTATATGCCTACTGCAAAGAGCACATCTGTATTTTATGTAAATAGCTGAGTACATTAGTAAAGTCTATGGAGAGATGAAGGGCACTTTTGCTGGGTGGTAATGAGGGAATCCAAGGAGGACGGAGTGGGAGCACCAATAATGATTGTTGGACTGGGCGCAGGAGGTGCTAAAGACTGTGACGAATGGTATGTGACAAGGTGTTTTTTGAGTGTCTTGAAAGTACGTGCCGATTGAGGGAAGAAGCGCAGGTAAGGTGGCCTCTACTGTTGCACGTATCTCACACACACCATCGATTTTGTGACTGTCTACGTAGGCTAGTGTTTTAGAGCAACAGTTTAGCCAATAGCAGAGATGGCATCTTGATGGATGACTGCTGCCTGCACTCGGGTTATAGAGGACCGCTCTGACATAGGATCAGAGACTGAGACATCAGATACTGAGACAGCATCTGAGGGATAGGACAATGGCGCAGACTCTGGGAGTGATTTTTCAGTCAGAGGAGTCCCATTCGATAACTCCTCTTCCAGTACATTATGAGGGAGGTGATGAGGACAGTCCTGCTGTCCCTTCGCAAGCTGTTCGTGCAACTGGGTAATAGTGGGTTAGGCCAACCCAGAGAGCAGGTGAATGCGGCGGCAAGCAGAGAAAGAGTGCTCTTTTGGGAGCTCCCCAATTTAGTTCAGCCCCAAATTCCACCACCCAAATCATATTGTGGAGACATCAAAATTGTCTATGGCAAAACAAACTGGTTTTGTAAGGCAGGCACCTGTGTTTTTGGTCCTGGATTCGGCGGCCATATAGAGAGACACACTAAACCCAAACATTTCTGGAAACTAGACATTCGGGGGAGTCCACAGAGGTGTGACTTGTGTGGATTCTCCAAAGCTTTCTTACCCAGAATACCCTGCAAATCTGAAATGTTGAAAAAAAACTCAATTTTTCTCGCATTTCTGTCACACAAACTACAGGAATATGCTGGGATCCACAACATTCCTACCACCCAGTGACTCCTCACCTGTCCTGATAAAAACACTACCCCACTTGAGTGCCTACACCTAGTGCCTGTGTCAGGAATGGATCACCCCAGGGTCAACAGCTGCCTCACGTAAGGACCAACATTGACCGTTGTGTGATCTATTCCTGTCGCAGGCACCAGGCCTAACCACACAAGTGAGGTATCATATTTATCGGGAGACTTGGGGGAACGCTGGGTGGAAGGAAATTTGTGGCTCCTCTCAGATTCCAGAACTTTCTGTCACCGAAATGTGAGGAAAACGTGTTATTTTAGCCACATTTTGAGGTTTTCAAAGGATTCTGGGTAACAGAACCTGGTCCGAGCCCCACAAGTCACCTCATCTTGGATTCCCCTGGGTTTCTAGTTTTCAAAAATGTGCTGGTTTGCTAGGTTTCCCCAGGTGCCGGCTGAGCTAGAGGCCAAAATCCACAGGTAGGCACTGTTTTCTATGAAAAAATGTGATGTGTCCACGTTGTGTTTTGGGGCATTTCCTGTCGCGGGCGCTAGGCCTACCCACACAAGTGAGGTATCATTTTTATCGGGAGACTTGGGGGAACGCTGGGTGGAAGGAAATTTGTGGCTCCTCTCAGATTCCAGAACTTTCTGTCACCGAAATGTGAGGAAAACTTGGTTTTTTAGCCACTTTTTGAGGTTTGCAAAGGATTCTGGGTAACAGAACCTGGTCTGAGCTCCGCAAGTCACCCCTCCTTGGATTCCCCTAGGTCTCTAGTTTTCAGAAATGCACAGGTTTGGTAGGTTTCCCTAGGTGCCGGCTGAGCTAGAGGCCAAAATCTACAGGTAGGCACTTCGCAAAAAACACCTCTGTTTTCTTCCAAAAATTTGGATGTGTCCACGTTGCGCTTTGGGGCGTTTCCTGTTGCAGGCGCTAGGCCTACCCACACAAGTGAGGTATCATTTTTATCGGGAGACTTGGGGGAACGGCGGGTGGAAGGAAATTTGTGGCTCCTCTCAGATTCCAGAACTTTCTGTCACCGAAATGTGAGGAAAACTTGTTTTTTTAGCCACTTTTTGAGGTTTGCAAAGGATTTTGGGTAACAGAACCTGGTCCGAGCCCTGCAAGTCACCCCTCCTTGGATTCCCCTAGGTCTCTAGTTTTCAGAAATGCACAGGTTTGGTAGGTTTCCATAGGTGCCGGCTGAGCTAGAGGCCAAAATCTACAGGTAGGCACTTCACAAAAAACACCTCTGTTTTCTTCCAAAAATGTGGATGTGTCCACGTTGCGCTTTGGGGCGTTTCCTGTCGCGGGCGCTAGGCCTACCCACACAAGTGAGGTATCATTTTTATCGGGAGACTTGGGGGAACGCTGGGTGGCAGGAAATTTGAGGCTCCTCTCAGATTCCAGAACTTTCTGTCACCGAAATCTTAGGAAAACTTGTTTTTTTAGCCACTTTTTGAGGTTTGCAAAGGATTCTGGGTAACAGAACCTGGTCCGAGCTCCGCAAGTCACCCCTCCTTGGATTCCCCTAGGTCTCTAGTTTTCAGAAATGCGCAGGTTTGGTAGGTTTCCCTAGGTGCCGGCTGAGCTAGAGGCCAAAATCTACAGGTAGGCACTTCGCAAAAAACACCTCTGTTTTCTTCCAAAAATTTGGATGTGTCCACGTTGCGCTTTGGGGCGTTTCCTGTCGCAGGCGCTAGGCCTACCTCACAAGTGAGGTATAATTTTTATCGGGAGACTTGGGGGAACGCTGGGTGGAAGGAAATTTGTGGCTCCTCTCAGATTCCAGAACTTTCTGTCACCGAAATGTGAGGAAAACTTGTTTTTTTAGCCACTTTTTGAGGTTTGCAAAGGATTTTGGGTAACAGAACCTGGTCCGAGCCCTGCAAGTCACCCCTCCTTGGATTCCCCTACGTCTCTAGTTTTCAGAAATGCACAGGTTTGGTAGGTTTCCGTAGGTGCCGGCTGAGCTAGAGGCCAAAATCTACAGGTAGGCACTTCACAAAAAACACCTCTGTTTTCTTCCAAAAATTTGGATGTGTCCACGTTGCGCTTTGGGGCGTTTCCTGTCGCGGGCGCTAGGCCTACCCACACAAGTGAGGTATCATTTTTATCGGGAGACTTGGGGGAACGCTGGGTGGAAGGAAATTTGAGGCTCCTCTCAGATTCCAGAACTTTCTGTCACCTAAATCTTAGGAAAACTTGTTTTTTTAGCCACTTTTTGAGGTTTGCAAAGGATTCTGGGTAACAGAACCTGGTCCGAGCTCCGCAAGTCACCCCTCCTTGGATTCCCCTAGGTCTCTAGGTTTCAGAAATGCGCAGGTTTGGTAGGTTTCCCTAGGTGCCGGCTGAGCTAGAGGCCAAAATCTACAGGTAGGCACTTCGCAAAAAACACCTCTGTTTTCTTCCAAAAATTTGGATGTGTCCACGTTGCGCTTTGGGGCGTTTCCTGTCGCAGGCGCTAGGCCTACCCACACAAGTGAGGTATAATTTTTATCGGGAGACTTGGGGGAACGCTGGGTGGAAGGAAATTTGTGGCTCCTCTCAGATTCCAGAACTTTCTGTCACCGAAATGTGAGGAAAACTTGTTTTTTTAGCCGCTTTTTGAGGTTTGCAAAGGATTTTGGGTAACAGAACCTGGTCCGAGCCCTGCAAGTCACCCCTCCTTGGATTCCCCTAGGTCTCTAGTTTTCAGAAATGCGCAGGTTTGGTAGGTTTCCCTAGGTGCCGGCTGAGCTAGAGGCCAAAATCTACAGGTAGGCACTTCGCAAAAAACACCTCTGTTTTCTTCCAAAAATTTGGATGTGTCCACGTTGCGCTTTGGGGCGTTTCCTGTCGCAGGCGCTAGGCCTACCCACACAAGTGAGGTATAATTTTTATCGGGAGACTTAGGGGAACGCTGGGTGGAAGGAAATTTGTGGCTCCTCTCAGATTCCAGAACTTTCTGTCACCGAAATGTGAGGAAAACTTGTTTTTTTAGCCACTTTTTGAGGTTTGCAAAGGATTTTGGGTAACAGAACCTGGTCCGAGCCCTGCAAGTCACCCCTCCTTGGATTCCCCTAGGTCTCTAGTGTTCAGAAATGCACAGGTTTGGTAGGTTTCCATAGGTGCCGGCTGAGCTAGAGGCCAAAATGTACAGGTAGGCACTTCACAAAAAACACCTCTGTTTTCTTCCAAAAATTTGGATGTGTCCACGTTGCGCTTTGGGGCGTTTCCTGTCGCGGGCGCTAGGCCTACCCACACAAGTGAGGTATCATTTTTATCGGGAGACTTGGGGGAACGCTGGGTGGAAGGAAATTTGAGGCTCCTCTCAGATTCCAGAACTTTCTGTCACCTAAATCTTAGGAAAACTTGTTTTTTTAGCCACTTTTTGAGGTTTGCAAAGGATTCTGGGTAACAGAACCTGGTCCGAGCACCGCAAGTCATCCCTCCTTGGATTCCCCTAGGTCTCTAGTTTTCAGAAATGCGCAGGTTTGGTAGGTTTCCCTATGTGCCGGCTGAGCTAGAGGCCAAAATCTACAGGTAGGCACTTCGCAAAAAACACCTCTGTTTTCTTCCAAAAATTTGGATGTGTCCACGTTGCGCTTTGGGGCGTTTCCTGTCGCAGGCGCTAGGTCTACCCACACAAGTGAGGTATAATTTTTATCGGGAGACTTGGGGGAACGCTGGGTGGAAGGAAATTTGTGGCTCCTCTCAGATTCCAGAACTTTCTGTCACCGAAATGTGAGGAAAACTTGGTTTTTTAGCCACTTTTTGAGGTTTGCAAAGGATTTGGGGTAACAGAACCTGGTCCGAGCCCTGCAAGTCACCCCTCCTTGGATTCCCCTAGGTCTCTAGTTTTCAGAAATGCACAGGTTTGGTAGGTTTCCATAGGTGCCGGCTGAGGTAGAGGCCAAAATCTACAGGTAGGCACTTCACAAAAAACACCTCTGTTTTCTTCCAAAAATTTGGATGTGTCCATGTTGCGCTTTGGGGCGTTTCCTGTTGCAGGCGCTAGGCCTACCCACACAAGTGAGGTATCATTTTTATCGGGAGACTTGGGGGAACGCCGGGTGGAAGGAAATTTGTGGCTCCTCTCAGATTCCAGAACTTTCTGTCACCGAAATGTGAGGAAAACTTGTTTTTTTAGCCACTTTTTGAGGTTTGCAAAGGATTTTGGGTAACAGAACCTGGTCCGAGCCCTGCAAGTCACCCCTCCTTGGATTCCCCTAGGTCTCTAGTTTTCAGAAATGCACAGGTTGGGTAGGTTTCCATAGGTGCCGGCTGAGCTAGAGGCCAAAATCTACAGGTAGGCACTTCACAAAAAACACCTCTGTTTTCTTCCAAAAATTTTGATGTGTCCACGTTGCGCTTTGGGGCGTTTCCTGTCGCGGGCGCTAGGCCTACCCACACAAGTGAGGTATCATTTTTATCGGGAGACTTGGGGGAACGCTGGGTGGAAGGAAATTTGAGGCTCCTCTCAGATTCCAGAACTTTCTGTCACCGAAATCTTAGGAAAACTTGTTTTTTTAGCCACTTTTTGAGGTTTGCAAAGGATTCTGGGTAACAGAACCTGGTCCGAGCTCCGCAAGTCACCCCTCCTTGGATTCCCCTAGGTCTCTAGTTTTCAGAAATGCGCAGGTTTGGTAGGTTTCCCTAGGTGCCGGCTGAGCTAGAGGCCAAAATCTACAGGTAGGCACTTCGCAAAAAACACCTCTGTTTTCTTCCAAAAATTTGGATGTGTCCACGTTGCGCTTTGGGGCGTTTCCTGTCGCAAGCGCTAGGCCTACCCACACAAGTGAGGTATAATTTTTATCGGGAGACTTGGGGGAACGCTGGGTGGAAGGAAATTTGTGGCTCCTCTCAGATTCCAGAACTTTCTGTCACCGAAATGTGAGGAAAACTTGTTTTTTTAGCCACTTTTTGAGGTTTGCAAAGGATTTTGGGTAACAGAACCTGGTCCGAGCCCTGCAAGTCACCCCTCCTTGGATTCCCCTAGGTCTCTAGTTTTCAGAAATGCACAGGTTTGGTAGGTTTCCATAGGTGCCGGCTGAGCTAGAGGCCAAAATCTCCAGGTAGGCACTTCACAAAAAACACCTCTGTTTTCTTCCAAAAATTTGGATGTGTCCACGTTGCGCTTTGGGGCGTTTCCTGTCGCGGGCGCTAGGCCTACCCACACAAGTGAGGTATCATTTTTATCGGGAGACTTGGGGGAACGCTGGGTGGAAGGAAATTTGAGGCTCCTCTCAGATTCCAGAACTTTCTGTCACCAAAATCTTAGGAAAACTTGTTTTTTTAGCCACTTTTTGAGGTTTGCAAAGGATTCTGGGTAACAGAACCTGGTCCGCGCTCCGCAAGTCACCCCTCCTTTGATTCCCCTAGGTCTCTAGTTTTCAGAAATGCGCAGGTTTGGTAGGTTTCCCTAGGTGCCGGCTGAGCTAGAGGCCAAAATCTACAGGTAGGCACTTCGCAAAAAACACCTCTGTTTTCTTCCAAAAATTTGGATGTGTCCACGTTGCGCTTTGGGGCGTTTCCTGTCGCAGGCGCTAGGCCTACCCACACAAGTGAGGTATAATTTTTATCGGGAGACTAGGGGGAACGCTGGGTGGAAGGAAATTTGTGGCTCCTCTCAGATTCCAGAACTTTCTGTCACCGAAATGTGAGGAAAACTTGTTTTTTTAGCCACTTTTTGAGGTTTGCAAAGGATTCTGGGTAACAGAACCTGGTCCGAGCCCCGCAAGTCACCCCTCCTTGGATTCCCCTAGGTCTCTAATTTTCAGAAATGCACAGGTTTGGTAGGTTTCCCTAGGTGCCGGCTGAGCTAGAGGCCAAAATCTACAGGTAGGCACTTCGCAAAAAACACCTCTGTTTTCTTCCAAAAATTAGGATGTGTCCACGTTGCGCTTTGGGGCGTTTCCTGTTGCAGGCGCTAGGCCTACCCACACAAGTGAGGTATCATTTTTATCGGGAGACTTGGGGGAACGCCGGGTGGAAGGAAATTTGTGGCTCCTCTCAGATTCCAGAACTTTCTGTCACCGAAATGTGAGGAAAACTTGTTTTTTTAGCCACTTTTTGAGGTTTGCAAAGGATTTTGGGTAACAGAACCTGGTCCGAGCCCTGCAAGTCACCCCTCCTTGGATTCCCCTAGGTCTCTAGTTTTCAGAAATGCACAGGTTTGGTAGGTTTCCCTAGGTGCCGGCTGAGCTAGAGGCCAAAATCTACAGGTAGGCACTTCGCAAAAAACACCTCTGTTTTCTTCCAAAAATTTGGATGTGTCCATGTTGCGCTTTGGGGCGTTTCCTGTTGCAGGCGCTAGGCCTACCCACACAAGTGAGATATCATTTTTATCGGGAGACTTGGGGGAACGCCGGGTGGAAGGAAATTTGTGGCTCCTCTCAGATTCCAGAACTTTCTGTCACCGAAATGTGAGGAAAACTTGTTTTTTTAGCCACTTTTTGAGGTTTGCAAAGGATTTTGGGTAACAGAACCTGGTCCGAGCCCTGCAAGTCACCCCTCCTTGGATTCCCCTAGGTCTCTAGTTTTCAGAAATGCACAGGTTTGGTAGGTTTCCATAGGTGCCGGCTGAGCTAGAGGCCAAAATCTACAGGTAGGCACTTCACAAAAAACACCTCTGTTTTCTTCCAAAAATTTGGATGTGTCCACGTTGCGCTTTGGGGCGTTTCCTGTCGCGGGCGCTAGGCCTGCCCACACAAGTGAGGTATCATTTTTATCGGGAGACTTGGGGGAACGCTGGGTAGAAGGAAATTTGAGGCTCCTCTCAGATTCCAGAACTTTCTGTCACCGAAATCTTAGGAAAACTTGTTTTTTTAGCCACTTTTTGAGGTTTGCAAAGGATTCTGGGTAACAGAACCTGGTCCGAGCTCCGCAAGTCACCCCTCCTTGAATTCCCCTAGGTCTCTAGTTTTCAGAAATGCGCAGGTTTGGTAGGTTTCCATACGTGCCGGCTGAGCTAGAAGCCAAAATCTACAGGTAGGCACTTCACAAAAAACACCTCTGTTTTCTTCCAAAAATTTGGATGTGTCCACGTTGCGCTTTGGGGCGTTTCCTGTCGCAGGCGCTAGGCCTACCCACACAATTGAGGTATAATTTTTATCGGGAGACTAGGGGGAACGCTGGGTGGAAGGAAATTTGTGGCTCCTCTCAGATTCCAGAACTTTCTGTCACCGAAATGTGAGGAAAACTTGTTTTTTTAGCCACGTTTTGAGGTTTGCAAAGGATTCTGGGTAACAGAACCTGGTCCGAGCCCCGCAAGTCACCCCTCCTTGGATTCCCCTAGGTCTCTAATTTTCAGAAATGCACAGGTTTGGTAGGTTTCCCTAGGTGCCGGCTGAGCTAGAGGCCAAAATCTACAGGTAGGCACTTCGCAAAAAACACCTCTGTTTTCTTCCAAAAATTTGGATGTGTCCACGTTGCGCTTTGGGGCGTTTCCTGTTGCAGGCGCTAGGCCTATCCACACAAGTGAGGTATCATTTTTATCGGGAGACTTGGGGGAACGCCGGGTGGAAGGAAATTTGTGGCTCCTCTCAGATTCCAGAACTTTCTGTCACCGAAATGTGAGGAAAACTTGTTTTTTTAGCCACTTTTTGAGGTTTGCAAAGGATTTTGGGTAACAGAACCTGGTCCGAGCCCTGCAAGTCACCCCTCCTTTGATTCCCCTAGGTCTTTAGTTTTCAGAAATGCACAGGTTTGGTAGGTTTCCATAGGTGCCGGCTGAGCTAGAGGCCAAAATCTACAGGTAGGCACTTCGCAAAAAACACCTCTGTTTTCTTCCAAAAATTTGGATGTGTCCACGTTGCGCTTTGGGGCGTTTCCTGTCGCAGGCGCTAGGCCTACCCACACAAGTGAGGTATAATTTTTATCGGGAGACTTGGGGGAACGCTGGGTGGAAGGAAATTTGTGGCTCCTCTCAGATTCCAGAACTTTCTGTCACCGAAATGTGAGGAAAACTTGTTTTTTTAGCCACTTTTTGAGGTTTGCAAAGGATTTTGGGTAACAGAACCTGGTCCGAGCCCTGCAAGTCACCCCTCCTTGGATTCCCTTAGGTCTCTAGTTTTCAGAAATGCACAGGTTTGGTAGGTTTCCATAGGTGCCGGCTGAGCTAGAGGCCAAAATCTACAGGTAGGCACTTCACAAAAAACACCTCTGTTTTCTTCCAAAAATTTGGATGTGTCCACGTTGCGCTTTGGGGCGTTTCCTGTCGCGGGCGCTAGGCCTACCCACACAAGTGAGGTATCATTTTTATCGGGAGACTTGGGGGAACGCTGGGTGGAAGGAAATTTGAGGCTCCTCTCAGATTCCAGAACTTTCTGTCACCGAAATCTTAGGAAAACTTGTTTTTTTAGCCACTTTTTGAGGTTTGCAAAGGATTCTGGGTAACAGAACCTGGTCCGCGCTCCGCAAGTCACCCCTCCTTTGATTCCCCTAGGTCTCTAGTTTTCAGAAATGCGCAGGTTTGGTAGGTTTCCCTAGGTGCCGGCTGAGCTAGAGGCCAAAATCTACAGGTAGGCACTTCGCAAAAAACACCTCTGTTTTCTTCCAAAAATTTGGATGTGTCCACGTTGCGCTTTGGGGCGTTTCCTGTTGCAGGCGCTAGGCCTACCCACACAAGTGAGGTATAATTTTTATCGGGAGACTAGGGGGAACGCTGGGTGGAAGGAAATTTGTGGCTCCTCTCAGATTCCAGAACTTTCTGTCACCGAAATGTGAGGAAAACTTGTTTTTTTAGCCACTTTTTGAGGTTTGCAAAGGATTCTGGGTAACAGAACCTGGTCCGAGCCCCGCAAGTCACCCCTCCTTGGATTCCCCTAGGTCTCTAATTTTCAGAAATGCACAGGTTTGGTAGGTTTCCCTAGGTGCCGGCTGAGCTAGAGGCCAAAATCTACAGGTAGGCACTTCGCAAAAAACACCTCTGTTTTCTTCCAAAAATTAGGATGTGTCCACGTTGCGCTTTGGGGCGTTTCCTGTTGCAGGCGCTAGGCCTACCCACACAAGTGAGGTATAATTTTTATCGGGAGACTTGGGGGAACGCTGGGTGGAAGGAAATTTGTGGCTCCTCTCAGATTCCAGAACTTTCTGTCACCGAAATGTGAGGAAAACTTGTTTTTTTAGCCACTTTTTGAGGTTTGCAAAGGATTTTGGGTAACAGAACCTGGTCCGAGCCCTGCAAGTCACCCCTCCTTGGATTCCCCTAGGTCTCTAGTTTTCAGAAATGCACAGGTTTGGTAGGTTTCCATAGGTGCCGGCTGAGCTAGAGGCCAAAATCTCCAGGTAGGCACTTCACAAAAAACACCTCTGTTTTCTTCCAAAAATTTGGATGTGTCCACGTTGCGCTTTGGGGCGTTTCCTGTCGCGGGCGCTAGGCCTACCCACACAAGTGAGGTATCATTTTTATCGGGAGACTTGGGGGAACGCTGGGTGGAAGGAAATTTGAGGCTCCTCTCAGATTCCAGAACTTTCTGTCACCAAAATCTTAGGAAAACTTGTTTTTTTAGCCACTTTTTGAGGTTTGCAAAGGATTCTGGGTAACAGAACCTGGTCCGCGCTCCGCAAGTCACCCCTCCTTTGATTCCCCTAGGTCTCTAGTTTTCAGAAATGCGCAGGTTTGGTAGGTTTCCCTAGGTGCCGGCTGAGCTAGAGGCCAAAATCTACAGGTAGGCACTTCGCAAAAAACACCTCTGTTTTCTTCCAAAAATTTGGATGTGTCCACGTTGCGCTTTGGGGCGTTTCCTGTTGCAGGCGCTAGGCCTATCCACACAAGTGAGGTATCATTTTTATCGGGAGACTTGGGGGAACGCCGGGTGGAAGGAAATTTGTGGCTCCTCTCAGATTCCAGAACTTTCTGTCACCGAAATGTGAGGAAAACTTGTTTTTTTAGCCACTTTTTGAGGTTTGCAAAGGATTTTGGGTAACAGAACCTGGTCCGAGCCCTGCAAGTCACCCCTCCTTTGATTCCCCTAGGTCTTTAGTTTTCAGAAATGCACAGGTTTGGTAGGTTTCCATAGGTGCCGGCTGAGCTAGAGGCCAAAATCTACAGGTAGGCACTTCGCAAAAAACACCTCTGTTTTCTTCCAAAAATTTGGATGTGTCCACGTTGCGCTTTGGGGCGTTTCCTGTCGCAGGCGCTAGGCCTACCCACACAAGTGAGGTATAATTTTTATCGGGAGACTTGGGGGAACGCCGGGTGGAAGGAAATTTGTGGCTCCTCTCAGATTCCAGAACTTTCTGTCACCGAAATGTGAGGAAAACTTGTTTTTTTAGCCACTTTTTGAGGTTTGCAAAGGATTTTGGGTAACAGAACCTGGTCCGAGCCCTGCAAGTCACCCCTCCTTGGATTCCCTTAGGTCTCTAGTTTTCAGAAATGCACAGGTTTGGTAGGTTTCCATAGGTGCCGGCTGAGCTAGAGGCCAAAATCTACAGGTAGGCACTTCACAAAAAACACCTCTGTTTTCTTCCAAAAATTTGGATGTGTCCACGTTGCGCTTTGGGGCGTTTCCTGTCGCGGGCGCTAGGCCTACCCACACAAGTGAGGTATCATTTTTATCGGGAGACTTGGGGGAACGCTGGGTGGAAGGAAATTTGAGGCTCCTCTCAGATTCCAGAACTTTCTGTCACCGAAATCTTAGGAAAACTTGTTTTTTTAGCCACTTTTTGAGGTTTGCAAAGGATTCTGGGTAACAGAACCTGGTCCGCGCTCCGCAAGTCACCCCTCCTTTGATTCCCCTAGGTCTCTAGTTTTCAGAAATGCGCAGGTTTGGTAGGTTTCCCTAGGTGCCGGCTGAGCTAGAGGCCAAAATCTACAGGTAGGCACTTCGCAAAAAACACCTCTGTTTTCTTCCAAAAATTTGGATGTGTCCACGTTGCGCTTTGGGGCGTTTCCTGTTGCAGGCGCTAGGCCTACCCACACAAGTGAGGTATAATTTTTATCGGGAGACTAGGGGGAACGCTGGGTGGAAGGAAATTTGTGGCTCCTCTCAGATTCCAGAACTTTCTGTCACCGAAATGTGAGGAAAACTTGTTTTTTTAGCCACTTTTTGAGGTTTGCAAAGGATTCTGGGTAACAGAACCTGGTCCGAGCCCCGCAAGTCACCCCTCCTTGGATTCCCCTAGGTCTCTAATTTTCAGAAATGCACAGGTTTGGTAGGTTTCCCTAGGTGCCGGCTGAGCTAGAGGCCAAAATCTACAGGTAGGCACTTCGCAAAAAACACCTCTGTTTTCTTCCAAAAATTAGGATGTGTCCACGTTGCGCTTTGGGGCGTTTCCTGTTGCAGGCGCTAGGCCTACCCACACAAGTGAGGTATCATTTTTATCGGGAGACTTGGGGGAACGCCGGGTGGAAGGAAATTTGTGGCTCCTCTCAGATTCCAGAACTTTCTGTCACCGAAATGTGAGGAAAACTTGTTTTTTTAGCCACTTTTTGAGGTTTGCAAAGGATTTTGGGTAACAGAACCTGGTCCGAGCCCTGCAAGTCACCCCTCCTTGGATTCCCCTAGGTCTCTAGTTTTCAGAAATGCACAGGTTTGGTAGGTTTCCCTAGGTGCCGGCTGAGCTAGAGGCCAAAATCTACAGGTAGGCACTTCGCAAAAAACACCTCTGTTTTCTTCCAAAAATTTGGATGTGTCCACGTTGCGCTTTGGGGCGTTTCCTGTCGCAGGCGCTAGGCCTACCCACACAAGTGAGGTATAATTTTTATCGGGAGACTTGGGGGAACGCTGGGTGGAAGGAAATTTGTGGCTCCTCTCAGATTCCAGAACTTTCTGTCACCGAAATGTGAGGAAAACTTGTTTTTTTAGCCACTTTTTGAGGTTTGCAAAGGATTTTGGGTAACAGAACCTGGTCTGAGCCCTGCAAGTCACCCCTCCTTGGATTCCCTTAGGTCTCTAGTTTTCAGAAATGCACAGGTTTGGTAGGTTTCCATAGGTGCCGGCTGAGCTAGAGGCCAAAATCTACAGGTAGGCACTTCACAAAAAACACCTCTGTTTTCTTCCAAAAATTTGGATGTGTCCATGTTGCGCTTTGGGGCGTTTCCTGTTGCAGGCGCTAGGCCTACCCACACAAGTGAGGTATCATTTTTATCGGGAGACTTGTGGGAACGCCGGGTGGAAGGAAATTTGTGGCTCCTCTCAGATTCCAGAACTTTCTGTCACCGAAATGTGAGGAAAACTTGTTTTTTTAGCCACTTTTTGAGGTTTGCAAAGGATTTTGGGTAACAGAACCTGGTCCGAGCCCTGCAAGTCACCCCTCCTTGGATTCCCCTAGGTCTCTAGTTTTCAGAAATGCACAGGTTTGGTAGGTTTCCATAGGTGCCGGCTGAGCTAGAGGCCAAAATCTACAGGTAGGCACTTCACAAAAAACACCTCTGTTTTCTTCCAAAAATTTGGATGTGTCCACGTTGCGCTTTGGGGCGTTTCCTGTCGCGGGCGCTAGGCCTGCCCACACAAGTGAGGTATCATTTTTATCGGGAGACTTGGGGGAACGCTGGGTGGAAGGAAATTTGAGGCTCCTCTCAGATTCCAGAACTTTCTGTCACCGAAATCTTAGGAAAACTTGTTTTTTTAGCCACTTTTTGAGGTTTGCAAAGGATTCTGGGTAACAGAACCTGGTCCGAGCTCCGCAAGTCACCCCTCCTTGAATTCCCCTAGGTCTCTAGTTTTCAGAAATGCGCAGGTTTGGTAGGTTTCCATACGTGCCGGCTGAGCTAGAAGCCAAAATCTACAGGTAGGCACTTCACAAAAAACACCTCTGTTTTCTTCCAAAAATTTGGATGTGTCCACGTTGCGCTTTGGGGCGTTTCCTGTCGCAGGCGCTAGGCCTACCCACACAATTGAGGTATAATTTTTATCGGGAGACTAGGGGGAACGCTGGGTGGAAGGAAATTTGTGGCTCCTCTCAGATTCCAGAACTTTCTGTCACCGAAATGTGAGGAAAACTTGTTTTTTTAGCCACTTTTTGAGGTTTGCAAAGGATTCTGGGTAACAGAACCTGGTCCGAGCCCCGCAAGTCACCCCTCCTTGGATTCCCCTAGGTCTCTAATTTTCAGAAATGCACAGGTTTGGTAGGTTTCCCTAGGTGCCGGCTGAGCTAGAGGCCAAAATCTACAGGTAGGCACTTCGCAAAAAACACCTCTGTTTTCTTCCAAAAATTTGGATGTGTCCACGTTGCGCTTTGGGGCGTTTCCTGTTGCAGGCGCTAGGCCTATCCACACAAGTGAGGTATCATTTTTATCGGGAGACTTGGGGGAACGCCGGGTGGAAGGAAATTTGTGGCTCCTCTCAGATTCCAGAACTTTCTGTCACCGAAATGTGAGGAAAACTTGTTTTTTTAGCCACTTTTTGAGGTTTGCAAAGGATTTTGGGTAACAGAACCTGGTCCGAGCCCTGCAAGTCACCCCTCCTTTGATTCCCCTAGGTCTTTAGTTTTCAGAAATGCACAGGTTTGGTAGGTTTCCATAGGTGCCGGCTGAGCTAGAGGCCAAAATCTACAGGTAGGCACTTCGCAAAAAACACCTCTGTTTTCTTCCAAAAATTTGGATGTGTCCACGTTGCGCTTTGGGGCGTTTCCTGTCGCAGGCGCTAGGCCTACCCACACAAGTGAGGTATAATTTTTATCGGGAGACTTGGGGGAACGCTGGGTGGAAGGAAATTTGTGGCTCCTCTCAGATTCCAGAACTTTCTGTCACCGAAATGTGAGGAAAACTTGTTTTTTTAGCCACTTTTTGAGGTTTGCAAAGGATTTTGGGTAACAGAACCTGGTCCGAGCCCTGCAAGTCACCCCTCCTTGGATTCCGTTAGGTCTCTAGTTTTCAGAAATGCACAGGTTTGGTAGGTTTCCATAGGTGCCGGCTGAGCTAGAGGCCAAAATCTACAGGTAGGCACTTCACAAAAAACACCTCTGTTTTCTTCCAAAAATTTGGATGTGTCCATGTTGCGCTTTGGGGCGTTTCCTGTTGCAGGCGCTAGGCCTACCCACACAAGTGAGGTATCATTTTTATCGGGAGACTTGGGGGAACGCCGGGTGGAAGGAAATTTGTGGCTCCTCTCAGATTCCAGAACTTTCTGTCACCGAAATGTGAGGAAAACTTGTTTTTTTAGCCACTTTTTGAGGTTTGCAAAGGATTTTGGGTAACAGAACCTGGTCCGAGCCCTGCAAGTCACCCCTCCTTGGATTCCCCTAGGTCTCTAGTTTTCAGAAATGCACAGGTTTGGTAGGTTTCCATAGGTGCCGGCTGAGCTAGAGGCCAAAATCTACAGGTAGGCACTTCACAAAAAACACCTCTGTTTTCTTCCAAAAATTTGGATGTGTCCACGTTGCGCTTTGGGGCGTTTCCTGTCGCGGGCGCTAGGCCTGCCCACACAAGTGAGGTATCATTTTTATCGGGAGACTTGGGGGAACGCTGGGTGGAAGGAAATTTGAGGCTCCTCTCAGATTCCAGAACTTTCTGTCACCGAAATCTTAGGAAAACTTGTTTTTTTAGCCACTTTTTGAGGTTTGCAAAGGATTCTGGGTAACAGAACCTGGTCCGAGCTCCGCAAGTCACCCCTCCTTGAATTCCCCTAGGTCTCTAGTTTTCAGAAATGCGCAGGTTTGGTAGGTTTCCATACGTGCCGGCTGAGCTAGAAGCCAAAATCTACAGGTAGGCACTTCACAAAAAACACCTCTGTTTTCTTCCAAAAATTTGGATGTGTCCACGTTGCGCTTTGGGGCGTTTCCTGTCGCAGGCGCTAGGCCTACCCACACAATTGAGGTATAATTTTTATCGGGAGACTAGGGGGAACGCTGGGTGGAAGGAAATTTGTGGCTCCTCTCAGATTCCAGAACTTTCTGTCACCGAAATGTGAGGAAAACTTGTTTTTTTAGCCACTTTTTGAGGTTTGCAAAGGATTTTGGGTAACAGAACCTGGTCCGAGCCCTGCAAGTCACCCCTCCTTGGATTCCCCTAGGTCTCTAGTTTTCAGAAATGCACAGGTTTGGTAGGTTTCCCTAGGTGCCGGCTGAGCTAGAGGCCAAAATCTACAGGTAGGCATTTCGCAAAAAACACCTCTGTTTTCTTCCAAAAATTTGGATGTGTCCACGTTGCGCTTTGGGGCGTTTCCTGTCGCAGGCGCTAGGCCTACCCACACAAGTGAGGTATCATTTTTATCGGGAGACTTGGGGGAACGCTGGGTGGAAGGAAATTTGTGGCTCCTCTCAGATACCAGAACTTTCTGTCACCGAAATGTGAGGAAAACTTGTTTTTTTAGCCACTTTTTGAGGTTTGCAAAGGATTTTGGGTAACAGAACCTGGTCCGAGCCCTGCAAGTCACCCCTCCTTGGATTCCCTTAGGTCTCTAGTTTTCAGAAATGCACAGGTTTGGTAGGTTTCCATAGGTGCCGGCTGAGCTAGAGGCCAAAATCTACAGGTAGGCACTTCACAAAAAACACCTCTGTTTTCTTCCAAAAATTTGGATGTGTCCATGTTGCGCTTTGGGGCGTTTCCTGTTGCAGGCGCTAGGCCTACCCACACAAGTGAGGTATCATTTTTATCGGGAGACTTGGGGGAACGCCGGGTGGAAGGAAATTTGTGGCTCCTCTCAGATTCCAGAACTTTCTGTCACCGAAATGTGAGGAAAACTTGTTTTTTTAGCCACTTTTTGAGGTTTGCAAAGGATTTTGGGTAACAGAACCTGGTCCGAGACCTGCAAGTCACCCCTCCTTGGATTCCCCTAGGTCTCTAGTTTTCAGAAATGCACAGGTTTGGTAGGTTTCCATAGGTGCCGGCTGAGCTAGAGGCCAAAATCTACAGGTAGGCACTTCACAAAAAACACCTCTGTTTTCTTCCAAAAATTTGGATGTGTCCACGTTGCGCTTTGGGGCGTTTCCTGTCGCGGGCGCTAGGCCTGCCCACACAAGTGAGGTATCATTTTTATCGGGAGACTTGGGGGAACGCTGGGTGGAAGGAAATTTGAGGCTCCTCTCAGATTCCAGAACTTTCTGTCACCGAAATCTTAGGAAAACTTGTTTTTTTAGCCACTTTTTGAGGTTTGCAAAGGATTCTGGGTAACAGAACCTGGTCCGAGCTCCGCAAGTCACCCCTCCTTGGATTCCCCTAGGTCTCTAGTTTTCAGAAATGCACAGGTTTGGTAGGTTTCCATAGGTGCCGGCTGAGCTAGAGGCCAAAATCTACAGGTAGGCACTTCACAAAAAACACCTCTGTTTTCTTCCAAAAATGTGGATGTGTCCACGTTGCGCTTTGGGGCGTTTCCTGTCGCGGGCGCTAGGCCTGCCCACACAAGTGAGGTATCATTTTTATCGGGAGACTTGGGGGAACGCTGGGTGGAAGGAAATTTGTGGCTCCTCTCAGATTCCAGAACTTTCTGTCACCGAAATGTGAGGAAAACTTGTTTTTTTAGCCACTTTTTGAGGTTTGCAAAGGATTTTGGGTAACAGAACCTGGTCCGAGCCCTGCAAGTCACCCCTCCTTGGATTCCCCTAGGTCTCTAGTTTTCAGAAATGCACAGGTTTGGTAGGTTTCCATAGGTGCCGGCTGAGCTAGACGCCAAAATCTACAGGTAGGCACTTCACAAAAAACACCTCTGTTTTCTTCCAAAAATTTGGATGTGTCCACGTTGCGCTTTGGGGCGTTTCCTGACGCGGGCGCTAGGCCTGCCCACACAAGTGAGGTATCATTTTTATCGGGAGACTTGGGGGAACGCTGGGTGGAAGGAAATTTGAGGCTCCTCTCAGATTCCAGAACTTTCTGTCACCGAAATCTTAGGAAAACTTGTTTTTTTAGCCACTTTTTGAGGTTTGCAAAGGATTCTGGGTAACAGAACCTGGTCCGAGCTCCGCAAGTCACCCCTCCTTGAATTCCCCTAGGTCTCTAGTTTTCAGAAATGCGCAGGTTTGGTAGGTTTCCATAGGTGCCGGCTGAGCTAGAAGCCAAAATCTACAGGTAGGCACTTCACAAAAAACACCTCTGTTTTCTTCCAAAAATTTGGATGTGTCCACGTTGCGCTTTGGGGCGTTTCCTGTCGCGGGCGCTAGGCCTGCCCACACAAGTGAGGTATCATTTTTATCGGGAGACTTGGGGGAACGCTGGGTGGAAGGAAATTTGAGGCTCCTCTCAGATTCCAGAACTTTCTGTCACCGAAATCTTAGGAAAACTTGTTTTTTTAGCCACTTTTTGAGGTTTGCAAAGGATTCTGGGTAACAGAACCTGGTCCGAGCTCCGCAAGTCACCCCTCCTTGGATTCCCCTAGGTCTCTAGTTTTCAGAAATGCACAGGTTTGGTAGGTTTCCATAGGTGCCGGCTGAGCTAGAGGCCAAAATCTACAGGTAGGCACTTCACAAAAAACACCTCTGTTTTCTTCCAAAAATGTGGATGTGTCCACGTTGCGCTTTGGGGCGTTTCCTGTCGCGGGCGCTAGGCCTGCCCACACAAGTGAGGTATCATTTTTATCGGGAGACTTGGGGGAACGCTGGGTGGAAGGAAATTTGTGGCTCCTCTCAGATTCCAGAACTTTCTGTCACCGAAATGTGAGGAAAACTTGTTTTTTTAGCCACTTTTTGAGGTTTGCAAAGGATTTTGGGTAACAGAACCTGGTCCGAGCCCTGCAAGTCACCCCTCCTTGGATTCCCCTAGGTCTCTAGTTTTCAGAAATGCACAGGTTTGGTAGGTTTCCCTAGGTGCCGGCTGAGCTAGAGGCCAAAATCTACAGGTAGGCATTTCGCAAAAAACACCTCTGTTTTCTTCCAAAAATTTGGATGTGTCCACGTTGCGCTTTGGGGCGTTTCCTGTCGCAGGCGCTAGGCCTACCCACACAAGTGAGGTATCATTTTTATCGGGAGACTTGGGGGAACGCTGGGTGGAAGGAAATTTGTGGCTCCTCTCAGATACCAGAACTTTCTGTCACCGAAATGTGAGGAAAACTTGTTTTTTTAGCCACTTTTTGAGGTTTGCAAAGGATTTTGGGTAACAGAACCTGGTCCGAGCCCTGCAAGTCACCCCTCCTTGGATTCCCTTAGGTCTCTAGTTTTCAGAAATGCACAGGTTTGGTAGGTTTCCATAGGTGCCGGCTGAGCTAGAGGCCAAAATCTACAGGTAGGCACTTCACAAAAAACACCTCTGTTTTCTTCCAAAAATTTGGATGTGTCCATGTTGCGCTTTGGGGCGTTTCCTGTTGCAGGCGCTAGGCCTACCCACACAAGTGAGGTATCATTTTTATCGGGAGACTTGGGGGAACGCCGGGTGGAAGGAAATTTGTGGCTCCTCTCAGATTCCAGAACTTTCTGTCACCGAAATGTGAGGAAAACTTGTTTTTTTAGCCACTTTTTGAGGTTTGCAAAGGATTTTGGGTAACAGAACCTGGTCCGAGACCTGCAAGTCACCCCTCCTTGGATTCCCCTAGGTCTCTAGTTTTCAGAAATGCACAGGTTTGGTAGGTTTCCATAGGTGCCGGCTGAGCTAGAGGCCAAAATCTACAGGTAGGCACTTCACAAAAAACACCTCTGTTTTCTTCCAAAAATTTGGATGTGTCCACGTTGCGCTTTGGGGCGTTTCCTGTCGCGGGCGCTAGGCCTGCCCACACAAGTGAGGTATCATTTTTATCGGGAGACTTGGGGGAACGCTGGGTGGAAGGAAATTTGAGGCTCCTCTCAGATTCCAGAACTTTCTGTCACCGAAATCTTAGGAAAACTTGTTTTTTTAGCCACTTTTTGAGGTTTGCAAAGGATTCTGGGTAACAGAACCTGGTCCGAGCTCCGCAAGTCACCCCTCCTTGGATTCCCCTAGGTCTCTAGTTTTCAGAAATGCGCAGGTTTGGTAGGTTTCCCTAGGTGCCGGCTGAGCTAGAGGCCAAAATCTACAGGTAGGCACTTCACAAAAAACACCTCTGTTTTCTTCCAAAAATTTGGATGTGTCCATGTTGCGCTTTGGGGCGTTTCCTGTTGCAGGCGCTAGGCCTACCCACACAAGTGAGGTATCATTTTTATCGGGAGACTTGTGGGAACGCCGGGTGGAAGGAAATTTGTGGCTCCTCTCAGATTCCAGAACTTTCTGTCACCGAAATGTGAGGAAAACTTGTTTTTTTAGCCACTTTTTGAGGTTTGCAAAGGATTTTGGGTAACAGAACCTGGTCCGAGCCCTGCAAGTCACCCCTCCTTGGATTCCCCTAGGTCTCTAGTTTTCAGAAATGCACAGGTTTGGTAGGTTTCCATAGGTGCCGGCTGAGCTAGAGGCCAAAATCTACAGGTAGGCACTTCACAAAAAACACCTCTGTTTTCTTCCAAAAATTTGGATGTGTCCACGTTGCGCTTTGGGGCGTTTCCTGTCGCGGGCGCTAGGCCTGCCCACACAAGTGAGGTATCATTTTTATCGGGAGACTTGGGGGAACGCTGGGTGGAAGGAAATTTGAGGCTCCTCTCAGATTCCAGAACTTTCTGTCACCGAAATCTTAGGAAAACTTGTTTTTTTAGCCACTTTTTGAGGTTTGCAAAGGATTCTGGGTAACAGAACCTGGTCCGAGCTCCGCAAGTCACCCCTCCTTGAATTCCCCTAGGTCTCTAGTTTTCAGAAATGCGCAGGTTTGGTAGGTTTCCATACGTGCCGGCTGAGCTAGAAGCCAAAATCTACAGGTAGGCACTTCACAAAAAACACCTCTGTTTTCTTCCAAAAATTTGGATGTGTCCACGTTGCGCTTTGGGGCGTTTCCTGTCGCAGGCGCTAGGCCTACCCACACAATTGAGGTATAATTTTTATCGGGAGACTAGGGGGAACGCTGGGTGGAAGGAAATTTGTGGCTCCTCTCAGATTCCAGAACTTTCTGTCACCGAAATGTGAGGAAAACTTGTTTTTTTAGCCACTTTTTGAGGTTTGCAAAGGATTCTGGGTAACAGAACCTGGTCCGAGCCCCGCAAGTCACCCCTCCTTGGATTCCCCTAGGTCTCTAATTTTCAGAAATGCACAGGTTTGGTAGGTTTCCCTAGGTGCCGGCTGAGCTAGAGGCCAAAATCTACAGGTAGGCATTTCGCAAAAAACACCTCTGTTTTCTTCCAAAAATTTGGATGTGTCTACGTTGCGCTTTGGGGCGTTTCCTGTTGCAGGCGCTAGGCCTATCCACACAAGTGAGGTATCATTTTTATCGGGAGACTTGGGGGAACGCCGGGTGGAAGGAAATTTGTGGCTCCTCTCAGATTCCAGAACTTTCTGTCACCGAAATGTGAGGAAAACTTGTTTTTTTAGCCACTTTTTGAGGTTTGCAAAGGATTTTGGGTAACAGAACCTGGTCCGAGCCCTGCAAGTCACCCCTCCTTGGATTCCCCTAGGTCTCTAGTTTTCAGAAATGCACAGGTTTGGTAGGTTTCCATAGGTGCCGGCTGAGCTAGAGGCCAAAATCTACAGGTAGGCACTTCACAAAAAACACCTCTGTTTTCTTCCAAAAATTTGGATGTGTCCACGTTGCGCTTAGGGGCGTTTCCTGTCGCGGGCGCTAGGCCTACCCACACAAGTGAGGTATCATTTTTATCGGGAGACTTGGGGGAACGCTGGGTGGAAGGAAATTTGAGGCTCCTCTCAGATTCCAGAACTTTCTGTCACCGAAATCTTAGGAAAACTTGTTTTTTTAGCCACTTTTTGAGGTTTGCAAAAGATTCTGGGTAACAGAACCTGGTCCGAGCTCCGCAAGTCACCCCTCCTTGGATTCCCCTAGGTCTCTAGTTTTCAGAAATGCGCAGGTTTGGTAGGTTTCCCTAGGTGCCGGCTGAGCTAGAGGCCAAAATCTACAGGTAGGCACTTCGCAAAAAACACCTCTGTTTTCTTCCAAAAATTTGGATGTGTCCACGTTGCTCTTTGGGGCGTTTCCTGTCGCAGGCGCTAGGCCTACCCACACATGTGAGGTATAATTTTTATCGGGAGACTAAGGGGAACGCTGGGTGGAAGGAAATTTGTGGCTCCTCTCAGATTCCAGAACTTTCTGTCACCGAAATGTGAGGAAAACTTGTTTTTTTAGCCACTTTTTGAGGTTTGCAAAGGATTCTGGGTAACAGAACCTGGTCCGAGCCCCGCAAGTCACCCCTCCTTGGATTCCCCTAGGTCTCTAATTTTCAGAAATGCGCAGGTTTGGTAGGTTTCCCTAGGTGCCGGCTGAGCTAGAGGCCAAAATCTACAGGTAGGCACTTCGCAAAAAACACCTCTGTTTTCTTCCAAAAATTTGGATGTGTCCACGTTGCGCTTTGGGGCGTTTCCTGTTGCAGGCGCTAGGCCTACCCACACAAGTGAGGTATCATTTTTATCAGGAGACTTGGGGGAACGCCGGGTGGAAGGAAATTTGTGGCTCCTCTCAGATTCCAGAACTCTCTGTCACCGAAATGTGAGGAAAACTTGTTTTTTTAGCCACTTTTTGAGGTTTGCAAAGGATTCTGGGTAACAGAACCTGGTCCGAGCTCCGCAAGTCACCCCTCCTTGAATTCCCCTAGGTCTCTAGTTTTCAGAAATGCGCAGGTTTGGTAGGTTTCCATACGTGCCGGCTGAGCTAGAAGCCAAAATCTACAGGTAGGCACTTCACAAAAAACACCTCTGTTTTCTTCCAAAAATTTGGATGTGTCCACGTTGCGCTTTGGGGCGTTTCCTGTCGCAGGCGCTAGGCCTACCCACACAATTGATGTATAATTTTTATCGGGAGACTAGGGGGAACGCTGGGTGGAAGGAAATTTGTGGCTCCTCTCAGATTCCAGAACTTTCTGTCACCGAAATGTGAGGAAAACTTGTTTTTTTAGCCACTTTTTGAGGTTTGCAAAGGATTCTGGGTAACAGAACCTGGTCCGAGCCCCGCAAGTCACCCCTCCTTGGATTCCCCTAGGTCTCTAATTTTCAGAAATGCACAGGTTTGGTAGGTTTCCCTAGGTGCCGGCTGAGCTAGAGGCCAAAATCTACAGGTAGGCACTTCGCAAAAAACACCTCTGTTTTCTTCCAAAAATTTGGATGTGTCCACGTTGCGCTTTGGGGCGTTTCCTGTTGCAGGCGCTAGGCCTATCCACACAAGTGAGGTATCATTTTTATCGGGAGACTTGGGGGAACGCCGGGTGGAAGGAAATTTGTGGCTCCTCTCAGATTCCAGAACTTTCTGTCACCGAAATGTGAGGAAAACTTGTTTTTTTAGCCACTTTTTGAGGTTTGCAAAGGATTTTGGGTAACAGAACCTGGTCCGAGCCCTGCAAGTCACCCCTCCTTTGATTCCCCTAGGTCTTTAGTTTTCAGAAATGCACAGGTTTGGTAGGTTTCCATAGGTGCCGGCTGAGCTAGAGGCCAAAATCTACAGGTAGGCACTTCGCAAAAAACACCTCTGTTTTCTTCCAAAAATTTGGATGTGTCCACGTTGCGCTTTGGGGCGTTTCCTGTCGCAGGCGCTAGGCCTACCCACACAAGTGAGGTATAATTTTTATCGGGAGACTTGGGGGAACGCTGGGTGGAAGGAAATTTGTGGCTCCTCTCAGATTCCAGAACTTTCTGTCACCGAAATGTGAGGAAAACTTGTTTTTTTAGCCACTTTTTGAGGTTTGCAAAGGATTTTGGGTAACAGAACCTGGTCCGAGCCCTGCAAGTCACCCCTCCTTGGATTCCCTTAGGTCTCTAGTTTTCAGAAATGCACAGGTTTGGTAGGTTTCCATAGGTGCCGGCTGAGCTAGAGGCCAAAATCTACAGGTAGGCACTTCACAAAAAACACCTCTGTTTTCTTCCAAAAATTTGGATGTGTCCACGTTGCGCTTTGGGGCGTTTCCTGTCGCGGGCGCTAGGCCTACCCACACAAGTGAGGTATCATTTTTATCGGGAGACTTGGGGGAACGCTGGGTGGAAGGAAATTTGAGGCTCCTCTCAGATTCCAGAACTTTCTGTCACCGAAATCTTAGGAAAACTTGTTTTTTTAGCCACTTTTTGAGGTTTGCAAAGGATTCTGGGTAACAGAACCTGGTCTGCGCTCCGCAAGTCACCCCTCCTTTGATTCCCCTAGGTCTCTAGTTTTCAGAAATGCGCAGGTTTGGTAGGTTTCCCTAGGTGCCGGCTGAGCTAGAGGCCAAAATCTACAGGTAGGCACTTCGCAAAAAACACCTCTGTTTTCTTCCAAAAATTTGGATGTGTCCACGTTGCGCTTTGGGGCGTTTCCTGTCGCAGGCGCTAGGCCTACCCACACAAGTGAGGTATAATTTTTATCGGGAGACTAGGGGGAACGCTGGGTGGAAGGAAATTTGTGGCTCCTCTCAGATTCCAGAACTTTCTGTCACCGAAATGTGAGGAAAACTTGTTTTTTTAGCCACTTTTTGAGGTTTGCAAAGGATTCTGGGTAACAGAACCTGGTCCGAGCCCCGCAAGTCACCCCTCCTTGGATTCCCCTAGGTCTCTAATTTTCAGAAATGCACAGGTTTGGTAGGTTTCCCTAGGTGCCGGCTGAGCTAGAGGCCAAAATCTACAGGTAGGCACTTCGCAAAAAACACCTCTGTTTTCTTCCAAAAATTAGGATGTGTCCACGTTGCGCTTTGGGGCGTTTCCTGTTGCAGGCGCTAGGCCTACCCACACAAGTGAGGTATCATTTTTATCGGGAGACTTGGGGGAACGCCGGGTGGAAGGAAATTTGTGGCTCCTCTCAGATTCCAGAACTTTCTGTCACCGAAATGTGAGGAAAACTTGTTTTTTTAGCCACTTTTTGAGGTTTGCAAAGGATTTTGGGTAACAGAACCTGGTCCGAGCCCTGCAAGTCACCCCTCCTTGGATTCCCCTAGGTCTCTAGTTTTCAGAAATGCACAGGTTTGGTAGGTTTCCCTAGGTGCCGGCTGAGCTAGAGGCCAAAATCTACAGGTAGGCACTTCGCAAAAAACACCTCTGTTTTCTTCCAAAAATTTGGATGTGTCCACGTTGCGCTTTGGGGCGTTTCCTGTCGCAGGCGCTAGGCCTACCCACACAAGTGAGGTATAATTTTTATCGGGAGACTTGGGGGAACGCTGGGTGGAAGGAAATTTGTGGCTCCTCTCAGATTCCAGAACTTTCTGTCACCGAAATGTGAGGAAAACTTGTTTTTTTAGCCACTTTTTGAGGTTTGCAAAGGATTTTGGGTAACAGAACCTGGTCTGAGCCCTGCAAGTCACCCCTCCTTGGATTCCCTTAGGTCTCTAGTTTTCAGAAATGCACAGGTTTGGTAGGTTTCCATAGGTGCCGGCTGAGCTAGAGGCCAAAATCTACAGGTAGGCACTTCGCAAAAAACACCTCTGTTTTCTTCCAAAAATTTGGATGTGTCCACGTTGCGCTTTGGGGCGTTTCCTGTCGCAGGCGCTAGGCCTACCCACACAAGTGAGGTATAATTTTTATCGGGAGACTTGGGGGAACGCTGGGTGGAAGGAAATTTGTGGCTCCTCTCAGATTCCAGAACTTTCTGTCACCGAAATGTGAGGAAAACTTGTTTTTTTAGCCACTTTTTGAGGTTTGCAAAGGATTTTGGGTAACAGAACCTGGTCCGAGCCCTGCAAGTCACCCCTCCTTGGATTCCGTTAGGTCTCTAGTTTTCAGAAATGCACAGGTTTGGTAGGTTTCCATAGGTGCCGGCTGAGCTAGAGGCCAAAATCTACAGGTAGGCACTTCACAAAAAACACCTCTGTTTTCTTCCAAAAATTTGGATGTGTCCATGTTGCGCTTTGGGGCGTTTCCTGTTGCAGGCGCTAGGCCTACCCACACAAGTGAGGTATCATTTTTATCGGGAGACTTGGGGGAACGCCGGGTGGAAGGAAATTTGTGGCTCCTCTCAGATTCCAGAACTTTCTGTCACCGAAATGTGAGGAAAACTTGTTTTTTTAGCCACTTTTTGAGGTTTGCAAAGGATTTTGGGTAACAGAACCTGGTCCGAGCCCTGCAAGTCACCCCTCCTTGGATTCCCCTAGGTCTCTAGTTTTCAGAAATGCACAGGTTTGGTAGGTTTCCATAGGTGCCGGCTGAGCTAGACGCCAAAATCTACAGGTAGGCACTTCACAAAAAACACCTCTGTTTTCTTCCAAAAATTTGGATGTGTCCACGTTGCGCTTTGGGGCGTTTCCTGACGCGGGCGCTAGGCCTGCCCACACAAGTGAGGTATCATTTTTATCGGGAGACTTGGGGGAACGCTGGGTGGAAGGAAATTTGAGGCTCCTCTCAGATTCCAGAACTTTCTGTCACCGAAATCTTAGGAAAACTTGTTTTTTTAGCCACTTTTTGAGGTTTGCAAAGGATTCTGGGTAACAGAACCTGGTCCGAGCTCCGCAAGTCACCCCTCCTTGAATTCCCCTAGGTCTCTAGTTTTCAGAAATGCGCAGGTTTGGTAGGTTTCCATAGGTGCCGGCTGAGCTAGAAGCCAAAATCTACAGGTAGGCACTTCACAAAAAACACCTCTGTTTTCTTCCAATAATTTGGATGTGTCCACGTTGCGCTTAGGGGCGTTTCCTGTCGCGGGCGCTAGGCCTACCCACACAAGTGAGGTATCATTTTTATCGGGAGACTTGGGGGAACGCTGGGTGGAAGGAAATTTGAGGCTCCTCTCAGATTCCAGAACTTTCTGTCACCGAAATCTTAGGAAAACTTGTTTTTTTAGCCACTTTTTGAGGTTTGCAAAAGATTCTGGGTAACAGAACCTGGTCCGAGCTCCGCAAGTCACCCCTCCTTGGATTCCCCTAGGTCTCTAGTTTTCAGAAATGCGCAGGTTTGGTAGGTTTCCCTAGGTGCCGGCTGAGCTAGAGGCCAAAATCTACAGGTAGGCACTTCGCAAAAAACACCTCTGTTTTCTTCCAAAAATTTGGATGTGTCCACGTTGCTCTTTGGGGCGTTTCCTGTCGCAGGCGCTAGGCCTACCCACACATGTGAGGTATAATTTTTATCGGGAGACTAAGGGGAACGCTGGGTGGAAGGAAATTTGTGGCTCCTCTCAGATTCCAGAACTTTCTGTCACCGAAATGTGAGGAAAACTTGTTTTTTTAGCCACTTTTTGAGGTTTGCAAAGGATTCTGGGTAACAGAACCTGGTCCGAGCCCCGCAAGTCACCCCTCCTTGGATTCCCCTAGGTCTCTAATTTTCAGAAATGCGCAGGTTTGGTAGGTTTCCCTAGGTGCCGGCTGAGCTAGAGGCCAAAATCTACAGGTAGGCACTTCGCAAAAAACACCTCTGTTTTCTTCCAAAAATTTGGATGTGTCCACGTTGCGCTTTGGGGCGTTTCCTGTTGCAGGCGCTAGGCCTACCCACACAAGTGAGGTATCATTTTTATCAGGAGACTTGGGGGAACGCCGGGTGGAAGGAAATTTGTGGCTCCTCTCAGATTCCAGAACTCTCTGTCACCGAAATGTGAGGAAAACTTGTTTTTTTAGCCACTTTTTGAGGTTTGCAAAGGATTCTGGGTAACAGAACCTGGTCCGAGCTCCGCAAGTCACCCCTCCTTGAATTCCCCTAGGTCTCTAGTTTTCAGAAATGCGCAGGTTTGGTAGGTTTCCATACGTGCCGGCTGAGCTAGAAGCCAAAATCTACAGGTAGGCACTTCACAAAAAACACCTCTGTTTTCTTCCAAAAATTTGGATGTGTCCACGTTGCGCTTTGGGGCGTTTCCTGTCGCAGGCGCTAGGCCTACCCACACAATTGAGGTATAATTTTTATCGGGAGACTAGGGGGAACGCTGGGTGGAAGGAAATTTGTGGCTCCTCTCAGATTCCAGAACTTTCTGTGACCGAAATGTGAGGAAAACTTGTTTTTTTAGCCACTTTTTGAGGTTTGCAAAGGATTCTGGGTAACAGAACCTGGTCCGAGCCCCGCAAGTCACCCCTCCTTGGATTCCCCTAGGTCTCTAATTTTCAGAAATGCACAGGTTTGGTAGGTTTCCCTAGGTGCCGGCTGAGCTAGAGGCCAAAATCTACAGGTAGGCACTTCGCAAAAAACACCTCTGTTTTCTTCCAAAAATTTGGATGTGTCCACGTTGCGCTTTGGGGCGTTTCCTGTTGCAGGCGCTAGGCCTATCCACACAAGTGAGGTATCATTTTTATCGGGAGACTTGGGGGAACGCCGGGTGGAAGGAAATTTGTGGCTCCTCTCAGATTCCAGAACTTTCTGTCACCGAAATGTGAGGAAAACTTGTTTTTTTAGCCACTTTTTGAGGTTTGCAAAGGATTTTGGGTAACAGAACCTGGTCCGAGCCCTGCAAGTCACCCCTCCTTTGATTCCCCTAGGTCTTTAGTTTTCAGAAATGCACAGGTTTGGTAGGTTTCCATAGGTGCCGGCTGAGCTAGAGGCCAAAATCTACAGGTAGGCACTTCGCAAAAAACACCTCTGTTTTCTTCCAAAAATTTGGATGTGTCCACGTTGCGCTTTGGGGCGTTTCCTGTCGCAGGCGCTAGGCCTACCCACACAAGTGAGGTATAATTTTTATCGGGAGACTTGGGGGAACGCTGGGTGGAAGGAAATTTGTGGCTCCTCTCAGATTCCAGAACTTTCTGTCACCGAAATGTGAGGAAAACTTGTTTTTTTAGCCACTTTTTGAGGTTTGCAAAGGATTTTGGGTAACAGAACCTGGTCCGAGCCCTGCAAGTCACCCCTCCTTGGATTCCCTTAGGTCTCTAGTTTTCAGAAATGCACAGGTTTGGTAGGTTTCCATAGGTGCCGGCTGAGCTAGAGGCCAAAATCTACAGGTAGGCACTTCACAAAAAACACCTCTGTTTTCTTCCAAAAATTTGGATGTGTCCACGTTGCGCTTTGGGGCGTTTCCTGTTGCGGGCGCTAGGCCTACCCACACAAGTGAGGTATCATTTTTATCGGGAGACTTGGGGGAACGCTGGGTGGAAGGAAATTTGAGGCTCCTCTCAGATTCCAGAACTTTCTGTCACCGAAATCTTAGGAAAACTTGTTTTTTTAGCCACTTTTTGAGGTTTGCAAAGGATTCTGGGTAACAGAACCTGGTCTGCGCTCCGCAAGTCACCCCTCCTTTGATTCCCCTAGGTCTCTAGTTTTCAGAAATGCGCAGGTTTGGTAGGTTTCCCTAGGTGCCGGCTGAGCTAGAGGCCAAAATCTACAGGTAGGCACTTCGCAAAAAACACCTCTGTTTTCTTCCAAAAATTTGGATGTGTCCACGTTGCGCTTTGGGGCGTTTCCTGTCGCAGGCGCTAGGCCTACCCACACAAGTGAGGTATAATTTTTATCGGGAGACTAGGGGGAACGCTGGGTGGAAGGAAATTTGTGGCTCCTCTCAGATTCCAGAACTTTCTGTCACCGAAATGTGAGGAAAACTTGTTTTTTTAGCCACTTTTTGAGGTTTGCAAAGGATTCTGGGTAACAGAACCTGGTCCGAGCCCCGCAAGTCACCCCTCCTTGGATTCCCCTAGGTCTCTAATTTTCAGAAATGCACAGGTTTGGTAGGTTTCCCTAGGTGCCGGCTGAGCTAGAGGCCAAAATCTACAGGTAGGCACTTCGCAAAAAACACCTCTGTTTTCTTCCAAAAATTAGGATGTGTCCACGTTGCGCTTTGGGGCGTTTCCTGTTGCAGGCGCTAGGCCTACCCACACAAGTGAGGTATCATTTTTATCGGGAGACTTGGGGGAACGCCGGGTGGAAGGAAATTTGTGGCTCCTCTCAGATTCCAGAACTTTCTGTGACCGAAATGTGAGGAAAACTTGTTTTTTTAGCCACTTTTTGAGGTTTGCAAAGGATTTTGGGTAACAGAACCTGGTCCGAGCCCTGCAAGTCACCCCTCCTTGGATTCCCCTAGGTCTCTAGTTTTCAGAAATGCACAGGTTTGGTAGGTTTCCCTAGGTGCCGGCTGAGCTAGAGGCCAAAATCTACAGGTAGGCACTTCGCAAAAAACACCTCTGTTTTCTTCCAAAAATTTGGATGTGTCCACGTTGCGCTTTGGGGCGTTTCCTGTCGCAGGCGCTAGGCCTACCCACACAAGTGAGGTATAATTTTTATCGGGAGACTTGGGGGAACGCTGGGTGGAAGGAAATTTGTGGCTCCTCTCAGATTCCAGAACTTTCTGTCACCGAAATGTGAGGAAAACTTGTTTTTTTAGCCACTTTTTGAGGTTTGCAAAGGATTTTGGGTAACAGAACCTGGTCTGAGCCCTGCAAGTCACCCCTCCTTGGATTCCCTTAGGTCTCTAGTTTTCAGAAATGCACAGGTTTGGTAGGTTTCCATAGGTGCCGGCTGAGCTAGAGGCCAAAATCTACAGGTAGGCACTTCACAAAAAACACCTCTGTTTTCTTCCAAAAATTTGGATGTGTCCATGTTGCGCTTTGGGGCGTTTCCTGTTGCAGGCGCTAGGCCTACCCACACAAGTGAGGTATCATTTTTATCGGGAGACTTGTGGGAACGCCGGGTGGAAGGAAATTTGTGGCTCCTCTCAGATTCCAGAACTTTCTGTCACCGAAATGTGAGGAAAACTTGTTTTTTTAGCCACTTTTTGAGGTTTGCAAAGGATTTTGGGTAACAGAACCTGGTCCGAGCCCTGCAAGTCACCCCTCCTTGGATTCCCCTAGGTCTCTAGTTTTCAGAAATGCACAGGTTTGGTAGGTTTCCATAGGTGCCGGCTGAGCTAGAGGCCAAAATCTACAGGTAGGCACTTCACAAAAAACACCTCTGTTTTCTTCCAAAAATTTGGATGTGTCCACGTTGCGCTTTGGGGCGTTTCCTGTCGCGGGCGCTAGGCCTGCCCACACAAGTGAGGTATCATTTTTATCGGGAGACTTGGGGGAACGCTGGGTGGAAGGAAATTTGAGGCTCCTCTCAGATTCCAGAACTTTCTGTCACCGAAATCTTAGGAAAACTTGTTTTTTTAGCCACTTTTTGAGGTTTGCAAAGGATTCTGGGTAACAGAACCTGGTCCGAGCTCCGCAAGTCACCCCTCCTTGAATTCCCCTAGGTCTCTAGTTTTCAGAAATGCGCAGGTTTGGTAGGTTTCCATACGTGCCGGCTGAGCTAGAAGCCAAAATCTACAGGTAGGCACTTCACAAAAAACACCTCTGTTTTCTTCCAAAAATTTGGATGTGTCCACGTTGCGCTTTGGGGCGTTTCCTGTCGCAGGCGCTAGGCCTACCCACACAATTGAGGTATAATTTTTATCGGGAGACTAGGGGGAACGCTGGGTGGAAGGAAATTTGTGGCTCCTCTCAGATTCCAGAACTTTCTGTCACCGAAATGTGAGGAAAACTTGTTTTTTTAGCCACTTTTTGAGGTTTGCAAAGGATTCTGGGTAACAGAACCTGGTCCGAGCCCCGCAAGTCACCCCTCCTTGGATTCCCCTAGCTCTCTAATTTTCAGAAATGCACAGGTTTGGTAGGTTTCCCTAGGTGCCGGCTGAGCTAGAGGCCAAAATCTACAGGTAGGCACTTCGCAAAAAACACCTCTGTTTTCTTCCAAAAATTTGGATGTGTCCACGTTGCGCTTTGGGGCGTTTCCTGTTGCAGGCGCTAGGCCTATCCACACAAGTGAGGTATCATTTTTATCGGGAGACTTGGGGGAACGCCGGGTGGAAGGAAATTTGTGGCTCCTCTCAGATTCCAGAACTTTCTGTCACCGAAATGTGAGGAAAACTTGTTTTTTTAGCCACTTTTTGAGGTTTGCAAAGGATTTTGGGTAACAGAACCTGGTCCGAGCCCTGCAAGACACCCCTCCTTTGATTCCCCTAGGTCTTTAGTTTTCAGAAATGCACAGGTTTGGTAGGTTTCCATAGGTGCCGGCTGAGCTAGAGGCCAAAATCTACAGGTAGGCACTTCACAAAAAACACCTCTGTTTTCTTCCAAAAATTTGGATGTGTCCATGTTGCGCTTTGGGGCATTTCCTGTTGCAGGCGCTAGGCCTACCCACACAAGTGAGATATCATTTTTATCGGGAGACTTGTGGGAACGCCGGGTGGAAGGAAATTTGTGGCTCCTCTCAGATTCCAGAACTTTCTGTCACCGAAATGTGAGGAAAACTTGTTTTTTTAGCCACTTTTTGAGGTTTGCAAAGGATTTTGGGTAACAGAACCTGGTCCGAGCCCTGCAAGTCACCCCTCCTTGGATTCCCCTAGGTCTCTAGTTTTCAGAAATGCACAGGTTTGGTAGGTTTCCATAGGTGCCGGCTGAGCTAGAGGCCAAAATCTACAGGTAGGCACTTCACAAAAAACACCTCTGTTTTCTTCCAAAAATTTGGATGTGTCCACGTTGCGCTTTGGGGCGTTTCCTGTCGCGGGCGCTAGGCCTGCCCACACAAGTGAGGTATCATTTTTATCGGGAGACTTGGGGGAACGCTGGGTGGAAGGAAATTTGAGGCTCCTCTCAGATTCCAGAACTTTCTGTCACCGAAATCTTAGGAAAATTTGTTTTTTTAGCCACTTTTTGAGGTTTGCAAAGGATTCTGGGTAACAGAACCTGGTCCGAGCTCCGCAAGTCACCCCTCCTTGAATTCCCCTAGGTCCCTAGTTTTCAGAAATGCGCAGGTTTGGTAGGTTTCCATACGTGCCGGCTGAGCTAGAAGCCAAAATCTACAGGTAGGCACTTCACAAAAAACACCTCTGTTTTCTTCCAAAAATTTGGATGTGTCCACGTTGCGCTTTGGGGCGTTTCCTGTCGCAGGCGCTAGGCCTACCCACACAATTGAGGTATAATTTTTATCGGGAGACTAGGGGGAACGCTGGGTGGAAGGAAATTTGTGGCTCCTCTCAGATTCCAGAACTTTCTGTCACCGAAATGTGAGGAAAACTTGTTTTTTTAGCCACTTTTTGAGGTTTGCAAAGGATTCTGGGTAACAGAACCTGGTCCGAGCCCCGCAAGTCACCCCTCCTTGGATTCCCCTAGGTCTCTAATTTTCAGAAATGCACAGGTTTGGTAGGTTTCCCTAGGTGCCGGCTGAGCTAGAGGCCAAAATCTACAGGTAGGCACTTCGCAAAAAACACCTCTGTTTTCTTCCAAAAATTTGGATGTGTCCACGTTGCGCTTTGGGGCGTTTCCTGTTGCAGGCGCTAGGCCTATCCACACAAGTGAGGTATCATTTTTATCGGGAGACTTGGGGGAACGCCGGGTGGAAGGAAATTTGTGGCTCCTCTCAGATTCCAGAACTTTCTGGCACCGAAATGTGAGGAAAACTTGTTTTTTTAGCCACTTTTTGAGGTTTGCAAAGGATTTTGGGTAACAGAACCTGGTCCGAGCCCTGCAAGTCACCCCTCCTTTGATTCCCCTAGGTCTTTAGTTTTCAGAAATGCACAGGTTTGGTAGGTTTCCATAGGTGCCGGCTGAGCTAGAGGCCAAAATCTACAGGTAGGCACTTCGCAAAAAACACCTCTGTTTTCTTCCAAAAATTTGGATGTGTCCACGTTGCGCTTTGGGGCGTTAACTGTCGCAGGCGCTAGGCCTACCCACACAAGTGAGGTATAATTTTTATCGGGAGACTTGGGGGAACGCTGGGTGGAAGGAAATTTGTGGCTCCTCTCAGATTCCAGAACTTTCTGTCACCGAAATGTGAGGAAAACTTGTTTTTTTAGCCACTTTTTGAGGTTTGCAAAGGATTTTGGGTAACAGAACCTGGTCCGAGCCCTGCAAGTCACCCCTCCTTGGATTCCCTTAGGTCTCTAGTTTTCAGAAATGCACAGGTTTGGTAGGTTTCCATAGGTGCCGGCTGAGCTAGAGGCCAAAATCTACAGGTAGGCACTTCACAAAAAACACCTCTGTTTTCTTCCAAAAATTTGGATGTGTCCATGTTGCGCTTTGGGGCGTTTCCTGTTGCAGGCGCTAGGCCTACCCACACAAGTGAGGTATCATTTTTATCGGGAGACTTGGGGGAATGCCGGGTGGAAGGAAATTTGTGGCTCCTCTCAGATTCCAGAACTTTCTGTCACCGAAATGTGAGGAAAACTTGTTTTTTTAGCCACTTTTTGAGGTTTGCAAAGGATTTTGGGTAACAGAACCTGGTCCGAGCCCTGCAAGTCACCCCTCCTTGGATTCCCCTAGGTCTCTAGTTTTCAGAAATGCACAGGTTTGGTAGGTTTCCATAGGTGCCGGCTGAGCTAGAGGCCAAAATCTACAGGTAGGCACTTCACAAAAAACACCTCTGTTTTCTTCCAAAAATTTGGATGTGTCCACGTTGCGCTTTGGGGCGTTTCCTGACGCGGGCGCTAGGCCTGCCCACACAAGTGAGGTATCATTTTTATCGGGAGACTTGGGGGAACGCTGGGTGGAAGGAAATTTGAGGCTCCTCTCAGATTCCAGAACTTTCTGTCACCGAAATCTTAGGAAAACTTGTTTTTTTAGCCACTTTTTGAGGTTTGCAAAGGATTCTGGGTAACAGAACCTGGTCCGAGCTCCGCAAGTCACTCCTCCTTGAATTCCCCTAGGTCTCTAGTTTTCAGAAATGCGCAGGTTTGGTAGGTTTCCATAGGTGCCGGCTGAGCTAGAAGCCAAAATCTACAGGTAGGCACTTCACAAAAAACACCTCTGTTTTCTTCCAAAAATTTGGATGTGTCCACGTTGCGCTTTGGGGCGTTTCCTGTCGCGGGCGCTAGGCCTGCCCACACAAGTGAGGTATCATTTTTATCGGGAGACTTGGGGGAACGCTGGGTGGAAGGAAATTTGAGGCTCCTCTCAGATTCCAGAACTTTCTGTCACCTAAATCTTAGGAAAACTTGTTTTTTTAGCCACTTTTTGAGGTTTGCAAAGGATTCTGGGTAACAGAACCTGGTCCGAGCTCCGCAAGTCACCCCTCCTTGGATTCCCCTAGGTCTCTAGTTTTCAGAAATGCACAGGTTTGGTAGGTTTCCATAGGTGCCGGCTGAGCTAGAAGCCAAAATCTACAGGTAGGCACTTCACAAAAAACACCTCTGTTTTCTTCCAAAAATGTGGATGTGTCCACGTTGCGCTTTGGGGCGTTTCCTGTCGCGGGCGCTAGGCCTGCCCACACAAGTGAGGTATCATTTTTATCGGGAGACTTGGGGGAACGCTGGGTGGAAGGAAATTTGTGGCTCCTCTCAGATTCCAGAACTTTCTGTCACCGAAATGTGAGGAAAACTTGTTTTTTTAGCCACTTTTTGAGGTTTGCAAAGGATTTTGGGTAACAGAACCTGGTCCGAGCCCTGCAAGTCACCCCTCCTTGGATTCCCCTAGGTCTCTAGTTTTCAGAAATGCACAGGTTTGGTAGGTTTCCCTAGGTGCCGGCTGAGCTAGAGGCCAAAATCTACAGGTAGGCATTTCGCAAAAAACACCTCTGTTTTCTTCCAAAAATTTGGATGTGTCCACGTTGCGCTTTGGGGCGTTTCCTGTCGCAGGCGCTAGGCCTACCCACACAAGTGAGGTATCATTTTTATCGGGAGACTTGGGGGAACGCTGGGTGGAAGGAAATTTGTGGCTCCTCTCAGATACCAGAACTTTCTGTCACCGAAATGTGAGGAAAACTTGTTTTTTTAGCCACTTTTTGAGGTTTGCAAAGGATTTTGGGTAACAGAACCTGGTCCGAGCCCTGCAAGTCACCCCTCCTTGGATTCCCTTAGGTCTCTAGTTTTCAGAAATGCACAGGTTTGGTAGGTTTCCATAGGTGCCGGCTGAGCTAGAGGCCAAAATCTACAGGTAGGCACTTCACAAAAAACACCTCTGTTTTCTTCAAAAAATTTGGATGTGTCCATGTTGCGCTTTGGGGCGTTTCCTGTTGCAGGCGCTAGGCCTACCCACACAAGTGAGGTATCATTTTTATCGGGAGACTTGGGGGAACGCCGGGTGGAAGGAAATTTGTGGCTCCTCTCAGATTCCAGAACTTTCTGTCACCGAAATGTGAGGAAAACTTGTTTTTTTAAGCCACTTTTTGAGGTTTGCAAAGGATTTTGGGTAACAGAACCTGGTCCGAGCCCTGCAAGTCACCCCTCCTTGGATTCCCCTAGGTCTCTAGTTTTCAGAAATGCACAGGTTTGGTAGGTTTCCATAGGTGCCGGCTGAGCTAGAGGCCAAAATCTACAGGTAGGCACTTCACAAAAAACACCTCTGTTTTCTTCCAAAAATTTGGATGTGTCCACGTTGCGCTTTGGGGCGTTTCCTGTCGCGGGCGCTAGGCCTGCCCACACAAGTGAGGTATCATTTTTATCGGGAGACTTGGGGGAACGCTGGGTGGAAGGAAATTTGAGGCTCCTCTCAGATTCCAGAACTTTCTGTCACCGAAATCTTAGGAAAACTTGTTTTTTTAGCCACTTTTTGAGGTTTGCAAAGGATTCTGGGTAACAGAACCTGGTCCGAGCTCCGCAAGTCACCCCTCCTTGGATTCCCCTAGGTCTCTAGTTTTCAGAAATGCGCAGGTTTGGTAGGTTTCCCTAGGTGCCGGCTGAGCTAGAGGCCAAAATCTACAGGTAGGCACTTCGCAAAAAACACCTCTGTTTTCTTCCAAAAATTTGGATGTGTCCACGTTGCGCTTTGGGGCGTTTCCTGTCGCAGGCGCTAGGCCTACCCACACAATTGAGGTATAATTTTTATCGGGAGACTAGGGGGAACGCTGGGTGGAAGGAAATTTGTGGCTCCTCTCAGATTCCAGAACTTTCTGTCACCGAAATGTGAGGAAAACTTGTTTTTTTAGCCACTTTTTGAGGTTTGCAAAGGATTCTGGGTAACAGAACCTGGTCCGAGCCCCGCAAGTCACCCCTCCTTGGATTCCCCTAGGTCTCTAATTTTCAGAAATGCACAGGTTTGGTAGGTTTCCCTAGGTGCCGGCTGAGCTAGAGGCCAAAATCTACAGGTAGGCACTTCGCAAAAAACACCTCTGTTTTCTTCCAAAAATTTGGATGTGTCTATGTTGCGCTTTGGGGCGTTTCCTGTTGCAGGCGCTAGGCCTATCCACACAAGTGAGGTATCATTTTTATCGGGAGACTTGGGGGAACGCCGGGTGGAAGGAAATTTGTGGCTCCTCTCAGATTCCAGAACTTTCTGTCACCGAAATGTGAGGAAAACTTGTTTTTTTAGCCACTTTTTGAGGTTTGCAAAGGATTTTGGGTAACAGAACCTGGTCCGAGCCCTGCAAGTCACCCCTCCTTGGATTCCCCTAGGTCTCTAGTTTTCAGAAATGCACAGGTTTGGTAGGTTTCCATAGGTGCCGGCTGAGCTAGAGGCCAAAATCTACAGGTAGGCACTTCACAAAAAACACCTCTGTTTTCTTCCAAAAATTTGGATGTGTCCACGTTGCGCTTAGGGGCGTTTCCTGTCGCGGGCGCTAGGCCTACCCACACAAGTGAGGTATCATTTTTATCGGGAGACTTGGGGGAACGCTGGGTGGAAGGAAATTTGAGGCTCCTCTCAGATTCCAGAACTTTCTGTCACCGAAATCTTAGGAAAACTTGTTTTTTTAGCCACTTTTTGAGGTTTGCAAAAGATTCTGGGTAACAGAACCTGGTCCGAGCTCCGCAAGTCACCCCTCCTTGGATTCCCCTAGGTCTCTAGTTTTCAGAAATGCGCAGGTTTGGTAGGTTTCCCTAGGTGCCGGCTGAGCTAGAGGCCAAAATCTACAGGTAGGCACTTCGCAAAAAACACCTCTGTTTTCTTCCAAAAATTTGGATGTGTCCACGTTGCTCTTTGGGGCGTTTCCTGTCGCAGGCGCTAGGCCTACCCACACAAGTGAGGTATAATTTTTATCGGGAGACTAAGGGGAACGCTGGGTGGAAGGAAATTTGTGGCTCCTCTCAGATTCCAGAACTTTCTGTCACCGAAATGTGAGGAAAACTTGTTTTTTTAGCCACTTTTTGAGGTTTGCAAAGGATTCTGGGTAACAGAACCTGGTCCGAGCCCCGCAAGTCACCCCTCCTTGGATTCCCCTAGGTCTCTAATTTTCAGAAATGCGCAGGTTTGGTAGGTTTCCCTAGGTGCCGGCTGAGCTAGAGGCCAAAATCTACAGGTAGGCACTTCGCAAAAAACACCTCTGTTTTCTTCCAAAAATTTGGATGTGTCCACGTTGCGCTTTGGGGCGTTTCCTGTTGCAGGCGCTAGGCCTACCCACACAAGTGAGGTATCATTTTTATCAGGAGACTTGGGGGAACGCCGGGTGGAAGGAAATTTGTGGCTCCTCAGATTCCAGAACTTTCTGTCACCGAAATGTGAGGAAAACTTGTTTTTTTAGCCACTTTTTGAGGTTTGCAAAGGATTTTGGGTAACAGAACCTGGTCCGAGCCCTGCAAGTCACCCCTCCTTGGATTCCCCTAGGTCTCTAGTTTTCAGAAATGCACAGGTTTGGTAGGTTTCCCTAGGTGCCGGCTGAGCTAGAGGCCAAAATCTACAGGTAGGCACTTCGCAAAAAACACCTCTGTTTTCTACCAAAAATTTGGATGTGTCCACGTTGCGCTTTGGGGCGTTTCCTGTTGCAGGCGCTAGGCCTACCCACACAAGTGAGGTATCATTTTTATCGGGAGACTTGGGGGAACGCCGGGTGGAAGGAAATTTGTGGCTCCTCTCAGATTCCAGAACTTTCTGTCACCGAAATGTGAGGAAAACTTGTTTTTTTAGCCACTTTTTGAGGTTTGCAAAGGATTTTGGGTAACAGAACCTGGTCCGAGCCCTGCAAGTCACCCCTCCTTGGATTCCCCTAGGTCTCTAGTTTTCAGAAATGCACAGGTTTGGTAGGTTTCCATAGGTGCCGGCTGAGCTAGAGGCCAAAATCTACAGGTAGGCACTTCACAAAAAACACCTCTGTTTTCTTCCAAAAATTTGGATGTGTCCACGTTGCGCTTTGGGGCGTTTCCTGTCGCGGGCGCTAGGCCTACCCACACAAGTGAGGTATCATTTTTATCGGGAGACTTGGGGGAACGCTGGGTGGAAGGAAATTTGAGGCTCCTCTCAGATTCCAGAACTTTCTGTCACCGAAATCTTAGGAAAACTTGTTTTTTTAGCCACTTTTTGAGGTTTGCAAAGGATTCAGGGTAACAGAACCTGGTCCGAGCTCCGCAAGTCACCCCTCCTTGGATTCCCCTAGGTCTCTAGTTTTCAGAAATGCGCAGGTTTGGTAGGTTTCCCTAGGTGCCGGCTGAGCTAGAGGCCAAAATCTACAGGTAGGCACTTCGCAAAAAACAACTCTGTTTTCTTCCAAAAATTTGGATGTGTCCACGTTGCGCTTTGGGGCATTTCCTGTCGCAGGCGCTAGGCCTACCCACACAAGTGAGGTATAATTTTTATCGGGAGACTAGGGGGAACGCTGGGTGGAAGGAAATTTGTGGCTCCTCTCAGATTCCAGAACTTTCTGTCACCGAAATGTGAGGAAAACTTGTTTTTTTAGCCACTTTTTGAGGTTTGCAAAGGATTCTGGGTAACAGAACCTGGTCCGAGCCCCGCAAGTCACCCCTCCTTGGATTCCCCTAGGTCTCTAATTTTCAGAAATGCACAGGTTTGGTAGGTTTCCCTAGGTGCCGGCTGAGCTAGAGGCCAAAATCTACAGGTAGGCATTTCGCAAAAAACACCTCTGTTTTCTTCCAAAAATTTGGATGTGTCTACGTTGCGCTTTGGGGCGTTTCCTGTTGCAGGCGCTAGGCCTATCCACACAAGTGAGGTATCATTTTTATCGGGAGACTTGGGGGAACGCCGGGTGGAAGGAAATTTGTGGCTCCTCTCAGATTCCAGAACTTTCTGTCACCGAAATGTGAGGAAAACTTGTTTTTTTAGCCACTTTTTGAGGTTTGCAAAGGATTTTGGGTAACAGAACCTGGTCCGAGCCCTGCAAGTCACCCCTCCTTGGATTCCCCTAGGTCTCTAGTTTTCAGAAATGCACAGGTTTGGTAGGTTTCCATAGGTGCCGGCTGAGCTAGAGGCCAAAATCTACAGGTAGGCACTTCACAAAAAACACCTCTGTTTTCTTCCAAAAATTTGGATGTGTCCACGTTGCGCTTAGGGGCGTTTCCTGTCGCGGGCGCTAGGCCTACCCACACAAGTGAGGTATCATTTTTATCGGGAGACTTGGGGGAACGCTGGGTGGAAGGAAATTTGAGGCTCCTCTCAGATTCCAGAACTTTCTGTCACCGAAATCTTAGGAAAACTTGTTTTTTTAGCCACTTTTTGAGGTTTGCAAAAGATTCTGGGTAACAGAACCTGGTCCGAGCTCCGCAAGTCACCCCTCCTTGGATTCCCCTAGGTCTCTAGTTTTCAGAAATGCGCAGGTTTGGTAGGTTTCCCTAGGTGCCGGCTGAGCTAGAGGCCAAAATCTACAGGTAGGCACTTCGCAAAAAACACCTCTGTTTTCTTCCAAAAATTTGGATGTGTCCACGTTGCTCTTTGGGGCGTTTCCTGTCGCAGGCGCTAGGCCTACCCACACATGTGAGGTATAATTTTTATCGGGAGACTAAGGGGAACGCTGGGTGGAAGGAAATTTGTGGCTCCTCTCAGATTCCAGAACTTTCTGTCACCGAAATGTGAGGAAAACTTGTTTTTTTAGCCACTTTTTGAGGTTTGCAAAGGATTCTGGGTAACAGAACCTGGTCCGAGCCCCGCAAGTCACCCCTCCTTGGATTCCCCTAGGTCTCTAATTTTCAGAAATGCGCAGGTTTGGTAGGTTTCCCTAGGTGCCGGCTGAGCTAGAGGCCAAAATCTACAGGTAGGCACTTCGCAAAAAACACCTCTGTTTTCTTCCAAAAATTTGGATGTGTCCACGTTGCGCTTTGGGGCGTTTCCTGTTGCAGGCGCTAGGCCTACCCACACAAGTGAGGTATCATTTTTATCAGGAGACTTGGGGGAACGCCGGGTGGAAGGAAATTTGTGGCTCCTCTCAGATTCCAGAACTCTCTGTCACCGAAATGTGAGGAAAACTTGTTTTTTTAGCCACTTTTTGAGGTTTGCAAAGGATTCTGGGTAACAGAACCTGGTCCGAGCTCCGCAAGTCACCCCTCCTTGAATTCCCCTAGGTCTCTAGTTTTCAGAAATGCGCAGGTTTGGTAGGTTTCCATACGTGCCGGCTGAGCTAGAAGCCAAAATCTACAGGTAGGCACTTCACAAAAAACACCTCTGTTTTCTTCCAAAAATTTGGATGTGTCCACGTTGCGCTTTGGGGCGTTTCCTGTCGCAGGCGCTAGGCCTACCCACACAATTGAGGTATAATTTTTATCGGGAGACTAGGGGGAACGCTGGGTGGAAGGAAATTTGTGGCTCCTCTCAGATTCCAGAACTTTCTGTCACCGAAATGTGAGGAAAACTTGTTTTTTTAGCCACTTTTTGAGGTTTGCAAAGGATTCTGGGTAACAGAACCTGGTCCGAGCCCCGCAAGTCACCCCTCCTTGGATTCCCCTAGGTCTCTAATTTTCAGAAATGCACAGGTTTGGTAGGTTTCCCTAGGTGCCGGCTGAGCTAGAGGCCAAAATCTACAGGTAGGCACTTCGCAAAAAACACCTCTGTTTTCTTCCAAAAATTTGGATGTGTCCACGTTGCGCTTTGGGGCGTTTCCTGTTGCAGGCGCTAGGCCTATCCACACAAGTGAGGTATCATTTTTATCGGGAGACTTGGGGGAACGCCGGGTGGAAGGAAATTTGTGGCTCCTCTCAGATTCCAGAACTTTCTGTCACCGAAATGTGAGGAAAACTTGTTTTTTTAGCCACTTTTTGAGGTTTGCAAAGGATTTTGGGTAACAGAACCTGGTCCGAGCCCTGCAAGTCACCCCTCCTTTGATTCCCCTAGGTCTTTAGTTTTCAGAAATGCACAGGTTTGGTAGGTTTCCATAGGTGCCGGCTGAGCTAGAGGCCAAAATCTACAGGTAGGCACTTCGCAAAAAACACCTCTGTTTTCTTCCAAAAATTTGGATGTGTCCACGTTGCGCTTTGGGGCGTTTCCTGTCGCAGGCGCTAGGCCTACCCACACAAGTGAGGTATAATTTTTATCGGGAGACTTGGGGGAACGCTGGGTGGAAGGAAATTTGTGGCTCCTCTCAGATTCCAGAACTTTCTGTCACCGAAATGTGAGGAAAACTTGTTTTTTTAGCCACTTTTTGAGGTTTGCAAAGGATTTTGGGTAACAGAACCTGGTCCGAGCCCTGCAAGTCACCCCTCCTTGGATTCCCTTAGGTCTCTAGTTTTCAGAAATGCACAGGTTTGGTAGGTTTCCATAGGTGCCGGCTGAGCTAGAGGCCAAAATCTACAGGTAGGCACTTCACAAAAAACACCTCTGTTTTCTTCCAAAAATTTGGATGTGTCCACGTTGCGCTTTGGGGCGTTTCCTGTCGCGGGCGCTAGGCCTACCCACACAAGTGAGGTATCATTTTTATCGGGAGACTTGGGGGAACGCTGGGTGGAAGGAAATTTGAGGCTCCTCTCAGATTCCAGAACTTTCTGTCACCGAAATCTTAGGAAAACTTGTTTTTTTAGCCACTTTTTGAGGTTTGCAAAGGATTCTGGGTAACAGAACCTGGTCTGCGCTCCGCAAGTCACCCCTCCTTTGATTCCCCTAGGTCTCTAGTTTTCAGAAATGCGCAGGTTTGGTAGGTTTCCCTAGGTGCCGGCTGAGCTAGAGGCCAAAATCTACAGGTAGGCACTTCGCAAAAAACACCTCTGTTTTCTTCCAAAAATTTGGATGTGTCCACGTTGCGCTTTGGGGCGTTTCCTGTCGCAGGCGCTAGGCCTACCCACACAAGTGAGGTATAATTTTTATCGGGAGACTAGGGGGAACGCTGGGTGGAAGGAAATTTGTGGCTCCTCTCAGATTCCAGAACTTTCTGTCACCGAAATGTGAGGAAAACTTGTTTTTTTAGCCACTTTTTGAGGTTTGCAAAGGATTCTGGGTAACAGAACCTGGTCCGAGCCCCGCAAGTCACCCCTCCTTGGATTCCCCTAGGTCTCTAATTTTCAGAAATGCACAGGTTTGGTAGGTTTCCCTAGGTGCCGGCTGAGCTAGAGGCCAAAATCTACAGGTAGGCACTTCGCAAAAAACACCTCTGTTTTCTTCCAAAAATTAGGATGTGTCCACGTTGCGCTTTGGGGCGTTTCCTGTTGCAGGCGCTAGGCCTACCCACACAAGTGAGGTATCATTTTTATCGGGAGACTTGGGGGAACGCCGGGTGGAAGGAAATTTGTGGCTCCTCTCAGATTCCAGAACTTTCTGTCACCGAAATGTGAGGAAAACTTGTTTTTTTAGCCACTTTTTGAGGTTTGCAAAGGATTTTGGGTAACAGAACCTGGTCCGAGCCCTGCAAGTCACCCCTCCTTGGATTCCCCTAGGTCTCTAGTTTTCAGAAATGCACAGGTTTGGTAGGTTTCCCTAGGTGCCGGCTGAGCTAGAGGCCAAAATCTACAGGTAGGCACTTCGCAAAAAACACCTCTGTTTTCTTCCAAAAATTTGGATGTGTCCACGTTGCGCTTTGGGGCGTTTCCTGTCGCAGGCGCTAGGCCTACCCACACAAGTGAGGTATAATTTTTATCGGGAGACTTGGGGGAACGCTGGGTGGAAGGAAATTTGTGGCTCCTCTCAGATTCCAGAACTTTCTGTCACCGAAATGTGAGGAAAACTTGTTTTTTTAGCCACTTTTTGAGGTTTGCAAAGGATTTTGGGTAACAGAACCTGGTCTGAGCCCTGCAAGTCACCCCTCCTTGGATTCCCTTAGGTCTCTAGTTTTCAGAAATGCACAGGTTTGGTAGGTTTCCATAGGTGCCGGCTGAGCTAGAGGCCAAAATCTACAGGTAGGCACTTCACAAAAAACACCTCTGTTTTCTTCCAAAAATTTGGATGTGTCCATGTTGCGCTTTGGGGCGTTTCCTGTTGTAGGCGCTAGGCCTACCCACACAAGTGAGGTATCATTTTTATCGGGAGACTTGTGGGAACGCCAGGTGGAAGGAAATTTGTGGCTCCTCTCAGATTCCAGAACTTTCTGTCACCGAAATGTGAGGAAAACTTGTTTTTTTAGCCACTTTTTGAGGTTTGCAAAGGATTTTGGGTAACAGAACCTGGTCCGAGCCCTGCAAGTCACCCCTCCTTGGATTCCCCTAGGTCTCTAGTTTTCAGAAATGCACAGGTTTGGTAGGTTTCCATAGGTGCCGGCTGAGCTAGAGGCCAAAATCTACAGGTAGGCACTTCACAAAAAACACCTCTGTTTTCTTCCAAAAATTTGGATGTGTCCACGTTGCGCTTTGGGGCGTTTCCTGTCGCGGGCGCTAGGCCTGCCCACACAAGTGAGGTATCATTTTTATCGGGAGACTTGGGGGAACGCTGGGTGGAAGGAAATTTGAGGCTCCTCTCAGATTCCAGAACTTTCTGTCACCGAAATCTTAGGAAAACTTGTTTTTTTAGCCACTTTTTGAGGTTTGCAAAGGATTCTGGGTAACAGAACCTGGTCCGAGCTCCGCAAGTCACCCCTCCTTGAATTCCCCTAGGTCTCTAGTTTTCAGAAATGCGCAGGTTTGGTAGGTTTCCATACGTGCCGGCTGAGCTAGAGGCCAAAATCTACAGGTAGGCACTTCGCAAAAAACACCTCTGTTTTCTTCCAAAAATTTGGATGTGTCCACGTTGCGCTTTGGGGCGTTTCCTGTTGCAGGCGCTAGGCCTATCCACACAAGTGAGGTATCATTTTTATCGGGAGACTTGGGGGAACGCCGGGTGGAAGGAAATTTGTGGCTCCTCTCAGATTCCAGAACTTTCTGTCACCGAAATGTGAGGAAAACTTGTTTTTTTAGCCACTTTTTGAGGTTTGCAAAGGATTTTGGGTAACAGAACCTGGTCCGAGCCCCGCAAGTCACCCCTCCTTGGATTCCCCTAGCTCTCTAATTTTCAGAAATGCACAGGTTTGGTAGGTTTCCCTAGGTGCCGGCTGAGCTAGAGGCCAAAATCTACAGGTAGGCACTTCGCAAAAAACACCTCTGTTTTCTTCCAAAAATTTGGATGTGTCCACGTTGCGCTTTGGGGCGTTTCCTGTTGCAGGCGCTAGGCCTATCCACACAAGTGAGGTATCATTTTTATCGGGAGACTTGGGGGAACGCCGGGTGGAAGGAAATTTGTGGCTCCTCTCAGATTCCAGAACTTTCTGTCACCGAAATGTGAGGAAAACTTGTTTTTTTAGCCACTTTTTGAGGTTTGCAAAGGATTTTGGGTAACAGAACCTGGTCCGAGCCCTGCAAGTCACCCCTCCTTTGATTCCCCTAGGTCTTTAGTTTTCAGAAATGCACAGGTTTGGTAGGTTTCCATAGGTGCCGGCTGAGCTAGAGGCCAAAATCTACAGGTAGGCACTTCACAAAAAACACCTCTGTTTTCTTCCAAAAATTTGGATGTGTCCATGTTGCGCTTTGGGGCGTTTCCTGTTGCAGGCGCTAGGCCTACCCACACAAGTGAGGTATCATTTTTATCGGGAGACTTGTGGGAACGCCGGGTGGAAGGAAATTTGTGGCTCCTCTCAGATTCCAGAACTTTCTGTCACCGAAATGTGAGGAAAACTTGTTTTTTTAGCCACTTTTTGAGGTTTGCAAAGGATTTTGGGTAACAGAACCTGGTCCGAGCCCTGCAAGTCACCCCTCCTTGGATTCCCCTAGGTCTCTAGTTTTCAGAAATGCACAGGTTTGGTAGGTTTCCATAGGTGCCGGCTGAGCTAGAGGCCAAAATCTACAGGTAGGCACTTCACAAAAAACACCTCTGTTTTCTTCCAAAAATTTGGATGTGTCCACGTTGCGCTTTGGGGCGTTTCCTGTCGCGGGCGCTAGGCCTGCCCACACAAGTGAGGTATCATTTTTATCGGGAGACTTGGGGGAACGCTGGGTGGAAGGAAATTTGAGGCTCCTCTCAGATTCCAGAACTTTCTGTCACCGAAATCTTAGGAAAATTTGTTTTTTTAGCCACTTTTTGAGGTTTGCAAAGGATTCTGGGTAACAGAACCTGGTCCGAGCTCCGCAAGTCACCCCTCCTTGAATTCCCCTAGGTCCCTAGTTTTCAGAAATGCGCAGGTTTGGTAGGTTTCCATACGTGCCGGCTGAGCTAGAAGCCAAAATCTACAGGTAGGCACTTCACAAAAAACACCTCTGTTTTCTTCCAAAAATTTGGATGTGTCCACGTTGCGCTTTGGGGCGTTTCCTGTCGCAGGCGCTAGGCCTACCCACACAATTGAGGTATAATTTTTATCGGGAGACTAGGGGGAACGCTGGGTGGAAGGAAATTTGTGGCTCCTCTCAGATTCCAGAACTTTCTGTCACCGAAATGTGAGGAAAACTTGTTTTTTTAGCCACTTTTTGAGGTTTGCAAAGGATTCTGGGTAACAGAACCTGGTCCGAGCCCCGCAAGTCACCCCTCCTTGGATTCCCCTAGGTCTCTAATTTTCAGAAATGCACAGGTTTGGTAGGTTTCCCTAGGTGCCGGCTGAGCTAGAGGCCAAAATCTACAGGTAGGCACTTCGCAAAAAACACCTCTGTTTTCTTCCAAAAATTTGGATGTGTCCACGTTGCGCTTTGGGGCGTTAACTGTCGCAGGCGCTAGGCCTACCCACACAAGTGAGGTATAATTTTTATCGGGAGACTTGGGGGAACGCTGGGTGGAAGGAAATTTGTGGCTCCTCTCAGATTCCAGAACTTTCTGTCACCGAAATGTGAGGAAAACTTGTTTTTTTAGCCACTTTTTGAGGTTTGCAAAGGATTTTGGGTAACAGAACCTGGTCCGAGCCCTGCAAGTCACCCCTCCTTGGATTCCCTTAGGTCTCTAGTTTTCAGAAATGCACAGGTTTGGTAGGTTTCCATAGGTGCCGGCTGAGCTAGAGGCCAAAATCTACAGGTAGGCACTTCACAAAAAACACCTCTGTTTTCTTCCAAAAATGTGGATGTGTCCATGTTGCGCTTTGGGGCGTTTCCTGTTGCAGGCGCTAGGCCTACCCACACAAGTGAGGTATCATTTTTATCGGGAGACTTGGGGGAACGCCGGGTGGAAGGAAATTTGTGGCTCCTCTCAGATTCCAGAACTTTCTGTCACCGAAATGTGAGGAAAACTTGTTTTTTTAGCCACTTTTTGAGGTTTGCAAAGGATTTTGGGTAACAGAACCTGGTCCGAGCCCTGCAAGTCACCCCTCCTTGGATTCCCCTAGGTCTCTAGTTTTCAGAAATGCACAGGTTTGGTAGGTTTCCATAGGTGCCGGCTGAGCTAGAGGCCAAAATCTACAGGTAGGCACTTCACAAAAAACACCTCTGTTTTCTTCCAAAAATTTGGATGTGTCCACGTTGCGCTTTGGGGCGTTTCCTGACGCGGGCGCTAGGCCTGCCCACACAAGTGAGGTATCATTTTTATCGGGAGACTTGGGGGAACGCTGGGTGGAAGGAAATTTGAGGCTCCTCTCAGATTCCAGAACTTTCTGTCACCGAAATCTTAGGAAAACTTGTTTTTTTAGCCACTTTTTGAGGTTTGCAAAGGATTCTGGGTAACAGAACCTGGTCCGAGCTCCGCAAGTCACCCCTCCTTGAATTCCCCTAGGTCTCTAGTTTTCAGAAATGCGCAGGTTTGGTAGGTTTCCATAGGTGCCGGCTGAGCTAGAAGCCAAAATCTACAGGTAGGCACTTCACAAAAAACAACTCTGTTTTCTTCCAAAAATTTGGATGTGTCCACGTTGCGCTTTGGGGCGTTTCCTGTCGCGGGCGCTAGGCCTGCCCACACAAGTGAGGTATCATTTTTATCGGGAGACTTGGGGGAACGCTGGGTGGAAGGAAATTTGAGGCTCCTCTCAGATTCCAGAACTTTCTGTCACCGAAATCTTAGGAAAACTTGTTTTTTTAGCCACTTTTTGAGGTTTGCAAAGGATTCTGGGTAACAGAACCTGGTCCGAGCTCCCGAAGTCACCCCTCCTTGGATTCCCCTAGGTCTCTAGTTTTCAGAAATGCACAGGTTTGGTAGGTTTCCATAGGTGCCGGCTGAGCTAGAAGCCAAAATCTACAGGTAGGCACTTCACAAAAAACACCTCTGTTTTCTTCCAAAAATGTGGATGTGTCCACGTTGCGCTTTGGGGCGTTTCCTGTCGCGGGCGCTAGGCCTGCCCACACAAGTGAGGTATCATTTTTATCGGGAGACTTGGGGGAACGCTGGGTGGAAGGAAATTTGTGGCTCCTCTCAGATTCCAGAACTTTCTGTCACCGAAATGTGAGGAAAACTTGTTTTTTTAGCCACTTTTTGAGGTTTGCAAAGGATTTTGGGTAACAGAACCTGGTCCGAGCCCTGCAAGTCACCCCTCCTTGGATTCCCCTAGGTCTCTAGTTTTCAGAAATGCACAGGTTTGGTAGGTTTCCCTAGGTGCCGGCTGAGCTAGAGGCCAAAATCTACAGGTAGGCATTTCGCAAAAAACACCTCTGTTTTCTTCCAAAAATTTGGATGTGTCCACGTTGCGCTTTGGGGCGTTTCCTGTCGCAGGCGCTAGGCCTACCCACACAAGTGAGGTATCATTTTTATCGGGAGACTTGGGGGAACGCTGGGTGGAAGGAAATTTGTGGCTCCTCTCAGATACCAGAACTTTCTGTCACCGAAATGTGAGGAAAACTTGTTTTTTTAGCCACTTTTTGAGGTTTGCAAAGGATTTTGGGTAACAGAACCTGGTCCGAGCCCTGCAAGTCACCCCTCCTTGGATTCCCTTAGGTCTCTAGTTTTCAGAAATGCACAGGTTTGGTAGGTTTCCATAGGTGCCGGCTGAGCTAGAGGCCAAAATCTACAGGTAGGCACTTCACAAAAAACACCTCTGTTTTCTTCCAAAAATTTGGATGTGTCCATGTTGCGCTTTGGGGCGTTTCCTGTTGCAGGCGCTAGGCCTACCCACACAAGTGAGGTATCATTTTTATCGGGAGACTTGGGGGAACGCCGGGTGGAAGGAAATTTGTGGCTCCTCTCAGATTCCAGAACTTTCTGTCACCGAAATGTGAGGAAAACTTGTTTTTTTAAGCCACTTTTTGAGGTTTGCAAAGGATTTTGGGTAACAGAACCTGGTCCGAGCCCTGCAAGTCACCCCTCCTTGGATTCCCCTAGGTCTCTAGTTTTCAGAAATGCACAGGTTTGGAAGGTTTCCATAGGTGCCGGCTGAGCTAGAGGCCAAAATCTACAGGTAGGCACTTCACAAAAAACACCTCTGTTTTCTTCCAAAAATTTGGATGTGTCCACGTTGCGCTTTGGGGCGTTTCCTGTCGCGGGCGCTAGGCCTGCCCACACAAGTGAGGTATCATTTTTATCGGGAGACTTGGGGGAACGCTGGGTGGAAGGAAATTTGAGGCTCCTCTCAGATTCCAGAACTTTCTGTCACCGAAATCTTAGGAAAACTTGTTTTTTTAGCCACTTTTTGAGGTTTGCAAAGGATTCTGGGTAACAGAACCTGGTCCGAGCTCCGCAAGTCACCCCTCCTTGGATTCCCCTAGGTCTCTAGTTTTCAGAAATGCGCAGGTTTGGTAGGTTTCCCTAGGTGCCGGCTGAGCTAGAGGCCAAAATCTACAGGTAGGCACTTCGCAAAAAACACCTCTGTTTTCTTCCAAAAATTTGGATGTGTCCACGTTGCGCTTTGGGGCGTTTCCTGTCGCAGGCGCTAGGCCTACCCACACAATTGAGGTATAATTTTTATCGGGAGACTAGGGGGAACGCTGGGTGGAAGGAAATTTGTGGCTCCTCTCAGATTCCAGAACTTTCTGTCACCGAAATGTGAGGAAAACTTGTTTTTTTAGCCACTTTTTGAGGTTTGCAAAGGATTCTGGGTAACAGAACCTGGTCCGAGCCCCGCAAGTCACCCCTCCTTGGATTCCCCTAGGTCTCTAATTTTCAGAAATGCACAGGTTTGGTAGGTTTCCCTAGGTGCCGGCTGAGCTAGAGGCCAAAATCTACAGGTAGGCACTTCGCAAAAAACACCTCTGTTTTCTTCCAAAAATTTGGATGTGTCTACGTTGCGCTTTGGGGCGTTTCCTGTTGCAGGCGCTAGGCCTATCCACACAAGTGAGGTATCATTTTTATCGGGAGACTTGGGGGAACGCCGGGTGGAAGGAAATTTGTGGCTCCTCTCAGATTCCAGAACTTTCTGTCACCGAAATGTGAGGAAAACTTGTTTTTTTAGCCACTTTTTGAGGTTTGCAAAGGATTTTGGGTAACAGAACCTGGTCCGAGCCCTGCAAGTCACCCCTCCTTGGATTCCCCTAGGTCTCTAGTTTTCAGAAATGCACAGGTTTGGTAGGTTTCCATAGGTGCCGGCTGAGCTAGAGGCCAAAATCTACAGGTAGGCACTTCACAAAAAACACCTCTGTTTTCTTCCAAAAATTTGGATGTGTCCACGTTGCGCTTAGGGGCGTTTCCTGTCGCGGGCGCTAGGCCTACCCACACAAGTGAGGTATCATTTTTATCGGGAGACTTGGGGGAACGCTGGGTGGAAGGAAATTTGAGGCTCCTCTCAGATTCCAGAACTTTCTGTCACCGAAATCTTAGGAAAACTTGTTTTTTTAGCCACTTTTTGAGGTTTGCAAAAGATTCTGGGTAACAGAACCTGGTCCGAGCTCCGCAAGTCACCCCTCCTTGGATTCCCCTAGGTCTCTAGTTTTCAGAAATGCGCAGGTTTGGTAGGTTTCCCTAGGTGCCGGCTGAGCTAGAGGCCAAAATCTACAGGTAGGCACTTCGCAAAAAACACCTCTGTTTTCTTCCAAAAATTTGGATGTGTCCACGTTGCTCTTTGGGGCGTTTCCTGTCGCAGGCGCTAGGCCTACCCACACAAGTGAGGTATAATTTTTATCGGGAGACTAAGGGGAACGCTGGGTGGAAGGAAATTTGTGGCTCCTCTCAGATTCCAGAACTTTCTGTCACCGAAATGTGAGGAAAACTTGTTTTTTTAGCCACTTTTTGAGGTTTGCAAAGGATTCTGGGTAACAGAACCTGGTCCGAGCCCCGCAAGTCACCCCTCCTTGGATTCCCCTAGGTCTCTAATTTTCAGAAATGCGCAGGTTTGGTAGGTTTCCCTAGGTGCCGGCTGAGCTAGAGGCCAAAATCTACAGGTAGGCACTTCGCAAAAAACACCTCTGTTTTCTTCCAAAAATTTGGATGTGTCCACGTTGCGCTTTGGGGCGTTTCCTGTTGCAGGCGCTAGGCCTACCCACACAAGTGAGGTATCATTTTTATCAGGAGACTTGGGGGAACGCCGGGTGGAAGGAAATTTGTGGCTCCTCTCAGATTCCAGAACTTTCTGTCACCGAAATGTGAGGAAAACTTGTTTTTTTAGCCACTTTTTGAGGTTTGCAAAGGTTTTTGGGTAACAGAACCTGGTCCGAGCCCTGCAAGTCACCCCTCCTTGGATTCCCCTAGGTCTCTAGTTTTCAGAAATGCACAGGTTTGGTAGGTTTCCCTAGGTGCCGGCTGAGCTAGAGGCCAAAATCTACAGGTAGGCACTTCGCAAAAAACACCTCTGTTTTCTACCAAAAATTTGGATGTGTCCACGTTGCGCTTTGGGGCGTTTCCTGTTGCAGGCGCTAGGCCTACCCACACAAGTGAGGTATCATTTTTATCGGGAGACTTGGGGGAACGCCGGGTGGAAGGAAATTTGTGGCTCCTCTCAGATTCCAGAACTTTCTGTCACCGAAATGTGAGGAAAACTTGTTTTTTTAGCCACTTTTTGAGGTTTGCAAAGGATTTTGGGTAACAGAACCTGGTCCGAGCCCTGCAAGTCACCCCTCCTTGGATTCCCCTAGGTCTCTAGTTTTCAGAAATGCACAGGTTTGGTAGGTTTCCATAGGTGCCGGCTGAGCTAGAGGCCAAAATCTACAGGTAGGCACTTCACAAAAAACACCTCTGTTTTCTTCCAAAAATTTGGATGTGTCCACGTTGCGCTTTGGGGCGTTTCCTGTCGCGGGCGCTAGGCCTACCCACACAAGTGAGGTATCATTTTTATCGGGAGACTTGGGGGAACGCTGGGTGGAAGGAAATTTGAGGCTCCTCTCAGATTCCAGAACTTTCTGTCACCGAAATCTTAGGAAAACTTGTTTTTTTAGCCACTTTTTGAGGTTTGCAAAGGATTCAGGGTAACAGAACCTGGTCCGAGCTCCGCAAGTCACCCCTCCTTGGATTCCCCTAGGTCTCTAGTTTTCAGAAATGCGCAGGTTTGGTAGGTTTCCCTAGGTGCCGGCTGAGCTAGAGGCCAAAATCTACAGGTAGGCACTTCGCAAAAAACAACTCTGTTTTCTTCCAAAAATTTGGATGTGTCCACGTTGCGCTTTGGGGCATTTCCTGTCGCAGGCGCTAGGCCTACCCACACAAGTGAGGTATAATTTTTATCGGGAGACTTGGGGGAACGCTGGGTGGAAGGAAATTTGTGGCTCCTCTCAGATTCCAGAACTTTCTGTCACCGAAATGTGAGGAAAACTTGTTTTTTTAGCCACTTTTTGAGGTTTGCAAAGGATTTTGGGTAACAGAACCTGGTCCGAGCCCTGCAAGTCACCCCTCCTTGGATTCCCCTAGGTCTCTAGTTTTCAGAAATGCACAGGTTTGGTAGGTTTCCATAGGTGCCGGCTGAGCTAGAGGCCAAAATCTACAGGTAGGCACTTCACAAAAAACACCTCTGTTTTCTTCCAAAAATTTGGATGTGTCCACGTTGCGCTTTGGGGCGTTTCCTGTCGCGGGCGCTAGGCCTACCCACACAAGTGAGGTATCATTTTTATCGGGAGACTTGGGGGAACGCTGGGTGGAAGGAAATTTGAGGCTCCTCTCAGATTCCAGAACTTTCTGTCACCTAAATCTTAGGAAAACTTGTTTTTTTAGCCACTTTTTGAGGTTTGCAAAGGATTCTGGGTAACAGAACCTGGTCCGAGCTCCGCAAGTCACCCCTCCTTGGATTCCCCTAGGTCTCTAGTTTTCAGAAATGCGCAGGTTTGGTAGGTTTCCCTAGGTGCCGGCTGAGCTAGAGGCCAAAATCTACAGGTAGGCACTTCGCAAAAAACACCCCTGTTTTCTTCAAAAAATTTGGATGTGTCCACGTTGTGCTTTGGGGCGTTTCCTGTCGCAGGCGCTAGGCCTACCCACACAAGTGAGGTATAATTTTTATCGGGAGACTTGGGGGAACGCTGGGTGGAAGGAAATTTGTGGCTCCTCTCAGATTCCAGAACTTTCTGTCACCGAAATGTGAGGAAAACTTGTTTTTTTAGCCACTTTTTGAGGTTTGCAAAGGATTTTGGGTAACAGAACCTGGTCCGAGCCCTGCAAGTCACCCCTCCTTGGATTCCCCTAGGTCTCTAGTTTTCAGAAATGCACAGGTTTGGTAGGTTTCCATAGGTGCCGGCTGAGCTAGAGGCCAAAATCTACAGGTAGGCACTTCACAAAAAACACCTCTGTTTTCTTCCAAAAATTTGGATGTGTCCATGTTGCGCTTTGGGGCGTTTCCTGTTGCAGGCGCTAGGCCTACCCTCACAAGTGAGGTATCATTTTTATCGGGAGACTTGGGGGAACGCCGGGTGGAAGGAAATTTGTGGCTCCTCTCAGATTCCAGAACTTTCTGTCACCGAAATGTGAGGAAAACTTGTTTTTTTAGCCACTTTTTGAGGTTTGCAAAGGATTTTGGGTAACAGAACCTGGTCCGAGCCCTGCAAGTCACCCCTCCTTGGATTCCCCTAGGTCTCTAGTTTTCAGAAATGCACAGGTTTGGTAGGTTTCCATAGGTGCCGGCTGAGCTAGAGGCCAAAATCTACAGGTAGGCACTTCACAAAAAACACCTCTGTTTTCTTCCAAAAATTTGGATGTGTCCACGTTGCGCTTTGGGGCGTTTCCTGTCGCGGGCGCTAGGCCTACCCACACAAGTGAGGTATCATTTTTATCGGGAGACTTGGGGGAACGCTGGGTGGAAGGAAATTTGAGGCTCCTCTCAGATTCCAGAACTTTCTGTCACCGAAATCTTAGGAAAACTTGTTTTTTTAGCCACTTTTTGAGGTTTGCAAAGGATTCTGGGTAACAGAACCTGGTCCGAGCTCCGCAAGTCACCCCTCCTTGGATTCCCCTAGGTCTCTAGTTTTCAGAAATGCGCAGGTTTGGTAGGTTTTCCTAGGTGCCGGCTGAGCTAGAGGCCAAAATCTACAGGTAGGCACTTCGCAAAAAACACCTCTGTTTTCTTCCAAAAATTTGGATGTGTCCACGTTGCGCTTTGGGGCGTTTCCTGTCGCAGGCGCTAGGCCTACCCACACAAGTGAGGTATAATTTTTATCGGGAGACTTGGGGGAACGCTGGGTGGAAGGAAATTTGTGGCTCCTCTCAGATTCCAGAACTTTCTGTCACCGAAATGTGAGGAAAACTTGTTTTTTTAGACACTTTTTGAGGTTTGCAAAGGATTCTGGGTAACAGAACCTGGTCCGAGCCCCGCAAGTCACCCCTCCTTGGATTGCCCTAGGTCTCTAGTTTTCAGAAATGCTCAGGTTTGGTAGGTTTCCCTATGTGCCGGCTGAGCTAGAGGCCAAAATCTACAGGTAGGCTCTTTTGAAAAAACAGCTGTGTTTTCTATAAAAAAAATAGTATGTGTCCATGTTGTGTTTTGGGACATTTCCTGTCGCGGGCACTAGGCCTACCCACACAAGTGAGGTATCATTTTTATCGGGAGACTTGGGAGAACATAGAATAGCAAAACAAGTGTTATTGCCCCTTATCTTTCTTTACATTTTTTCCTTCCAAATATAAGAGAGTGTGTAAAAAAGACGTCTATTTGAGAAATGCCCTGCAATTCACATGCTAGTATGGGCACCTCGGAATTCAACGATGTGCAAATAACCACTGCTCCTCAAAACCTTATCTTGATCCCATTTTGGAAATGCAAAGGTTTTCTTGATACCTCTTTTTCACTCTTCATATTTCAGCAAATGAATTGCTGTATACCCAGTATAGAATGAAAACCAACTGCAGGGTGCAGCTCATTTATTGGCTCTGGGTACCTAGGGTTCTTGATGAACCTACAAGCCCTTTATATCCCCGCAACCAGAAGAGTCCAGCAGACAAAACGGTATATTGCTTTCAGAAATCTGACCTCGCAGGAAAAAGTTACAGAGTAAAACATAAAGAAAAATGGCTGTTGTTTTCAGCTCAATTTCAATATTTTTTTATTTCAGCTGTTATTTTCTGTAGGAAAACCTTGTAGGATCTACACAAATGACCCCTTGCTGAATTCAGAATTTTGTCTAGTTTTTAGAAATGTTTAGCATTCCAGGATCCAGCATTGGTTTCACACCCATTCCTGTCACTAACTGGAAGGAGGCTGAAAGCACCAAATATAGTAGAAATGGGGTATGTCCCAGTAAAATGCCAAATTTGTGTTGAAAAATTTGGTTTTCTGATTCAAGTCTGCTGGTTCCTGAAAGGTGGGAAGATAGTGATTTCAGCACCAGAAACCCTTTGTTGATGGCATTTTCAGGGAAAAAACCACAAGCCTTCTTCGGCAGCCCTTTTTTCCAATTTTTTTGGAAAAAACAAAATGTTCACTGTATTTTGGCTATTTTCTTGGTCTCCTCCAGGGGAAACCACCAACTCTGGGTACCATTAGAATCCCTAGGATGTTGGAAAAAAAGGACGCAAATTTGGCGTGGTTAGCTTATGTGGACAAAAAGTTATGAAGCCCTAAGCGTGAACTACCCCAAATAGCCAAAAAAGGGCTCAGCACTGGGGGGGGAAAAGGCCCAGCAGCTAAGGGGTTAAAGTCTACTACTTACCAATATTTATGACCCTAACCCAGAACACTGCTAAAGTATAGTAAAATATGCCTGCCTTTTAAATTTGTTAGGACAGCCATTCACCCACTGGTCATCGGTGTTATACCATGAAGTAACTATAGTATACCATGGCACAATATATCATAAAGGGATACACTTATTGTATTGTGTTATCCTTGTGTCACGCAGGGTGTCAGAAGAGGAACACAATACTTAATTAAGGTTTACCAAGTAACACAAGGGGACCATGCGTCACCCTGCATTGTTCGGTAAAACTGGAGAAACGTGAGCAAGCGCAAGTCACGACCTTGCATCACTCTTCACACCTTATTTTATATTCATGAGAAATTTTATATATATCCATTCAGCCATTTCACACTACATCTTTTTACCCTAGACTCTACAACACAACACACCACTGCACTCCACCCTACATCACAACACTTGATGCCAGTCCACTCCACACCATTTGAATCTAAACCACTCCACTGTACGGCACTCCACGCAGTGCTACTTCACTCTCCGCTATTCCACTGTACACCACTCCACTGTATGCCACTCCACTCTATGCAATTCCAATGTGTGCCGCTCTACTCTACTCTGTGCTATCTCATTGTACACAGCTCCACTCTACGCCACTCCACTGTATGTTAGTCCACTCTACCGTACTCCAATGTGCACCACTCCAGTATACGCAACTCCAGTGTACGCAACTCCACTTTACACTACTCCACTATTTGCTACTACCCTATACCCCACTCCACTGTATGTCACACCATTCTATACTATTCCACTATATGCCACTCCACTCTATGCCACTCCTCTCTATGCCACTCAATCTATGCTAATCTACTTACACAACTGCGCTCTACTCCAGTGTACTCCACTCTGCACTATTGCACTGTAAGCTGCTCCACTGTATGCCACCCCATTCTACACTATTCCACTATTTGCCACTCCACTCTATGCCACTCCTCTCTATTCCACTCCAATCTATTCCACTCCAATCTATGCTAATCTACTATACACAACTGCACTCTACTCCAGTGTACGCCACTCCACTCTGCTATATTCCACTGTAAGCCACTCCTTTCTATGCCACTAAACTCTATGCCACTCTACTCTATGCCACTCCACTCTATGCTATTAGACTGTATGCCTCTCCATTTTACGCCACCCCACTCTACACCACTCCACTGTATGCTATTCCGCTTTATGCCACTCCACTTTGTGGCACTCCACTCTGCACTGTTCCAGTGTAAGCCACTGCACTTGATGCCGCTAAGCTCTATGCCACTCCACTGTACGCCAATCCACTTGATGCTTTTTCACTCTACCCCACTCCAGTGTGTGCCACTCCAATCTACGCTACTCCACTGTACGCTACTCCACTCTATAATATTTAACTCTGTACCACTCTACTGTACACCACTCAACTCTACACTATTCCACTATATGCCACTAAACACAACATCACTCCTCTCTATGATGTCCCACTGTATGCCACTCCACTCTATGCTACTCCGCTCAACGGCACTCCACTATATGCTATTCCACTCTAACCCACTATACTGTACATCACTCCAGTCTATACTATTCCACTATATCAAACCCTACTGTGCTCTTCACCACTCCAATGTACGCCACTTCCACTATATGCCACTCCACTCTGTGCTGTTCTATTGGATGGCACTCCACTCCACTCCAGGCCACTCCACTCTACTCTGTTCCACTCTATATCATTGCACTCTACACCGCTCCACTGTATACCACTCCACTATACGCTCTCTGGTGTAGGCCACTCCACACTGCGCCACTCATTCCACTCCACACTGTTCCATTCGATGCCACTCTACTCTATGCCACTCCTATCTACACTACTCCACTGTATGCCACTGTCATGAGGCTATTTTAGCAGCATTTTATGCGTACCCTATTTTAGCCATAGGCCTGCAGCTTGTGCCCCCTAGCCTAGAAAACAATTCATTTTATTTTTTTAGCAGAAGCTTCATTTTAAGGTCATGTTTTTATTCTTTTATCTGTTGTTCACTCTGCTTAGAAATTGTTTTGATTTTTTTAGCACAACATTTTCACTCTGTACTTTGCTCAAGTCTGTTCACGATAATGTTGTGGGTACAAAGTAGAACATCATATTCCCTGTCATTTCATGAAAGCATCCATGTTTTTACATTAGGGCAGTTTTGTTAGAGCACCAGGTGTTTTATTATAAAACTCCTCTCTGCCCCCTATATGTTGGAGGAAAATTCCAGCCTGAAGTTGCCACTGCATGCTGTTTGCTTCATTGCCGCTGTCTGCTGAGACTTGACATATTTTCCACCTACATGGGAGAAGACTCTCAGTAGATCAACAGCCCTCTTCGCTACTACCATATCCATGTACATGGGATTGTGTCTTCCCCAAGGTCCTGAAGGATGGTTTAGGGCTAACACTTTTTTCGTCACCACTCTGCTATTTTCATGTTTCATTATCCTCATCATTTCAGTGCATGTCTTTTTATCTAGAATGTTGCTGATTCAATATAATTCATTGAACCAATTCATGCTTCTCTTTGTCTTTGCATGTGTGAGACAGATGTAACTGAGAGAAAAGGGCAAGATCTGTTCCAGCACAATTTCTCTGAGAAATCAGAATGTCATGCACACAGCTGCCACAAATAACCTCTACTCCTGGGTACAAGTAAGATACTGTTAGCTGTCCGGAAGGGTTAGACTGACAGTTGTCACATGGTGTGGAATTGGACTCAGTTCCCCTCAATCCGGTGCTGCTGCTGCCCAAATCCAGCAGTCTCATTGTTATAATGAGAGCCAACATGACATGGCAACGGCAATGTATGGTCAGGCACTGAATTACGGATCTCCCTCTGCATCTCTGTCTTACTACATGATAAAGGCACCCCAATACTATATATGGAGATGTCCATAGTATTGAGGATTTCCTCCTCAGCTGGATAGGTACCACCTATTTAACGATGTAGATTATTTAACCTTAAAAGGATTAATCCCCAATTGGTGTCCTAATCTCTGGACAAGTGCATTCAACATGGGAAACCCACAATGGGTGCTAATTGCAGTAAACAATCCCCTATTTCCCGTTGCTAAGCCTGACCATTCGTATAGAATAGTCTTAGATTACAGACATTTAAACAGTCATACACGCAGATTTGCTATCCAAACTGCACATAGCACAGCACTCATTGACAATATTAAGCTCAACAAAATATAAAACAATGTTGGATATTTCCAATTGCTTGCTTCTTCTGCCAAAACATAGCACCTGAAAGTAGGGATCTAACAGCTTCCAGCACTTTAGGCTTACAAAACAATTGTAGGCTCTCTCAAGGGTATAGGAACAGTCTTGGGCTGTTCTCATCACGTGTACCATCCATTTTACACGACATTGACCCTCAGGCGTTGTCCTATGTAGATGACATTTACTTTATGTATGATAATCTTGTTCAATATATAAGACGGGTGGCCCACATTGTTGTGGGATTTGCCGAATTAGGCTACAAATTACATTTTAAGAAAACATAAATTGCCTTTCTCAGTGTCCTATTTTTGGGATACGAGTTATCAGATGAAGGAAAGAGCCTTGCTCCCCACTCTCTATAAAAATGTGCACAATTGCAACCACCAGATGTCATAAAAAAGCTCCAGTCATTATTGGGCTTTTTAAACTTTGGCAGAACTTACATCACTGATTATGCACAAAGCATTAAAACGCCCGACTTTTCAAGTAAATATTGAACAGCCGTGCATTCTCTGAGCATTGCAAAAAGACATGCTTGCAGCAAAACACTTACACACAAGGGACAACAGAACACATTTGGTCATCAGAGTAATTGCTGGTGCCATTGGCTTCATCTATGTAACATTTAATGAGGATGAAACCCTCCCTATAGCATACAAATCACATTTGTATTCCACAGCTGAACGACGCTCCCACAGAAAATGTTCTGACTGCTGCTCAATTGGCTTTCCTAAAGGGAGACCTCTGGCTCAGGGGAAGCACGTCATTGTTGTGTCTCCGATCCCAGCCCTTGAGGCTGTCACAGAAGCCAGCATTCCAACGTGAAAACATTACATGCACGCTGGATCCAATGGACAACGTCTCTGACAGCCATGGATGTTTATTAAATGTTTGACACAAAATTAGAAACTCCAGAATTTCTCCAATATGAACAGGAATATAAAATATCAGCAAACACTTTGCCTATTGATTAATATCACACAATTATTTACACTGATGGTCTAGCCCAACCAGCAATAGGTACTAAACACCAATACTTTGCCCCTTTTGTGGCTGTGAGTGGCTACATGAAAGATGGTGAATTCCATCCACAAAATACTTACACGCAGACCTTAGGGGACTGCACTGCACAACTAGCAGAGCTTAAGGCTCTGGCGATGGCAGTGGAATACACGGATCCAGAAAATAGTATGTGATTCGTATTACTGTGTCCAGTCCTTCAATGAATATCTGCATTACTGGTGCCAGAATGGATTCGGAGATTCAAAAGGCAACACCATTAAACACAGGTTACTGTGAGGGAAAGTAACAGATCTGAAAGAAACACTACCCAATGCCCATGTAGTTCATACATTGGGACATCAACATGTAGGAATACACCTTGCAGGCAATACCTTGAGTGATGAAGCCGCCAAACCAGCAGTAGCTATAGCTCTGTTGCTGCACTTACTTGTTCACAAATGAAGGTGGATTATGAAACATTGGCTGCTGTGAAACCATTATCAAAGGCATATCCTGCCAAATATTCCTACAGCATAACTAGCCTGAATTTTGCCTTAGCAACAATACCAGGGGTGGGTGATCGTGTGATCCCTAACATAGACCAGAAATCTGAGTGGATAAAAGCTGCACATGAGGGAGTTGTTTCTGCCCATGCAGATGTGGTGGCTAATATTTCCTCACTACAAAAATGCTATTGGTGGCCAGTTCTAAACAAACAGACAAAACAGTATGTCCTTTGCTTTGACACCTGTCAGCAATAAAATGGTACGCCGTCAAACACCCACCTCAGACACTTCTTCTTATTTCAAACGAACCACTACAACGTGTGTACCTAGACCATTGTGGTCCTCTGACACCTGATGCATACAAATACGTTTTAGTCACTGTCAACTCATGTTCTAGATTTCTGTGGGTGTGGCCACAATGATCAGCTGAAGCTCAAACTGTTATTTACGATTTGCTTTATTGGGACATATGCAGTCGTGACTTTGCATTCGGGCGAGGGCTCTGCTTTTGCCTCAAGGGCATTCAGGGACACCATGGCTTTGTTAGGGTCCAAGTGCATTTCTCATCCCCCTACTATCCTGTGGGTAACAGTGTAGTAAGATGGAAGAACCAAGACTTAAAGCAGTCGTTAACAGCAAGAGTATTAGGCACAGGTCTTAATTGGCTTAATCAACTGTATGGAGTCAGGAACACTTAATGATCTGCCCAGCAGGTCCCTGGGAGGGTGCACACCACATGAGGTGCTGTTTGGGGCACAAATGTATATTCCAGATCTTGAAGGCTCTAGTGCAGATGCGGCAGACATACCTTTTGACATACATGAACGTGCTACTATCTTGCAGGAATTATAACAGTTCCATGATGAAAACACATCAGCCTGTGCTGCCTCCTTGGGAAAAAGGGATGCACCAATAACATCTACCTGCTGGATTCTGAAAGTTCGGCATCTAGAATGAGAAAAGATTGCTGTGAAAAGGGAGTTTGATCCTTTATTTTGTACCCTGGTTCCGGTCCTGGGAATACACAGTACCAGAACTGTTATTCTACCACCGCTGGCTAGTTCAAAGGAAAATTGGCATGTCTCCATTGATAATGTCAACTTACATCATGTAGCCAAATCTACACAGCTGACCTGGAGGACTCATGGATAGTTCCCGAATCCCACTCACTACAGACCAGGAAGTTCCTCTACAGGTTTTGAGCACCAATACTGATACTTCCCTGAACTTGGGGAGAGTGTAAAATGATTTTTCATTAGTACCAATTTCTTCATCTGCGGCAAGAAACGTCCCAAATTATAAGAATTCTACTCAAAATCAACTCAAACTGTTTAAATTGTTTACTACGAACCATCAAGATAGACTTATGTCAGTTCTCTGCTTCCTCACACGGATCCAGTCTTTGCACAAACTACTTCTGGATATTTTGCTGTCATCAATTACTCTTTCACCAACTCATCTACTTCTGCTGTGACACCATTGTCAAGAGCACGTGAGCTGATAAATTGGCTCAAAATTAACTATTTTATTTGTCCATGGAACTATCTACGGCTCTTACTAACTGTACTTGCCTCTTTCATTTGGATTGGGTTTGTTATCTTCTTTTTCTTACCCATACATGGTCATTACCTTCCTAAACACTCTACAGTCGAACTGGCGGATTAGGTCCTAAAACCTCATCTTTTCTCACATAAGGTCTGTTGAGACTTGCCCCTAGTGAACATTTGGGCTATACCAATGGAATTGTTTGGGATAAAATATCTTTTGATATATTTGGCCCAAATTCCATATATTTTCAAACTTTTATTGAATGATTTGATAACACCTGGGGTTGTTTCTGATGACTGGGATGTAAAAACAGTTGATTCTATGCTTTCTTAGCTTGAATATTTTACTGTTTTTGAAAATGAAGATATTTACCAAACAAAACAAACTTATTGAGATGTGTTCTGTTATAATCATTATGGGCATCATTTCATTCTTGGAGCAAGCATTCTGAAGACTGTTTTTAATTATACACAATCACTATCAATCAATCAAGATTTTTTTTAAAGTGCAAACAGCTACTCATTAGAATGCCCCAGCGCAAAGTAAACAGCATCTATTCACTGTATCCACCTATTAAAGCTCTCAGCAGGCCTGACCAAATAACCAAGTTTTCACAGATTTCCTAAAGAGAGTTTCCCCTTGAACTTGCAGCAATGGAGAGAAAGTAAGTTCCATGCTTTAGCTTTAAGGTAGGAGAATGACTCCCCTCCCCATTTCATTTTTTCTATCCTTGGCATCGAGAGTAAGTTGGCATCAGAGGAATGGATGGCTCTAGATGGATGACAATGATGTCTCATCGAAAGATAGTGGGGGCTTGTGCCATAAAAAGCTCTGAGAGCCAAGAATAGTGCCTCAAACTTAAATTGAATTGGCATAGAGTGGAGGAGAGTGTTGTATATTGGAGTTGCATACAGTACAATGTCATACATTGTTGCATCATAGAGTGTCATATTGTAGAGTACCGTAGTAGAGTGTCATGGCATAAAGTGTACTCTACACCACTGTACTCCACTCTACAACACTGTAGTTCTCTCAGCCACACTCTATGCCCATCCCCTCTACCGCACAATACTCCACTCTGTAGCAGTCAACTGAACAACAGGGTACTCCAGTCTATCTGAGTTTCCGCCATGTTAGGTTACTTTGTGCCACTGTACTACAGTCTACTCTACTCTATGACACTCTACTCAACTCCTTCTTTACCACTCCATTCCACTTTACTGCACTCTACTCTATGACACACTACTCCACTCTACACCACTCTACTCCACTACTCCAGTCTACACAACTCCATTCTATGTTACTGTTGGACCTGGCCCTTTTACAGGGTCATTCCCCAGACTTTTTCCTTTTTGCCTCCTTATTTTTCTGACCTTTGTTAGATGACGTTTTGACTCTGAGCACTTTTTCACTGCTAACCAGTGCTAAAGTGCATGTGCTCTTCCATACAAAATTGGTATGATTGGATTATACCTAATTGCCATATTTAATTTACCTATAAGTCCCTTGTAAAGTGGTATCCCTATACCCAAGGCCTGTAAATTAAATACTACTAGTGGGCCTGCAGCGCTGCTCGCTCCACCCACTGAAGTAGCCTGTCAAACCTATCTAAGGCCTGCTAGCACAGAGCCTGTGTGCGCAGTTTCCTGTGACAGGGACCTGGCATCTAAATTTACTTGCCAGGCCCAGAACTCCCCTTTTACTACATGTAAGTCACCCCTAAGGTACCCCCTAGCTAGCCCTTTGGGCAGGGTGCCATGTATGTAGAAGGCAGGACATGTGCCATGTTGCGTGGACTGTCCTGGTAGTGACAAACAGCCTAACTTGGTGTCTCACTGCTGTGAGTGCGTCCTCCTCAGAGGATTGCATTGGAAATGCCCTGCCTTATGTGTAAGGGGTATTGTCTGATTTATGAGGGATAGCGTAGGCATGTTTGGTATGGTTGTGATAGTGGTAAGAAATGCTGCTTACTGGTGTAGGTGTATTTTTATTACCATCACAGAAATGCCACTTCTAGAAAGTGCACATTTATCTGTGCTTATGACTTTGGTATTTTTCAGCCTGCCTCCAAGCCACGTCTGGGCAGACTGACAGTTGGGGCTTTGTGCATACTTCTCAGACAGCCTGAACACAGGAAGGGAGGAAGTGTCTACATATTGTAAAGCCTTCCTGGGCTGAGAGAAGGGAGAGGCGGGGCACACCTGCATTTGTGAAGGCTGTGCCCTGGCCTCACACAATAGGGTCGTTTCCCCCCCACTGATGTTTGGAGCCTATGCTGGAGGAGAGAAAGGGCACTCCCACAACCAGTTGTAACTGATTGGAACCCCCTCTCCTGGCCATTGTAAAACACACTGTAAACCTAGTATAAGTACAGGGGAATTTTCCCCACAATTTAGACATATATTGGACATTCTGGGGACTCCAGGAACCTTACCTGGAGCTGGACAGGACACTGTTGAAAGGACCCACCAGGACCATCTTGGACTGCTGCTGCTGTGCTGACCTGTGACCTGCCTGGTCACCAGGAGGTACTGCCACTACTGGTAACCCCTTGTTGTGCTGACCTGCTGCTCGGTTCTCCAGCCTTGTGCCCCCCTTCTTCACTTGTTGTCTCCAGAGGCAGGCTTCAGTGGCCCCTGACTGCTGTAAACTTATTTCTGCACATGGAGGGCTGTTGTGATGAGGAATCGCTGGGAGAGCACTCCTGAGTGCCCTGCACTGTCCCAGGATCACCATTGCAGCCCGGGGTCTCTTTTGTGCCCCTCGCGCTGTTTTTAGTGCTCTCTTGTGCCAGCAAGATCAGTGCTGCAACCCAGGCTGCAAGGATAGTTCTCGCGCTGAAAAATCGCTCCTCGTTCCTAAAAAGTTCACCGCCCGACCCGGCTGCAGGAGATTCCAGTGCGCCGGGGTCGCGCTGTCCACGGCGCCCCCGGGGCACCCAGAAAGGAGTATAGGAGCGAGTGCACTCCAAACAGTGCCCCCGGGGCAAAGCGCGCTTCTTAACGCGCCCCCGGGGCACCTGCAGACACCATCCCTGGTGCCTGCTCCACTCGACAGCCCCGGTTGGGCTGAAAAGCAGCTTGTGCACCACATCGGGTGTGGCCACATAGGGAAGCAGAAGGAAAAGCCTCATCAGAGGCACCTGCTCCCTTCTTCACTTTGGCAGCCGCACCGAGGACGAGGGCGGCTGCATCCCACTAAGCAGGACACAGGGCGGAAAGGGAGTTACCTTTCCCCCGGTCACTGCCCTAGGGGCGCGATCGCCCCAACTACTTGATTTTCTTGTGGCTTTTGGGCCCCCTGTAGGAGGCTGGACTGGCTTGTAGTGGGTACCAAGGGGTACTTACACCTTGCACCAGGCCCAGGTATCCCTTATTAGTGTAGAGGGGTGTCGAGCAGCTTAGCAGAGCAGCTTAGGCTGAACTAGTAGACGAGTGAAGCTCCTACAGTACCACTAGTGTCATATGCACAATATCATAAGAAAACACAATACACAGATATACTAAAAATAAAGGTACTTTATTTTTATGACAATATGCCAAAGTATCCCAGTGAGTACCCTCAGTATGAGGATAGCAAATATACACAAGATATATGTACACAATACCAAAATATGCAGTAATAGCAATAGAAAACAGTGAAAACAATGTATAGTCACAATAGAATGCAATGGGAGCACATAGGGATAGGGGCAACGCAAACCATATACTCTAGAAGTGGAATGCGAACCACGAATGGACCCCAAACCTATGTGAGCTCATAGAGGGTCGCTGGGACTGTAAGAAAACAGTGAGGGTTAGAAAAATAGCCCACCCCAAGACCCTGAAAAGTGGGTGCAAAGTTCACCTAAGTTCCCCAAAGAGCACAGAAGTCGTGATAGGGGAATTCTGCAAGGGAGACCCACACCAGCAATGCAACAATGATGGATTTCCTGACGAGAGTACCTGTGGAACAAGGGGACCAAGTCCAAGAGTCAAGATCAAGTCGGGAGTGGGCAGATGCCCAGGAAATGCCAGCTGTGGGTGCAAAGAAGCTGCCACTGGATGGTAGAAGCTGTGGATTCTGCAGGAACGACAAGGGCTAGAAACTTCTCCTTTAGAGGATGGATGTCCCACGTCACAAAGAGTCGTGCAGAGGTGTTTCCGTGCAGAAAGACTGCAAACAAGCCTTGCTAGCTGCAAGGGTTGCGGTTAGGGTTTTTGGATGCTGCTGTGGCCCAGGAGGGACCAGGATGCCGCCAATTGCGTGAGGAGACAGAGGGGGCGTCCAGCAAGACAAAGAGCCCACTCTGAATCAAGCAGCTCCCGTAGAAGTGCTGGAACAGGCACTACGAAGTGGAGTGAACCGGAGCTCACCCAAAGTCACAAAGGAGGGTCCCACGACGCCGGAGGACAACTCAGGAGGTCGTGCACTGCAGGTTAGAGTGCCGGGGACCCAGGCTTGGCTGTGCACAAAGGAAATCCTGGAAGAGTGCACAGGAGCCGGAGCAGCTGCAAATCACGCGGTTCCAAACAATGCAGTCTAGCGTGGGAAGGCAAGGACTTACCTCCACCAAACTTGGACTGAAGAGTCACTGGACTGTGGGAGTCACTTGAACAGAGTTGCTGAGTTCAAGGAACCTCGCTCGTCGGGCTGAGAGGAGACCTAGAGGACCGGTGATGCAGTTCTTTGGTGCCTGCGGTTGCAGGGGGAAGATTCCGTCGACCCACAGGAGATTTCTTCGGAGCTTCTAGTGCAGAGAGGAGACAGACTACCCCCACAGCATGCACCACCAGGAAAACAGTCGAGAAGGCAGCAGGATCAGCGTTACAAGGTCGCAGTAGTCGTCTTTGCTACTTTGTTGCAGTTTTGCAGGCTTCCAGCGCGGTCAGCAGTCGATTCCTTGGCAGAAGGTGAAGAGAGAGATGCAGAGGAACTCTGATGAGCTCTTGCATTCGTTATCTAAAGAATTCCCCAAAGCAGAGACCCTAAATAGCCAGAAAAGGAGGTTTGGCTACTTAGGAGAGAGGATAGGCTCGCAACACCTGGAGGAGCCTATCAGAAGGAGTCTCTGACGTCACCTGCTGGCCTTGGCCACTCAGAGCAGTCTAGTGTGCCAGCAGCACCTCTGTTTCCAAGATGGCAGAGGTCTGGAGTACACTGGAGGAGCTCTGGGCACCTCCCAGGGGAGGTGCAGGTCAGGGGAGTGGTCACTCCCCTTTCCTTTGTCCAGTTTCGCACCAGGGCAGGGCTGGGGGATCCCTGAACCGGTGTAGACTGGCTTATGCAGAGATGGGCACCATCTGTGCCCATCAAAGCATTTCCAGAGGCTGGGGGAGGCTACTCCTCCCCAGCCCTGACACCTTTTTCCAAAGGGAGAGGGTGTAACACCCTCTCTCTGAGGAAGTCCTTTGTTCTGCCTTCCTGGGCCAAGCCTGGCTGGACCCCAGGAGGGCAGAAACCTGTCTGAGGGGTTGGCAGCAGCAGCAGCTGCAGTGAAACCCCGGGAAACGTAGTTTGGCAGTACCCAGGTCTGTGCTAGAGACTCGGGGATCATGGAATTGTCTCCCCAATGCCAGAATGGCATTGGGGTGACAATTCCATGATCTTAGACATGTTACATGGCCATGTTCGGAGTTACCATTGTGACGCTATACATATGTCGTGACGTATGTATAGTGCACGCGTGTAATGGTGTCCCCGCACTCACAAAGTCCGTGGAATTTCCCCTGAACAATGTGGGAGCACCTTGGCTAGTGCATTTGCCCTGAACAATGTGGGAGCACCTTGGCTAGTGCCAGGGTGCCCACACACTAAGTAACGTAGCACCCAACCTTTACCAGGTAAAGGTTAGACATATAGGTGACTTATAAGTTACTTAAGTGCAGTGGTAAATGGCTGTGAAATAACGTGGACGTTATTTCACTCAGGCTGCAAGGGCAGGCCTGTGTAAGAATTGTCAGAGCTCCCTATGGGTGGCAAAAGAAATGCTGCAGCCCATAGGGATCTCCTGGAACCCCAATACCCTGGGTACCTCAGTACCATATACTAGGGAATTATAAGGGTGTTCCAGTATGCCAATGTAAACTGGTGAAATTGGTCACTAGCCTGTTAGTGACAATTTGGAAAGAAATGAGAGAGCATAACCACTGAGGTTCTGGATAGCAGAGCCTCAGTGAGACAGTTAGTCATAACACAGGTAACACATACAGGGTACACTTATGAGCACTGGGGCCCTGGCTGGCAGGGTCCCAGTGACACATACAACTAAAACAACATATATACAGTGAAATATGGGGGTAACATGCCAGGCAAGATGGTACTTTCCTACATCCCCCCTCATTGGAGAGGGCCATTGGAGGCCCGGGGGGCCCCACAATGATCACGGGTCCCCGGAGGGGCCACTTTTGAACACTACAGAGAGGGCAATGATCGCCCCTCTCCCCAGGAGAAGTGCGTGGCCTCCGTGAGCGCACAGGAGCGCCGGGGTCCCCCCATACTCCTCTCACTAGGCACAGGGAGTGCCGCCACACCAGGAAATAAGGTACTTTTCTAGTAATATGGCCAAGTATGGACCTAGGCGAACTTCTATGTTCTACCTGCTTCCCTGCCACTACATATGTGTTCTGATATTCCTTTTATGGGCATGACTAGCTGATATGTATTTTATGACTTGTGATATGTTCTCTAATGTTTCTTCTATGGGTATTTAGGAGTTATTCATGACATGCATAGAATTCTTACTTTAATTCCTGACTACTGCTTATGTTGCAGAATCCTGACTACTTACGTGTTCTAATGTGACAACTGCGTTTGCAGAGTATTAGTAACTTGTGTAACATTCTGACAACTGCTAAGGTAGCAGGGTATTACTTACGTGTAATGTTGGTCTAATTATGTTTTGTGCAATACAGAATATTTTTACATAGCTCAGTGTTGTGTTTACTCTGTGGTGTACATTTTGTGTCACATGTGTTGTGTGTGTTGTGCAAACGCTTTACACATTGCCTCTGGGATAGGACTGACTCCTCGTGCCAAGCTACCAAGGGGGTGAGCAGGGGGTATCTTGGACGTGTAACTCCCTTGCCCTGACTAGAGTGGGTAAGTTCTGCCTGGCTGAGGTGCATACCCTAGCCAACCAGAAATCCCATTTCTAACATTGGATGTCAGCAGTGAGGATAGGACTTGCGCTTGCACAGTACCTTGTGACTCATTTTTGCACCGCAAATTGCACTTAGACCATTACATGTTTTAATTCTCTTTTTTTAAAAAATTATTCTCCTATTCTCTCAAGCTAGTCATTTTCATTTTTACTCCTGTGTTGTATACTCGCACTTTGGACTCTTGTTGCTTTACGCCAGTATTGTGCTCTTAACAAAATGGAGTCTACCTTTGACATGGGTTATATGTTGTTTTACGCTATAGAAGAGTTAAAGGGATTCTGCAGGGAGAGAGGGGTATACCTTTTATAGAGGGTGAAGCCCATATAGGGATCCTCAGGAGAGCCCTTTTCAAGGAGGACTATATAGCACAAAAAGTGGCCCAAGAGAGGTATGGTTCTGAGGGAGACCCTAGAGAGACCCTGAGAGTAGTGAGGACTCTGAGGAGGAGGGTCCCCAGTCCACACCCCAGGGGGATAGTGACCCGAAGAGTTTGACACTGAGGGAGAAGATGACTGGCCAGGGACGCCAGTAGAGAGAGAGGACCCCATAGATAGGGAGTCCCATACTGGGTCCTTGCCTAGCAGCAGCGCCACCTCCCATTCCCTGTCACCTGAGGAGCTCAGAGATAGGTGGGAAGAGTTGGACCTGAGGCTACAGCTAGCCAGGCTGGCTGTAGAAGAGAGACAGGCTGAGGTTGAAAAAGCCTTAGTCCAGGAGAGGATGGCAGAGGCTGAAAGGGCCTTTGCCAGAGAAAGGCTCGCTCTAGAGCGCAGTCTTACAAATCTGGACTCACCAGTATTGCAGGTGGAGTCCAGTGGTGGCAGCATTTGTAGTGTTAGGCACAATACCTACCCACAGATTTGGTATCTGGGTTCAAGGAGGGGGATAACATATGTCAGTGGCTTAGGGATTATGAGGAAGCTCTAGTTGTGTGCAGGATTCCTGAGAAAGATTGGGGAACTGTCCTAGAGAGCTATATTCCTGAGGTGGAAAGGGATGTCCTACTGGCCCCAGAAGGGAGTGACAGGCAGGGGTATCCCTACATCAGAAAGGCCCTGATAATGAAGTATGGTCTCACCCCTGAAGACTACAGGTTGAGGTTCAGAGGCAGCAAGAAGCGGTCTCACCAGTCTTGGGAGGATTTCATGAGGGCTTGTTGCAAAGCACTAAAAGGATGGGTGGAGGGTAGCAGAGCAACCACTTATAAAGGGCTGTTTAGTCTCATTCTAAGGGAGCACATGTTCTGTTGCTGGTTTTCAGAGCTATGCCAACACCTGTCACACTGTGAGTGCTCTGACCCCAGGGAACTTGCAAAGGAGGCTGACCTCTGGCTTAGTGCCAGGGGAACTGGTCAGACTTCAAGGGCCATCTTAGGTTCACCCCTGGAAGGGGTGGGGAAGGTTCTGGGTACTCCAGGCCAAGTTCTCAGCGGGGAGGGAGTAGGATTGTTAAGGACCTATCCTCTTACATATGTCTTAGAGGGCTCCTTATCGGTGCACCAACGCGAGAATTTAACCAACCCCAACAACGTTCTGAGTGGGGAGGGTGCAGGATCCCCAGGGACCTGTCCTCCTCTGCAGGTCTTGGAAGGCACCCGGGAGGGGCCCCAAGGCGGGAGTGTAGTCGTTACCAAAGGCCAATCCTCTAAAAGGGATCCCCTAGAGTCTGAAGGAGAATGGAGGACACCTCGGAACAGGGTTGCTCCAACTCTGGAGATCAGCAGCACCACCCCGCAGAGGGGGGTGCGGACGCTTCCTTTTGAGGGTTTGAGGGAGGGCACTCCCCTGATTCTGGTCCAGCCCAAGGGTACTATCCCTAGGTTGGAAGACCAGATCATGGGCAACCCCCTAGATCTGGGAGTAGGGACTGCTGTAGCCAGCATCCCTTCTGATGCAGTCCCTAGGGATTCAGTTCCTGTAAGGGAGGGTTTGCGGGAGGGAACTCCCCTGACTCATGTCCAGCCCAAGGGTACTGTCCCTAGGTTGGAGAACCAGGCCCATGTTAGCTCCCTTGACCTCCCCATTTCTAACAGTACTCTATGCCACTCCACTCTATCACACTGTATGGCACTCTGCACTACTTTACGCCACTCCACTGCATAACACTCTAATTCACTTTGTCACTCCACTCTAAAACACTTTACAACACGCTATCACACATCAGTACACTCCACTGTATGACACAGCATGCCACTCTGTGACATTTTACTCCTCTGTGTGATATACCGGCCACTCTACTCCAGTCCACACCATTCTACTCTACAACATAACACTCCACTCCACCCTATTGCACTTTGCTTCACTCTATCCTATGTAACTCCACTCAACTCCACTCCTCTCCGCTGTACGGTACTTTAACCCACTCAATGCCACTGTTCAATACTCTACTCTATGCCACTCCACTCTACAAAACTCTCGTCCACTATAACTCCACTCTATAAACCTCTACCACAGTCTATGTTACTCTGTCCCCGTACACTGCATTGTACAATTCTCTGCTTCACTCTGAGACTTTCTAAAACTCTATGACACAACACTCCATTCTAGTGTACACACCACCAGTCAAATTTATGATAATTTACTCTATGCTATACCAGTCCACTGCACTCAACTCCATACCACTGTAGGGCATGCAAATCCACTATGCTATACCTCTTCACTCAGCTCCACTGCACTTTACATCAATCTACACCACTATATAACGCTCCACTGTACGTTGCTCCACTGTATGAAACCCTACCATTCTGCATGCAGCTCCACTCTACATGATTCTACTACAATCTATGCAACTCTATCGCACTCTACTCCACTCTGTGCCCATCCACTCTATGCCACAGTACTACACTGTACAACACTGTAGCACATGCCACTGTAGCACACGCCACTCCACTCCTCTCTACGACACGCTACTCCAATATATGACATGCACTCCACTCTACGCCACTTACCTTCACTGTACAACACTGTACTACAGTCCACCGTACAACACACCACACTTCAAAAATCCACTGTGCGACACCACACTGTACAAAACTCTCCACCACTCTACTGGACAACATTCTACTCCAAAACATTGAACTGTACAACACTTTAATCCACTGTACTCAACTCTATGCCACTACATTGTACAACACTGTACTCCACTCTGTGGCACTGTACGGCACTCAACTCCATGAGACTGTAGTCAAAAACACTCAATTGTCTGACACTCAACTGTTCTATACGAGACATTACTCCAATGTACTATACAACACTCTACTCTATGATAATCCGTTCCGCTATATGACACACCATGCCACTCCACTGTATAACACTTTATTCCACTGTATGCTATGCCACTCTACTCTACTCCACTGTATTCAACTCTACAATACCAAACTCTATGACACTAGACTGTACGACTGTAACTATAACTCGCCACTCTACTATGCACTGTGTTCTCATAAATTATATAAACTTGAGATGTCATAAGTGTTGTTATGAATGTTTTGATTTCACTTGTTCTAATTCATGTCATGCCTGGGTATAACCACAACATGGAGGAGGCATGAGTTATAGTTAATGCACTGTGGTGAATGAGGTGACAAGACTGTGTACGGAGATGCGTGACTTAAAGTAAATTGAAGGTAGTGCATAAATGATATATTTAGGTTAAAGCTATAACTTTAGCATTTCTAATTATTTTATAGTTTAATTTGGGAAGTTGGGTTTGTGTAGAAAGAATAAATAAAGTTTTCCTCCTGTCTATACCTAAGCCTTAACATTTGTTTTTTTCATTGGACTCGTGTTCCGCATCTCTATAAATCTATATTTTTATTTCTTAAATAGCTCCAAAAGTACTGAACAGATTCACACCAAAAACAGAAAGAGATCGTTCTGGACCAAAGTTTAGCTTTCTGCCAAATTTGGTGTAAATCTGTTGAGTGATTCGGGCTGTAGTCATGCTCAAAAAATGAAAAATCCCCATAGACTCTGCATGGGTAAAAAGTGTTTTGGGATTCGCCCTTTTTCTTGATACCCGCTTGAAGAATCTCCCTGAAACTTTCCAGACAGCAGCTGAACTAACCAGCATACAAGTTTTGAAAATTTTGTCAAATGTCACCAAAGTTATTAGTGAAACAAAAAACTCTTTGTGTATGAGAAAAGTTGGTCCTAACTATAACTACATACTGGCTATTGCCAGAATGTAATATCTATCTATCTATCTATCTATCTATCTATCTATCTATCTATCTATCTATCTATCTATCTATCTATCTATCTACATATATGTATATATACACACACACACACACACACACACATCTGTGATGTAAAGGCACATTAACTGACACTATTAACCCCTTAACTGATGCCCTCAAGTGCTGAACCCTTTTTTGGCTATTTGGGGTAGTTAGCGTTTAGGGCTCCATAACTTTTTTCCACATAAATTCTCCATTCCAAATTAGTGTACTTTTTTCCAACATCCTTGTGATTCTAAAGGTACCAAGAGTTGTGGATTCCCCTGGAGGGGACAGAGAAAAAGGCAAAATATAGCTAAATTTAGTTTTTTGAGAAAAATAGGAAAAATGTGCTCTGGTTAAGTGTCTCGCTTGTACATTAAAATGGCATCAACAAACGATTTGTTGTGCTATAGTCACCATCTTCCCAGATTTCATGAACATGCACAGATGAATAAAAAAACTATTTTTTAACCATAGTTTGGGCATTTTTGAAAGAGGTTGCGCATTTTCCGAATTTTGGTGCTATCACCCTGTTTCCAGTTTGTGGTGGTAACTAGTGTGTAACCCATGGGTGATCTGGAAAAGCTATAGCTTTCTGAAAGGTAGATACAATTCCGTACTCAGCAAGGGGTCCTATGCATAGATCCCTAAAGGTTTCCCAAATAAACTAACTGTTAAAATTAAGAAATATTCAAAATGAGTAGAAAAAACATAAATTTCTGACAATGTTTTCATTTGTAACTTTTTGTCACAATGGCCTATTTACAAATGCAATGTACTATAATGTCTGCTAAACCCTTCTGGTTGTGGAGACCTATAATGTCTGTAGGTTCTAAAGAACCCAATGTACCCAGAGTCACCAACTGAGCTGCACCGTACAATGGTTTTTCATTATGTACTGAGTATGGACCAATGCATATGGTGAAAAATGTAGACTGACACGTGGGTATCAAGGAAACCTATGGGGCATATTTAAGAGCCCCTAGTGCCACTGGGGCATCAGTTTTTGTGAAGCTCCGGTGGCGCTATGCCCTATACTGTATTTACACAAAAAGTGACTTAACACCACCTTGTAAATATGGCCCCTTCACACACAGCACTGTGCATGGTGGGGACGTGAAATGAGTGTTGCTGTGGGCGTGCCATAGCAACACCCATTGCATTTTGACGCTGCCCCAGATTTACGAGTTTTCTTAAACCTGAGGCAGCATTAAAATCCAACGTCACCCCAGGGTAGCATTAGCAGGGTGCAACAAGGAGAAATACTTTTATTTCTCCTAGTTTTTTGCTCTTTCTACTCACCCCCTTGGTACACTGGCACGAGCAGGCAAGCTTAACTCCAGAAGCAATGTGTAAAGTATTTGTACCAACACACACAGTAACTGAGTGAAAACACTACAAAATGACACAACTCAGGTTTAGAAAAATAGGGAATATTTATCTAAACAAACCAAGACCAAAACAACAAAAATCCAACATACACAAGTCAATTTATGAATTTTGAAAGAATAAGAATCTTAGGGCCAGATGTAGGAAGCCGTTTGCATGGTGCAAACTGCGGAAATCGCAGTTTGCGCCATGCAAACAGTCTAACGCGATGCTCATTCACAAATTGCGAGTTGGTACCGACTCGCAATTTGTGAATGTGACTAGCAAATATGAAGGGGTGTTCCCTTCCTATTTGCGACTCGCATTGCAATTCAGAATTGCTTTGTGACCACGAATGCGGTTGCAAAGCAACACGCAGTTACGACCAGTGTCACACTGGGAAAAGGGGAGGGGTCCCCAGGGGACCCCTTCCCCTTTGTGAATGTGGGCATAAAGGTTTTTTCAGAGCAGGCAGTGGCTCATAATCCTTAGAAAACAGTCAGAATGCTGTTATTTCACAAAAGTACCTGGGTAGCGTCGAAATAAAGCCGCAAGGGCGAGTGTACGACAATAAAGGGCAGCATTGCATTGATTTCTCACCCGCAAGCGAGACCATGTGTAGTTCTCCTCCAGTTGGGTCGGCGTGCGTCGTTTCTTGTCTCCCACAAGAGAGCGATGCATTGATCCAGACTGGCACCTCAGGTCCTGGCAGGCTTTTGCGCTGTTTTTCCTCGCCCAACGATGTTGCGTTGAAAATCCGGTTGCACGGTATCACAAAACCGTGCTGCGCGGGGTTTACGTCGTTATGAGCCTCCGTTAGCGGGTGTTGCACATCATTTCTCCAGCCGCGTTGCATCGATCTTTTAGCTACGATGCAGGTGGAGCATTGATTTCAGTCGCAAAGCTGGCGGCACATTGTTTATCAGCCACGTCATAGAAGCTGCGTCGAAAACCTCCCCGCACAGCGATCTGTGCATGGATTTTCAGTCTTTGTCTGCCAGCTTCACCTTCCAAGGGCCCAGGAACTGGATAGGGCACCACTTGGCAGGGCAGGACTCAGCAGAGAGTCCAGTGGCTGGCAGGGGAAGCCTTTGATGGCCCTGAGACTTCAACAATAGGAGGCAAACTCAGTTCAAGCCCTTGGAGATTCTCCACAAGCAGGAAATGCACAACAAAGTCCAGTCTTTGTCCCCAATCACAGGCAGAAGCAGCAACTGCAGGATGGCTCCACAAAGCACCGTCACAGGCAGGGCAGCACTTCTCCTCAGCTCTTCAGCTCTTCTCCTTGGCAGAGGCTCCTCTTGATTCCAGAAGTAATCTAGTTTTCAGGGGTTTTGGGGGCTCTTCTTATACCTCTTTCTGCCTTTGAAGTAATCATACTTTGAAGGAAAGTCTTTGTTGTTTTCCAGGTCCTGCATTGCTCAGGCCAGGCCCCAGACACACACCAGGGGGTTGGAGACTGCATTGTGTGAGGGCAGGCACTGCCCTTTCAGCTGTGAGTGACTACTTCTTCTCTCCCTCCTAGCACAGATGTCTCATTAGGATATGCAGGCTACACCCCAGCTCCCTTTGTATCAAAGTCTAGAGAAGAGGTACAGTCAGCCCAACCGTCAGACTGACCCAGACAAGGAATCCACAAACAAGCAGTCACAGAATGGTTTAGCAAGAAATTGCCTACTTTCCAAAAGCTGCATTTTCAAACACACAATCTAGAAACCAACTGCACTAAAAGATGTATTTTTAAATTTTGATTTCAGAGACCCCAAACATCACATGTCTATCTGCTCCCAAAGGGAATCTATGCTTTAATCACATATAAAGGCATCCCCCTATGTTAACCTATGAGAGAGATAGGCCTTACAACAGTGAAAACTGAATTTGGCAGTATTTCACTGTTGGGACATGTAAAACCCAGAAGTACATGTTCCACCTTTAACATACACTGCACCCTGCACATGGGGCTACCTATGGCCTACCTTAGGAGTGCCTTACATAAATAAAAAGGGAAGGTTTAGGCCTGGCAAGTGGGTACACTTGCCAAGTCGAATTGGCAATTTACAACTGCAAACACAGACACTGCAGTGGCAGGTCTGAGCCTTGTTTACAGGGCTACTAATATGGTGGCACAACCAGTGCTTCAGGCCCGCTAGTAGCATTTGATTACAGGCCCTGGGCACGTCTAGTGCACTGTATTTGGGACTTACTAATAAATCAGATATGCCAATCATGGATAAACTAATCAACAATACAATTTATGAAGAGAGCATATGCACTTTAGCACTGGTTAGTAGTGGTAAAGTGCCCAGAGTCCTAAAGCCAACAGCAACAGGTCAGAAAAAGTAGGAGGAAGGAGGCAAAAAGATTGGAGATGACCCTGCAAAAGGGAAAAGGTCCAACAGACACAAGATATGAAGTTTACTAGAAGTGGTTATTTGTACATCTGTGAACTTGTGGATACCTGGAGTAGCATGTGATTTAGAGGGTATGGTATTTTTCAAAATGTCAGATTTCTAACACACTGACTTGCATTTGGAAGGAATATATGCAGCAAAATCTAATCGGTAAAAACAAATGATCAACTAATATTTACTCCCACATGTTTTCTGATATAAATGGTACCTCACTGGTGTGGGTGAGCCCAGTGCCTGCAACAAGAAATGGGACAAAGTACAACTGGGCACATCAATTTCTTTCCACTGAAAACGTGCCCATTTTCCTAATGTGGGCAGCAATGGATTTTGGACCCTAGCTCAGCGAGCATCTTCGGAAACTTAACAGATCTGTACTAAAGACCTGGGGGAATCCAGGGGCTGGTGACTTGTGTGGTTCTCACCAGGTTTTCTTTACTCAAAGTCCCTTTCAAACCTCAGACTTTGAGCACAAAAACACAATTCCCTAACATTTCTGTGATGGAAAGTTCTGCAATCTGCAGGGAGCCACAAACCTCCATCACCAAGCGTTCTTCAAGGTCTACCAATAAAAATGGTCCCTCACTTGTGTGGGAAGGCCTAGTGCCCGCAAAATGAAACTGCTCAAAATGCAACATAAATAGATCAAAATTTCTCACTCAAAACTGACCCTTCTTTTGCAAAGTGGGTAGCTGTGGATTTTGGGCGCTAGCTCATCTAACACTTAGGGAAACCTAGCAAGCCTGCGCATTTTTGAAACCTGGACACCAGAGGTAATTCAGGGTGGGGTGACTTGCGTGGCTTTCACCTGGTTTTTGTACCCAGAATCCCATGCAAACCTCACACTTTGACTAAAAAACACATTTCCTTCACATTTCTGTGAGATAAATTTCTGAAATCTATAGGAAGCCACAGACCTCCTTCCCCCTAGCACTCCTTCAAGTCTCCAATAAAAAAGCTATCTCACATATGTGGGTAGGCCTAGTGCCCATGACGCGAAACATCCTAAGACCCAACATGGATGTATCATATTCTTCCACTCAAAACTGACCCTTTTTTTGTGAAGTGACTAGCTGTGAATTTTGGGCCCTAGCTCAACCAGCATCTAGGGATATCTAGAACATTTATACATTTTTAAAAAGTAGACACCTATGGGAATCCATGGTGGGATGACTTGCCTGGCTCCCACCAGTTTTTTTTACCCAGAATTGCTTGCAAACCTCATACTTTGACAAACAAAAACACATTTTCATCGCATTTCTGTGATGGAAAGTTCAGGAATCTGCAAGGAGCCACAGACTTCCTTCCACCAAGCATTCCTCCAGGTCTCCTGATAGAACTGGTACCTCACTTGTGTAGGTAGGCCTCGTGTCTGCAAGGCAAAACTACCCAAAACACAACATGAATACATCACATTTTCCCCCTCAAAACTGAAGATATTTTTGCAAAGTGGGTAGCTCTGGATTTTGGGCCCTAGCTTAGTCAGCACCTAGGGAAACCTAGCAAGCTTGCACATTTAAAAAAAATAGACAACCAGTGGAGTCTAGAGGTGCATGGCTCTTTTCAGGTCAATGTACCCAGAAACATTTGAAAACCTCAAAATTCTACTAAAAACACACATTTCTATGTGGAAAAGTTTTTGAATCTGTGGGTAGTCACACATTTCATACCACCCTTAGGTCCCACACATCTCCCAAAAAGAACAGTACCTCACTTGTGTGGATAGGCCGAGACCACAACATCTGCAGAGCAGACACTGAAATACAGAGTGGGGCCCTCTTACGGGGGCCCCTGCGGCACCCCCTACCGCCATCCTGTTCCTGGTGGGTCTCAGATGGCGGTAGGGGGTGTCAGAATCCCCATGGCGGCGGAGCGCGCTCCGCCGCCATGGAGGATTCTGCAGGGCAGCGGGAAACCGGCGGGAGACCGCCGGCTTCCCGCATCTGACCGCGGCCGAACCGCCGCGGTCAGAATGCCCTGCGGGGCACCGCCGGTCTGTCGGCAGTGCTCCCGCCGACCCTGGCCCCGGCGGTCTCAGACCGCCGGGGTCAGAATGACCCCTTATGTGCAGAAATACTTCAAGACAGTCTACTAAGTATATCAGGCTGCTCGCTTAGTCGGACAGTTCCAGTGGGGTGAACACATTTTTGGGAAGTAGTACACCTTTGTATTGTGTGGAGAAAGTGGTCACATGTACAAATACAAGAGTATTCCTAGAGAAGACTAGACAAGACCAAGAGTTCTAAATGGACAGCTCGGTTCCTTACACGGTCACATAGAGATTAATGGATTACTCAGGAAAAGGACACCTTTGTATTGTGACACGGACCAATGTGAATTGTTGGCTTTGTCTAGGAGTACTCATGTATGTGTAGATGTGGCCTCCCCAGTGGAGAATCTGGACTTCCAAAACAATAACTAATTCTGAAGGTAAAACCTTAAACCAGGACAAAGCTGCAAACGGATGCAACATGTGAAGCTACCTCAATGGATACAATACCCAGCTTCCTCCCATGCAGAACCTTTGGTGCCATAGCAAATGGCTTTAGTAGGAGCACACAACAGCCTATGTGGTTTTTGAGGGGCTCTCACTGGCCATAGCCTAGGACCTTGAGCCACTGGAAAAGTTTGACTTCCATTTCAGAACTGATGTTCACAGTGCTGAAAAGTAAAAAAAAATGATGGATTTTGACATGATTCTGTATATAATATACAACTGAATAAACCAATCACAAATCAGAATTTTGCTTGGAATCCAGAAGACATCAGCAGACTGGGTGTTTGGAAGAATTACTGCCTGCCTGGTGAAGGACTGAGGAGTGTGACTCCTGTTTCAAATTGAATTTCTGACTCTCAGCGTTAGGAAAGCTTGCCTCTTGTTGATCAATAAGTCTAATATGGTACTGGATCTCTTCAGATGCCCTGCTATGGGATGTCTTTCGTGGCAAGAAAATGGTGAAAGACTCAGGAATCAGAAATGTTGGTATCTGCCTGGGAAAAACCACAGAAGGACCGGTTGGAACTGGATCTTTTGGCTATGGTCCTAACTGAAAGGGAGAAAACCCTTTACGACACTTCAACCCCTAGCTTTGTATCCAAGGACCATTCTTTCTCTGGAGGTCTGAGAATATTTAGAACACCTAATGAAAAGTACAGAAATGTTACTGCAAGTTCTGAAAAACGCATTTCCCAACACGGACATTTGCTTAAAGTGAGTGCAGCTGTGTTTTTGCTCGACAGCATTTTTCCTAAAGCTATTCTCTTTTGAAACCACTACGGGGAGACATTACTAAATTTCTAAAGTTATTTTTTTGCAGTTGAAGAACCTTACTCAAACCCATTGGAAAATATTGTTTTTGGGTCTAGCACTGTACTTGCTAATTGAAACATTTTCCTGCAAATTCAGGAACCTTTCCACTTTTCTTGAATGTTCTTCATTCTTCCCTATGGTTCAAGAGTGCACCTCTTGTCCCGTCTTGTATCAACCCCTAAAGAGTATAGTTCTAGGAAGGTGTCTCACAATTGTAGCCAGTGAAATTTTATGACAGTAATTAATTTGGAGGGCTCTAAAATTGTTTTCAAAGGGTTCAATACTGCATGCATGATAAGAGAAAACTGCTGTCTAAACCAGTCACTTATATCTGTGTACTCAACATCAGTTCTTGCACTGGCATTCTCAAACTCTGTCCAAAATGTTGCAAATATAAAATAAAAAATCTTAGATTCCCAAGTAACACTTTGTGATACAGATATCCCTACAAGAATTTACACCAAAAGACACCAAGCATTGGCAAGGCCAATAGGTCTCGCTTTCATGGGTAAACGCTTGCTACACATGCATGCTCAAGTGTGCATTTGTAAATAGTTGTGCTAATCATGTCTTTTTTTGCATGCG